>NC_084664.1:77336998-77645041 GCF_028389875.1 Rhea pennata
CGGGCTCTGCCCGGTGCAGGGCCTCTTCTTGGGCGCTCTGGGCCCAGGGGGTCAGTGCACGCCCGGCTGCTCCTGCCTGTTGCCCCCTCTCTGTTCAGCTCCCCAGGGAGGCCCAAGCCTGCTCTCCTCAAGTCTAGCTTTGGGAGGCTGGGTTTTGCCCTGCTCCTTCCTCGCAGCAGCCTCGACCCCACCAGCTCAGAGCACGCACAGCCCCTCCGCATACGAGCACCGTGTCCCCCGGCGCTATCCCTGACGCGTGGGAGCATAACCAGCGAGAGCGAGAGCCAGGCGGCCACAGCAGCCTCGGCACTCTCTCCATAACACCCCCAATCTGAGACACGAGCCCCTGGCAACCAGCAAGCCCCCCTCAACGGCAAGTCTGCTCCAAAATTGCGGGCTTCCTCGGGTCCTGCTGCCTGGCTCGGGCGGGGACGCCGCGCGTGCTTCCAGCTTGCGACGCTGCTTGGCCCCCTCCCACAGCCTCTCGCCACCTCTCCCCATGCTGGCTCTCCCTCCCAGCAGAGCTACCTCCCCTGACACTTTGCTGGCACCCGCAAATGTCGGGAGCGTGCATCTGACACTGGCACCCTCATCCTTCCCAAAGATCCTGACTAGTTCGGGAGCCGGAAGCAGCCGGCGAGTCCCTCCGTGCCTGACCTCTGCCCATGGCCAGACTTGGAACCAGCACCCAGCACCCTTGGAGCTCCGCACGTGAGCTTGTTCTCCACCCTCCTCGTGGCCTTTTGTCCCGGCCAGAGCCTCCCAGCTTGTCTAGAGGCACCTTAGGGGAGAGCCTGTCAGAAGCCTTGCTGCAATCCAGGCAGATGCCATCCCTGCCTCTCCCCGGTCCTCTCCTCAGCAAGCTCTTGCCTCCTCGAGGGCAGCCACGGCAAACAAGCACCATTTCCCCCTTGTAAATCTCTCCTGGCTCCACCCACGCACCTTCTTGTCCTTGCCCCTCTGGCAGGCAGCTCTCCTGAGCTCCTTACTCTTCCCCACAACCGAAGGGAGCCTGCAGTCACTCTGACAGCTCCCGCAGCCTCCTCCTGAGCTTCTCTGCAGACCGCCCCAAGAGCTGCCCTTTCCCAGGCAGCAGGACTTGCCCGCATCCCTGTGAGCTCTCCAAGATGGCAGCCAGCGCTTCTGCAAGCACGCCAGCCCACTCTCCCAGCACCCTTGCATGCACGCTGCCAGCTCCCACGGGCTTCTCTAGGCCTCCTTTGTACACACGATCCCCAGCTCCATCCTCTTCTACCACCAGCGCTCTCCTGTTGCCTTTGTCGCTGCTCCTCGGGGTAGAGACTCGGGGCTCAGCTTAGCCCTGAAGACCAAGCGCACAAAGCCACTGACTTCCTCGGACGCTTCTGTGTCACCTGCCACTAACGTGCCAGCCCCACTGGGCAGCACACCTCCTTCTTTCTTATCTTTCCCGCTAGCTTCCCTGTGGAAGCCCCTCCAGGCACTTGTGGCCTCTCTTGCCAGCTTCAGCTCCAGCACAGCTTCTGCCTTCCAAAACGCACCTCTGCACGCCCACGCCTTCTCCTTTGGGAGGCTCTTCCCTTTCTTCTCTTGCACATGCTTCTCCTCTGTGCTGCAGCTCCCTTTGGAGCTCGCTTCCATCCCGGCTGCTTTCCTGTGCTGCCTGCGCCTCTTCCTGAGGAGGCCAAAGGGCTGCCAAGGCGCCGCTTGCAGCGGCCTCTCTCGGGAAACTTCCCCGCCCTCCTCAGCACCCTTGCCACAGCTCGCCATCTTCCAGGCTGCCTGTCCTCTCTCAGCCTTGCCTTGGGCTGGCCTGCTCAGGAGACTCCCGCCTCAGCCCTTGCCCTTGCAGCAGCACTGCTGGCTTCCTATCGCTTTCCTGCTTTCCTCACCTCCCTGCTGCAGCAGACCCTGCGGAGCGCCTCCTGCAGCTCCTTCCCCTGACAGCTCTGTGAGCCATCACGGCACACGTCCAAACTCTGAGCTCCCGCAGTGCTCAGCCCAGGCAGGAGCACCAGGGCCTCCCTCCCTGCAGCCCCGTACCTCAGCAACCACATGCTCCCTCAGCAGCTCTCTCAGGCTCAACGCCTCTGGCAGGCGGGCAACACGCACTCCTATGCGCTGCACCCGGACATTGCAACCTGTCTCGGATCACAAACCAAGGCTTTCCTACCACACCACGAGCACCAACAGCCAGCAGGGGCCCCGCACGAGTACTGCAACCTTTACATGAGCCCTGCCACGGGCACCAGCCTGCTCACAGCTGCGGCTCTCTGGCAGCCCTGGCTTGCACTTGGGCTAGCTGCCTGCCCCAGGTGCCAGCTACGTAGAAAAGGGGAGCGGAGCTCAGGAGTCTCCAGCTCTTGGCCAGCTTTCCCCAACCACAGCTGCCTCATCCTGAGAAGCAGAGACACTCCCTCCCTCCAAAGAAGTTCTCCAGTGCGCTTCACTTACCCCCTAAATGCGGTTGCACCTCCTTGCTCCCTCTGCCCTTGCTGCCCACAGACCATGGGTGCCCATCGTTCCGCGCCGTGCTGCTCTCCCTACCCGCTGGCCTCTGCCTTTCCTCGTGCCCTGCCTGGGCGCCCAGCAAGCATTGCTGCTGCCCTCCCACGGAGGCCAGGCCCATCTTCGCCTCCTTCTGGTGCTGGACCTCAGTGGGCCATTTCCTGTTGAGGCATGCGGACCCTCTCCCGCTCCTGCTGGCCACGCTGCCCACGGCAATGGCCTGTTCCTGCCCTCCGAGGAGATTTTCTGCACGGAGGAAGCCACTGCGCTGGGCCCCGCTGCCCCTGGGGACCGTTTCGCGCGGGATCTCGACCACCAGAGCCTGCAGCAAGCACAAACCTGCTCTCCCCGTCGCTGGCCGTCCCTGGGGCTCTGCGGCCGCTGCTGCTCCTCTGCTGCCTGCCGCCTCCGAGCCCTGCCGGCCCCCAGCCCGGCCTCACCAAGGCCTGCGCCTGGTGATGCGCTCCATGACCTCACGAGGCAGGACCAAGGCCACCGCCGCTGGCCAATCAGCTTCCTGGGCGAGCTGTGACATCACAGTTAGGCGCCCCTGACGGGTCACCTCTACCCTGACCACAGGCTCCCTCTCTCCCGCGCTCCTCCTGCCTCTCCCCTCGCCTCGGGCTCTGCCCGGTGCAGGGCCTCTTCTTGGGCGCTCTGGGCCCAGGGGGTCAGTGCACGCCCGGCTGCTCCTGCCTGTTGCCCCCTCTCTGTTCAGCTCCCCAGGGAGGCCCAAGGCTGCTCTCCTCAAGTCTAGCTTTGGGAGGCTGGGTTTTGCCCTGCTCCTTCCTCGCAGCAGCCTCGACCCCACCAGCTCAGAGCACGCACAGCCCCTCCGCATACGAGCACCGTGTCCCCCGGCGCTATCCCTGACGCGCGGGAGCATAACCAGCGAGAGCGAGAGCCAGGCGGCCACAGCAGCCTCGGCACTCTCTCCATAACACCCCCAATCTGAGACACGAGCCCCTGGCAACCAGCAAGCCCCCCTCAACGGCAAGTCTGCTCCAAAATTGCGGGCTTCCTCGGGTCCTGCTGCCTGGCTCGGGCGGGGATGCCTCGCGTGCTTCCAGCTTGCGACGCTGCTTGGCCCCCTCCCACAGCCACTCGCCACCTCTCCCCATGCTGGCTCTCCCTCCCAGCAGAGCTACCTCCCCTGACACTTTGCTGGCACCCGCAAATGTCGGGAGCGTGCATCTGACACTGGCACCCTCATCCTTCCCAAAGATCCTGACTAGTTCGGGAGCCGGAAGCAGCCTGCGAGTCCCTCCGTGCCTGACCTCTGCCCATGGCCAGACTTGGAACCAGCACCCAGCACCCTTGGAGCTCCGCACGTGAGCTTGTTCTCCACCCTCCTCGTGGCCTTTTGTCCCGGCCAGAGCCTCCCAGCTTGTCTAGAGGCACCTTAGGGGAGAGCCTGTCAGAAGCCTTGCTGCAATCCAGGCAGATGCCATCCCTGCCTCTCCCCGGTCCTCTCCTCAGCAAGCTCTTGCCTCCTCGAGGGCAGCCACGGCAAACAAGCACCATTTCCCCCTTGTAAATCTCTCCTGGCTCCACCCACGCACCTTCTTGTCCTTGTCCCTCTGGCAGGCAGCTCTCCTGAGCTCCTTACTCTTCCCCACAACCGAAGGGAGCCTGCAGTCACCCTGACAGCTCCCGCAGCCTCCTCCTGAGCTTCTCTGCAGACCGCCCCAAGAGCTGCCCTTTCCCAGGCAGCAGGACTTGCCCGCATCCCTGTGAGCTCTCCAAGATGGCAGCCAGCGCTTCTGCAAGCACGCCAGCCCACTCTCCCAGCACCCTTGCATGCACGCTGCCAGCTCCCACGGGCTTCTCTAGGCCTCCTTTGTACACACGGTCCCCAGCTCCACCCTCTTCTACCACCAGCGCTCTCCTGTTGCCTTTGTCGCTGCTCCTCGGGGTAGAGACTCGGGGCTCAGCTTAGCCCTGAAGACCAAGCGCACAAAGCCACTGACTTCCTCGGACGCTTCTGTGTCACCTGCCACTAACGTGCCAGCCCCACTGGGCAGCACACCTCCTTCTTTCTTATCTTTCCCGCTAGCTTCCCTGTGGAAGCCCCTCCAGGCACTTGTGGCCTCTCTTGCCAGCTTCAGCTCCAGCACAGCTTCTGCCTTCCAAAACGCACCTCTGCACGCCCACGCCTTCTCCTTTGGGAGGCTCTTCCCTTTCTTCTCTTGCACATGCTTCTCCTCTGTGCTGCAGCTCCCTTTGGAGCTCGCTTCCATCCCGGCTGCTTTCCTGTGCTGCCTGCGCCTCTTCCTGAGGAGGCCAAAGGGCTGCCAAGGCGCCGCTTGCAGCGGCCTCTCTCGGGAAACTTCCCCGCCCTCCTCAGCACCCTTGCCACAGCTCGCCATCTTCCAGGCTGCCTGTCCTCTCTCAGCCTTGCCTTGGGCTGGCCTGCTCAGGAGACTCCCGCCTCAGCCCTTGTCCTTGCAGCGGCGCTGCTGGCTTCCTATCGCTTTCCTGCTTTCCTCACCTCCCTGCTGCAGCAGACCCTGCGGAGCGCCTCCTGCAGCTCCTTCCCCTGTCAGCTCTGTGAGCCATCACGGCACACGTCCAAACTCTGAGCTCCCGCAGTGCTCAGCCCAGGCAGGAGCACCAGGGCCTCCCTCCCTGCAGCCCCGCACCTCAGCAACCACATGCTCCCTCAGCAGCTCTCTCAGGCTCAACGCCTCTGGCAGGCGAGCAACACGCACTCCTATGCGCTGCACCCGGACATTGCAACCTGTCTCGGATCACAAACCAAGGCTTTCCTACCACACCACGAGCACCAACAGCCAGCAGGGGCCCCGCACGAGTACTGCAACCTTTACATGAGCCCTGCCACAGGCACCAGCCTGCTCACAGCTGCGGCTCTCTGGCAGCCCTGGCTTGCACTTGGGCTAGCTGCCTGCCCCAGGTGCCAGCTACGTAGAAAAGGGGAGCGGAGCTCAGGAGTCTCCAGCTCTTGGCCAGCTTTCCCCAACCACAGCTGCCTCATCCTGAGAAGCAGAGACACTCCCTCCCTCCAAAGAAGTTCTCCAGTGCGCTTCACTTACCCCCTAAATGCGGTTGCACCTCCTTGCTCCCTCTGCCCTTGCTGCCCACAGACCATGGGTGCCCATCGTTCCGCGCCGTGCTGCTCTCCCTACCCGCTGGCCTCTGCCTTTCCTCGTGCCCTGCCTGGGCGCCCAGCAAGCATTGCTGCTGCCCTCCCACGGAGGCCAGGCCCATCTTCGCCTCCTTCTGGTGCTGGACCTCAGTGGGCCATTTCCTGTTGAGGCATGCGGACCCTCTCCCGCTCCTGCTGGCCACGCTGCCCACGGCAATGGCCTGTTCCTGCCCTCCGAGGAGATTTTCTGCACGGAGGAAGCCACTGCGCTGGGCCCCGCTGCCCCTGGGGACCGTTTCGTGCGGGATCTCGACCACCAGAGCCTGCAGCAAGCACAAACCTGCTCTCCCCGTCGCTGGCCGTCCCTGGGGCTCTGCGGCTGCTGCTGCTCCTCTGCTGCCTGCCGCCTCCGAGCCCTGCCGGCCCCCAGCCCGGCCTCACCAAGGCCTGCGCCTGGTGATGCGCTCCATGACCTCACGAGGCAGGACCAAGGCCACCGCTGCTGGCCAATCAGCTTCCTGGGCGAGCTGTGACATCACAGTTAGGCGCCCCTGACGGGTCACCTCTACCCCGACCACAAGCTCCCTCTCTCCCGCGCTCCTCCTGCCTCTCCCCTCGCCTCGGGCTCTGCCCGGTGCAGGGCCTCTTCTTGGGCGCTCTGGGCCCAGGGGGTCAGTGCACGCCCGGCTGCTCCTGCCTGTTGCCCCCTCTCTGTTCAGCTCCCCAGGGAGGCCCAAGGCTGCTCTCCTCAAGTCTAGCTTTGGGAGGCTGGGTTTTGCCCTGCTCCTTCCTCGCAGCAGCCTCGACCCCACCAGCTCAGAGCACGCACAGCCCCTCCGCATACGAGCACCGTGTCCCCCGGCGCTATCCCTGACGCGTGGGAGCATAACCAGCGAGAGCGAGAGCCAGGCGGCCACAGCAGCCTCGGCACTCTCTCCATAACACCCCCAATCTGAGACACGAGCCCCTGGCAACCAGCAAGCCCCCCTCAACGGCAAGTCTGCTCCAAAATTGCGGGCTTCCTCGGGTCCTGCTGCCTGGCTCGGGCGGGGACGCCGCGCGTGCTTCCAGCTTGCGACGCTGCTTGGCCCCCTCCCACAGCCTCTCGCCACCTCTCCCCATGCTGGCTCTCCCTCCCAGCAGAGCTACCTCCCCTGACACTTTGCTGGCACCCGCAAATGTCGGGAGCGTGCATCTGACACTGGCACCCTCATCCTTCCCAAAGATCCTGACTAGTTCGGGAGCCGGAAGCAGCCGGCGAGTCCCTCCGTGCCTGACCTCTGCCCATGGCCAGACTTGGAACCAGCACCCAGCACCCTTGGAGCTCCGCACGTGAGCTTGTTCTCCACCCTCCTCGTGGCCTTTTGTCCCGGCCAGAGCCTCCCAGCTTGTCTAGAGGCACCTTAGGGGAGAGCCTGTCAGAAGCCTTGCTGCAATCCAGGCAGATGCCATCCCTGCCTCTCCCCGGTCCTCTCCTCAGCAAGCTCTTGCCTCCTCGAGGGCAGCCACGGCAAACAAGCACCATTTCCCCCTTGTAAATCTCTCCTGGCTCCACCCACGCACCTTCTTGTCCTTGCCCCTCTGGCAGGCAGCTCTCCTGAGCTCCTTACTCTTCCCCACAACCGAAGGGAGCCTGCAGTCACCCTGACAGCTCCCGCAGCCTCCTCCTGAGCTTCTCTGCAGACCGCCCCAAGAGCTGCCCTTTCCCAGGCAGCAGGACTTGCCCGCATCCCTGTGAGCTCTCCAAGATGGCAGCCAGCGCTTCTGCAAGCACGCCAGCCCACTCTCCCAGCACCCTTGCATGCACGCTGCCAGCTCCCACGGGCTTCTCTAGGCCTCCTTTGTACACACGGTCCCCAGCTCCACCCTCTTCTACCACCAGCGCTCTCCTGTTGCCTTTGTCGCTGCTCCTCGGGGTAGAGACTCGGGGCTCAGCTTAGCCCTGAAGACCAAGCGCACAAAGCCACTGACTTCCTCGGACGCTTCTGTGTCACCTGCCACTAACGTGCCAGCCCCACTGGGCAGCACACCTCCTTCTTTCTTATCTTTCCCGCTAGCTTCCCTGTGGAAGCCCCTCCAGGCACTTGTGGCCTCTCTTGCCAGCTTCAGCTCCAGCACAGCTTCTGCCTTCCAAAACGCACCTCTGCACGCCCACGCCTTCTCCTTTGGGAGGCTCTTCCCTTTCTTCTCTTGCACATGCTTCTCCTCTGTGCTGCAGCTCCCTTTGGAGCTCGCTTCCATCCCGGCTGCTTTCCTGTGCTGCCTGCGCCTCTTCCTGAGGAGGCCAAAGGGCTGCCAAGGCGCAGCTTGCAGCGGCCTCTCTCGGGAAACTTCCCCGCCCTCCTCAGCACCCTTGCCACAGCTCGCCATCTTCCAGGCTGCCTGTCCTCTCTCAGCCTTGCCTTGGGCTGGCCTGCTCAGGAGACTCCCGCCTCAGCCCTTGCCCTTGCAGCGGCGCTGCTGGCTTCCTATCGCTTTCCTGCTTTCCTCACCTCCCTGCTGCAGCAGACCCTGCGGAGCGCCTCCTGCAGCTCCTTCCCCTGTCAGCTCTGTGAGCCATCACGGCACACGTCCAAACTCTGAGCTCCCGCAGTGCTCAGCCCAGGCAGGAGCACCAGGGCCTCCCTCCCTGCAGCCCCGCACCTCAGCAACCACATGCTCCCTCAGCAGCTCTCTCAGGCTCAACGCCTCTGGCAGGCGAGCAACACGCACTCCTATGCGCTGCACCCGGACATTGCAACCTGTCTCGGATCACAAACCAAGGCTTTCCTACCACACCACGAGCACCAACAGCCAGCAGGGGCCCCGCACGAGTACTGCAACCTTTACATGAGCCCTGCCACAGGCACCAGCCTGCTCACAGCTGCGGCTCTCTGGCAGCCCTGGCTTGCACTTGGGCTAGCTGCCTGCCCCAGGTGCCAGCTACGTAGAAAAGGGGAGCGGAGCTCAGGAGTCTCCAGCTCTTGGCCAGCTTTCCCCAACCACAGCTGCCTCATCCTGAGAAGCAGAGACACTCCCTCCCTCCAAAGAAGTTCTCCAGTGCGCTTCACTTACCCCCTAAATGCGGTTGCACCTCCTTGCTCCCTCTGCCCTTGCTGCCCACAGACCATGGGTGCCCATCGTTCCGCGCCGTGCTGCTCTCCCTACCCGCTGGCCTCTGCCTTTCCTCGTGCCCTGCCTGGGCGCCCAGCAAGCATTGCTGCTGCCCTCCCACGGAGGCCAGGCCCATCTTCGCCTCCTTCTGGTGCTGGACCTCAGTGGGCCATTTCCTGTTGAGGCATGCGGACCCTCTCCCGCTCCTGCTGGCCACGCTGCCCACGGCAATGGCCTGTTCCTGCCCTCCGAGGAGATTTTCTGCACGGAGGAAGCCACTGCGCTGGGCCCCGCTGCCCCTGGGGACCGTTTCGTGCGGGATCTCGACCACCAGAGCCTGCAGCAAGCACAAACCTGCTCTCCCCGTCGCTGGCCGTCCCTGGGGCTCTGCGGCTGCTGCTGCTCCTCTGCTGCCTGCCGCCTCCGAGCCCTGCCGGCCCCCAGCCCGGCCTCACCAAGGCCTGCGCCTGGTGATGCGCTCCATGACCTCACGAGGCAGGACCAAGGCCACCGCTGCTGGCCAATCAGCTTCCTGGGCGAGCTGTGACATCACAGTTAGGCGCCCCTGACGGGTCACCTCTACCCCGACCACAAGCTCCCTCTCTCCCGCGCTCCTCCTGCCTCTCCCCTCGCCTCGGGCTCTGCCCGGTGCAGGGCCTCTTCTTGGGCGCTCTGGGCCCAGGGGGTCAGTGCACGCCCGGCTGCTCCTGCCTGTTGCCCCCTCTCTGTTCAGCTCCCCAGGGAGGCCCAAGGCTGCTCTCCTCAAGTCTAGCTTTGGGAGGCTGGGTTTTGCCCTGCTCCTTCCTCGCAGCAGCCTCGACCCCACCAGCTCAGAGCACGCACAGCCCCTCCGCATACGAGCACCGTGTCCCCCGGCGCTATCCCTGACGCGTGGGAGCATAACCAGCGAGAGCGAGAGCCAGGCGGCCACAGCAGCCTCGGCACTCTCTCCATAACACCCCCAATCTGAGACACGAGCCCCTGGCAACCAGCAAGCCCCCCTCAACGGCAAGTCTGCTCCAAAATTGCGGGCTTCCTCGGGTCCTGCTGCCTGGCTCGGGCGGGGACGCCTCGCGTGCTTCCAGCTTGCGACGCTGCTTGGCCCCCTCCCACAGCCTCTCGCCACCTCTCCCCATGCTGGCTCTCCCTCCCAGCAGAGCTACCTCCCCTGACACTTTGCTGGCACCCGCAAATGTCGGGAGCGTGCATCTGACACTGGCACCCTCATCCTTCCCAAAGATCCTGACTAGTTCGGGAGCCGGAAGCAGCCGGCGAGTCCCTCCGTGCCTGACCTCTGCCCGTGGCCAGACTTGGAACCAGCACCCAGCACCCTTGGAGCTCCGCACGTGAGCTTGTTCTCCACCCTCCTCGTGGCCTTTTGTCCCGGCCAGAGCCTCCCAGCTTGTCTAGAGGCACCTTAGGGGAGAGCCTGTCAGAAGCCTTGCTGCAATCCAGGCAGATGCCATCCCTGCCTCTCCCCGGTCCTCTCCTCAGCAAGCTCTTGCCTCCTCGAGGGCAGCCACGGCAAACAAGCACCATTTCCCCCTTGTAAATCTCTCCTGGCTCCACCCACGCACCTTCTTGTCCTTGTCCCTCTGGCAGGCAGCTCTCCTGAGCTCCTTACTCTTCCCCACAACCGAAGGGAGCCTGCAGTCACCCTGACAGCTCCCGCAGCCTCCTCCTGAGCTTCTCTGCAGACCGCCCCAAGAGCTGCCCTTTCCCAGGCAGCAGGACTTGCCCGCATCCCTGTGAGCTCTCCAAGATGGCAGCCAGCGCTTCTGCAAGCACGCCAGCCCACTCTCCCAGCACCCTTGCATGCACGCTGCCAGCTCCCACGGGCTTCTCTAGGCCTCCTTTGTACACACGGTCCCCAGCTCCATCCTCTTCTACCACCAGCGCTCTCCTGTTGCCTTTGTCGCTGCTCCTCGGGGTAGAGACTCGGGGCTCAGCTTAGCCCTGAAGACCAAGCGCACAAAGCCACTGACTTCCTCGGACGCTTCTGTGTCACCTGCCACTAACGTGCCAGCCCCACTGGGCAGCACACCTCCTTCTTTCTTATCTTTCCCGCTAGCTTCCCTGTGGAAGCCCCTCCAGGCACTTGTGGCCTCTCTTGCCAGCTTCAGCTCCAGCACAGCTTCTGCCTTCCAAAACGCACCTCTGCACGCCCACGCCTTCTCCTTTGGGAGGCTCTTCCCTTTCTTCTCTTGCACATGCTTCTCCTCTGTGCTGCAGCTCCCTTTGGAGCTCGCTTCCATCCCGGCTGCTTTCCTGTGCTGCCTGCGCCTCTTCCTGAGGAGGCCAAAGGGCTGCCAAGGCGCCGCTTGCAGCGGCCTCTCTCGGGAAACTTCCCCGCCCTCCTCAGCACCCTTGCCACAGCTCGCCATCTTCCAGGCTGCCTGTCCTCTCTCAGCCTTGCCTTGGGCTGGCCTGCTCAGGAGACTCCCGCCTCAGCCCTTGTCCTTGCAGCGGCGCTGCTGGCTTCCTATCGCTTTCCTGCTTTCCTCACCTCCCTGCTGCAGCAGACCCTGCGGAGCGCCTCCTGCAGCTCCTTCCCCTGTCAGCTCTGTGAGCCATCACGGCACACGTCCAAACTCTGAGCTCCCGCAGTGCTCAGCCCAGGCAGGAGCACCAGGGCCTCCCTCCCTGCAGCCCCGCACCTCAGCAACCACATGCTCCCTCAGCAGCTCTCTCAGGCTCAACGCCTCTGGCAGGCGAGCAACACGCACTCCTATGCGCTGCACCCGGACATTGCAACCTGTCTCGGATCACAAACCAAGGCTTTCCTACCACACCACGAGCACCAACAGCCAGCAGGGGCCCCGCACGAGTACTGCAACCTTTACATGAGCCCTGCCACAGGCACCAGCCTGCTCACAGCTGCGGCTCTCTGGCAGCCCTGGCTTGCACTTGGGCTAGCTGCCTGCCCCAGGTGCCAGCTATGTAGAAAAGGGGAGCGGAGCTCAGGAGTCTCCAGCTCTTGGCCAGCTTTCCCCAACCACAGCTGCCTCATCCTGAGAAGCAGAGACACTCCCTCCCTCCAAAGAAGTTCTCCAGTGCGCTTCACTTACCCCCTAAATGCGGTTGCACCTCCTTGCTCCCTCTGCCCTTGCTGCCCACAGACCATGGGTGCCCATCGTTCCGCGCCGTGCTGCTCTCCCTACCCGCTGGCCTCTGCCTTTCCTCGTGCCCTGCCTGGGCGCCCAGCAAGCATTGCTGCTGCCCTCCCACGGAGGCCAGGCCCATCTTCGCCTCCTTCTGGTGCTGGACCTCAGTGGGCCATTTCCTGTTGAGGCATGCGGACCCTCTCCCGCTCCTGCTGGCCACGCTGCCCACGGCAATGGCCTGTTCCTGCCCTCCGAGGAGATTTTCTGCACGGAGGAAGCCACTGCGCTGGGCCCCGCTGCCCCTGGGGACCGTTTCGCGCGGGATCTCGACCACCAGAGCCTGCAGCAAGCACAAACCTGCTCTCCCCGTCGCTGGCCGTCCCTGGGGCTCTGCGGCCGCTGCTGCTCCTCTGCTGCCTGCCGCCTCCGAGCCCTGCCGGCCCCCAGCCCGGCCTCACCAAGGCCTGCGCCTGGTGATGCGCTCCATGACCTCACGAGGCAGGACCAAGGCCACCGCCGC
This sequence comes from Rhea pennata, assembly GCF_028389875.1. Taxonomy (NCBI): domain Eukaryota; kingdom Metazoa; phylum Chordata; class Aves; order Rheiformes; family Rheidae; genus Rhea; species Rhea pennata. Next base: position 77,349,309 of record NC_084664.1, read on the forward strand.
TGGCCAATCAGCTTCCTGGGCGAGCTGTGACATCACAGTTAGGCGCCCCTGACGGGTCACCTCTACCCTGACCACAGGCTCCTTCTCTCCCGCGCTCCTCCTGCCTCTCCCCTCGCCTCGGGCTCTGCCCGGTGCAGGGCCTCTTCTTGGGCGCTCTGGGCCCAGGGGGTCAGTGCACGCCCGGCTGCTCCTGCCTGTTGCCCCCTCTCTGTTCAGCTCCCCAGGGAGGCCCAAGGCTGCTCTCCTCAAGTCTAGCTTTGGGAGGCTGGGTTTTGCCCTGCTCCTTCCTCGCAGCAGCCTCGACCCCACCAGCTCAGAGCACGCACAGCCCCTCCGCATACGAGCACCGTGTCCCCCGGCGCTATCCCTGACGCGTGGGAGCATAACCAGCGAGAGCGAGAGCCAGGCGGCCACAGCAGCCTCGGCACTCTCTCCATAACACCCCCAATCTGAGACACGAGCCCCTGGCAACCAGCAAGCCCCCCTCAACGGCAAGTCTGCTCCAAAATTGCGGGCTTCCTCGGGTCCTGCTGCCTGGCTCGGGCGGGGACGCCGCGCGTGCTTCCAGCTTGCGACGCTGCTTGGCCCCCTCCCACAGCCTCTCGCCACCTCTCCCCATGCTGGCTCTCCCTCCCAGCAGAGCTACCTCCCCTGACACTTTGCTGGCACCCGCAAATGTCGGGAGCGTGCATCTGACACTGGCACCCTCATCCTTCCCAAAGATCCTGACTAGTTCGGGAGCCGGAAGCAGCCGGCGAGTCCCTCCGTGCCTGACCTCTGCCCATGGCCAGACTTGGAACCAGCACCCAGCACCCTTGGAGCTCCGCACGTGAGCTTGTTCTCCACCCTCCTCGTGGCCTTTTGTCCCGGCCAGAGCCTCCCAGCTTGTCTAGAGGCACCTTAGGGGAGAGCCTGTCAGAAGCCTTGCTGCAATCCAGGCAGATGCCATCCCTGCCTCTCCCCGGTCCTCTCCTCAGCAAGCTCTTGCCTCCTCGAGGGCAGCCACGGCAAACAAGCACCATTTCCCCCTTGTAAATCTCTCCTGGCTCCACCCACGCACCTTCTTGTCCTTGCCCCTCTGGCAGGCAGCTCTCCTGAGCTCCTTACTCTTCCCCACAACCGAAGGGAGCCTGCAGTCACTCTGACAGCTCCCGCAGCCTCCTCCTGAGCTTCTCTGCAGACCGCCCCAAGAGCTGCCCTTTCCCAGGCAGCAGGACTTGCCCGCATCCCTGTGAGCTCTCCAAGATGGCAGCCAGCGCTTCTGCAAGCACGCCAGCCCACTCTCCCAGCACCCTTGCATGCACGCTGCCAGCTCCCACGGGCTTCTCTAGGCCTCCTTTGTACACACGATCCCCAGCTCCATCCTCTTCTACCACCAGCGCTCTCCTGTTGCCTTTGTCGCTGCTCCTCGGGGTAGAGACTCGGGGCTCAGCTTAGCCCTGAAGACCAAGCGCACAAAGCCACTGACTTCCTCGGACGCTTCTGTGTCACCTGCCACTAACGTGCCAGCCCCACTGGGCAGCACACCTCCTTCTTTCTTATCTTTCCCGCTAGCTTCCCTGTGGAAGCCCCTCCAGGCACTTGTGGCCTCTCTTGCCAGCTTCAGCTCCAGCACAGCTTCTGCCTTCCAAAACGCACCTCTGCACGCCCACGCCTTCTCCTTTGGGAGGCTCTTCCCTTTCTTCTCTTGCACATGCTTCTCCTCTGTGCTGCAGCTCCCTTTGGAGCTCGCTTCCATCCCAGCTGCTTTCCTGTGCTGCCTGCGCCTCTTCCTGAGGAGGCCAAAGGGCTGCCAAGGCGCCGCTTGCAGCGGCCTCTCTCGGGAAACTTCCCCGCCCTCCTCAGCACCCTTGCCACAGCTCGCCATCTTCCAGGCTGCCTGTCCTCTCTCAGCCTTGCCTTGGGCTGGCCTGCTCAGGAGACTCCCGCCTCAGCCCTTGCCCTTGCAGCAGCACTGCTGGCTTCCTATCGCTTTCCTGCTTTCCTCACCTCCCTGCTGCAGCAGACCCTGCGGAGCGCCTCCTGCAGCTCCTTCCCCTGACAGCTCTGTGAGCCATCACGGCACACGTCCAAACTCTGAGCTCCCGCAGTGCTCAGCCCAGGCAGGAACACCAGGGCCTCCCTCCCTGCAGCCCCGTACCTCAGCAACCACATGCTCCCTCAGCAGCTCTCTCAGGCTCAACGCCTCTGGCAGGCGAGCAACACGCACTCCTATGCGCTGCACCCGGACATTGCAACCTGTCTCGGATCACAAACCAAGGCTTTCCTACCACACCACGAGCACCAACAGCCAGCAGGGGCCCCGCACGAGTACTGCAACCTTTACATGAGCCCTGCCACGGGCACCAGCCTGCTCACAGCTGCGGCTCTCTGGCAGCCCTGGCTTGCACTTGGGCTAGCTGCCTGCCCCAGGTGCCAGCTACGTAGAAAAGGGGAGCGGAGCTCAGGAGTCTCCAGCTCTTGGCCAGCTTTCCCCAACCACAGCTGCCTCATCCTGAGAAGCAGAGACACTCCCTCCCTCCAAAGAAGTTCTCCAGTGCGCTTCACTTACCCCCTAAATGCGGTTGCACCTCCTTGCTCCCTCTGCCCTTGCTGCCCACAGACCATGGGTGCCCATCGTTCCGCGCCGTGCTGCTCTCCCTACCCGCTGGCCTCTGCCTTTCCTCGTGCCCTGCCTGGGCGCCCAGCAAGCATTGCTGCTGCCCTCCCACGGAGGCCAGGCCCATCTTCGCCTCCTTCTGGTGCTGGACCTCAGTGGGCCATTTCCTGTTGAGGCATGCGGACCCTCTCCCGCTCCTGCTGGCCACGCTGCCCACGGCAATGGCCTGTTCCTGCCCTCCGAGGAGATTTTCTGCACGGAGGAAGCCACTGCGCTGGGCCCCGCTGCCCCTGGGGACCGTTTCGCGCGGGATCTCGACCACCAGAGCCTGCAGCAAGCACAAACCTGCTCTCCCCGTCGCTGGCCGTCCCTGGGGCTCTGCGGCCGCTGCTGCTCCTCTGCTGCCTGCCGCCTCCGAGCCCTGCCGGCCCCCAGCCCGGCCTCACCAAGGCCTGCGCCTGGTGATGCGCTCCATGACCTCACGAGGCAGGACCAAGGCCACCGCCGCTGGCCAATCAGCTTCCTGGGCGAGCTGTGACATCACAGTTAGGCGCCCCTGACGGGTCACCTCTACCCTGACCACAGGCTCCCTCTCTCCCGCGCTCCTCCTGCCTCTCCCCTCGCCTCGGGCTCTGCCCGGTGCAGGGCCTCTTCTTGGGCGCTCTGGGCCCAGGGGGTCAGTGCACGCCCGGCTGCTCCTGCCTGTTGCCCCCTCTCTGTTCAGCTCCCCAGGGAGGCCCAAGGCTGCTCTCCTCAAGTCTAGCTTTGGGAGGCTGGGTTTTGCCCTGCTCCTTCCTCGCAGCAGCCTCGACCCCACCAGCTCAGAGCACGCACAGCCCCTCCGCATACGAGCACCGTGTCCCCCGGCGCTATCCCTGACGCGCGGGAGCATAACCAGCGAGAGCGAGAGCCAGGCGGCCACAGCAGCCTCGGCACTCTCTCCATAACACCCCCAATCTGAGACACGAGCCCCTGGCAACCAGCAAGCCCCCCTCAACGGCAAGTCTGCTCCAAAATTGCGGGCTTCCTCGGGTCCTGCTGCCTGGCTCGGGCGGGGATGCCTCGCGTGCTTCCAGCTTGCGACGCTGCTTGGCCCCCTCCCACAGCCACTCGCCACCTCTCCCCATGCTGGCTCTCCCTCCCAGCAGAGCTACCTCCCCTGACACTTTGCTGGCACCCGCAAATGTCGGGAGCGTGCATCTGACACTGGCACCCTCATCCTTCCCAAAGATCCTGACTAGTTCGGGAGCCGGAAGCAGCCTGCGAGTCCCTCCGTGCCTGACCTCTGCCCATGGCCAGACTTGGAACCAGCACCCAGCACCCTTGGAGCTCCGCACGTGAGCTTGTTCTCCACCCTCCTCGTGGCCTTTTGTCCCGGCCAGAGCCTCCCAGCTTGTCTAGAGGCACCTTAGGGGAGAGCCTGTCAGAAGCCTTGCTGCAATCCAGGCAGATGCCATCCCTGCCTCTCCCCGGTCCTCTCCTCAGCAAGCTCTTGCCTCCTCGAGGGCAGCCACGGCAAACAAGCACCATTTCCCCCTTGTAAATCTCTCCTGGCTCCACCCACGCACCTTCTTGTCCTTGCCCCTCTGGCAGGCAGCTCTCCTGAGCTCCTTACTCTTCCCCACAACCGAAGGGAGCCTGCAGTCACCCTGACAGCTCCCGCAGCCTCCTCCTGAGCTTCTCTGCAGACCGCCCCAAGAGCTGCCCTTTCCCAGGCAGCAGGACTTGCCCGCATCCCTGTGAGCTCTCCAAGATGGCAGCCAGCGCTTCTGCAAGCACGCCAGCCCACTCTCCCAGCACCCTTGCATGCACGCTGCCAGCTCCCACGGGCTTCTCTAGGCCTCCTTTGTACACACGGTCCCCAGCTCCACCCTCTTCTACCACCAGCGCTCTCCTGTTGCCTTTGTCGCTGCTCCTCGGGGTAGAGACTCGGGGCTCAGCTTAGCCCTGAAGACCAAGCGCACAAAGCCACTGACTTCCTCGGACGCTTCTGTGTCACCTGCCACTAACGTGCCAGCCCCACTGGGCAGCACACCTCCTTCTTTCTTATCTTTCCCGCTAGCTTCCCTGTGGAAGCCCCTCCAGGCACTTGTGGCCTCTCTTGCCAGCTTCAGCTCCAGCACAGCTTCTGCCTTCCAAAACGCACCTCTGCACGCCCACGCCTTCTCCTTTGGGAGGCTCTTCCCTTTCTTCTCTTGCACATGCTTCTCCTCTGTGCTGCAGCTCCCTTTGGAGCTCGCTTCCATCCCGGCTGCTTTCCTGTGCTGCCTGCGCCTCTTCCTGAGGAGGCCAAAGGGCTGCCAAGGCGCCGCTTGCAGCGGCCTCTCTCGGGAAACTTCCCCGCCCTCCTCAGCACCCTTGCCACAGCTCGCCATCTTCCAGGCTGCCTGTCCTCTCTCAGCCTTGCCTTGGGCTGGCCTGCTCAGGAGACTCCCGCCTCAGCCCTTGCCCTTGCAGCGGCGCTGCTGGCTTCCTATCGCTTTCCTGCTTTCCTCACCTCCCTGCTGCAGCAGACCCTGCGGAGCGCCTCCTGCAGCTCCTTCCCCTGTCAGCTCTGTGAGCCATCACGGCACACGTCCAAACTCTGAGCTCCCGCAGTGCTCAGCCCAGGCAGGAGCACCAGGGCCTCCCTCCCTGCAGCCCCGCACCTCAGCAACCACATGCTCCCTCAGCAGCTCTCTCAGGCTCAACGCCTCTGGCAGGCGAGCAACACGCACTCCTATGCGCTGCACCCGGACATTGCAACCTGTCTCGGATCACAAACCAAGGCTTTCCTACCACACCACGAGCACCAACAGCCAGCAGGGGCCCCGCACGAGTACTGCAACCTTTACATGAGCCCTGCCACAGGCACCAGCCTGCTCACAGCTGCGGCTCTCTGGCAGCCCTGGCTTGCACTTGGGCTAGCTGCCTGCCCCAGGTGCCAGCTACGTAGAAAAGGGGAGCGGAGCTCAGGAGTCTCCAGCTCTTGGCCAGCTTTCCCCAACCACAGCTGCCTCATCCTGAGAAGCAGAGACACTCCCTCCCTCCAAAGAAGTTCTCCAGTGCGCTTCACTTACCCCCTAAATGCGGTTGCACCTCCTTGCTCCCTCTGCCTTTGCTGCCCACAGACCATGGGTGCCCATCGTTCCGCGCCGTGCTGCTCTCCCTACCCGCTGGCCTCTGCCTTTCCTCGTGCCCTGCCTGGGCGCCCAGCAAGCATTGCTGCTGCCCTCCCACGGAGGCCAGGCCCATCTTCGCCTCCTTCTGGTGCTGGACCTCAGTGGGCCATTTCCTGTTGAGGCATGCGGACCCTCTCCCGCTCCTGCTGGCCACGCTGCCCACGGCAATGGCCTGTTCCTGCCCTCCGAGGAGATTTTCTGCACGGAGGAAGCCACTGCGCTGGGCCCCGCTGCCCCTGGGGACCGTTTCGTGCGGGATCTCGACCACCAGAGCCTGCAGCAAGCACAAACCTGCTCTCCCCGTCGCTGGCCGTCCCTGGGGCTCTGCGGCCGCTGCTGCTCCTCTGCTGCCTGCCGCCTCCGAGCCCTGCCGGCCCCCAGCCCGGCCTCACCAAGGCCTGCGCCTGGTGATGCGCTCCATGACCTCACGAGGCAGGACCAAGGCCACCGCTGCTGGCCAATCAGCTTCCTGGGCGAGCTGTGACATCACAGTTAGGCGCCCCTGACGGGTCACCTCTACCCCGACCACAAGCTCCCTCTCTCCCGCGCTCCTCCTGCCTCTCCCCTCGCCTCGGGCTCTGCCCGGTGCAGGGCCTCTTCTTGGGCGCTCTGGGCCCAGGGGGTCAGTGCACGCCCGGCTGCTCCTGCCTGTTGCCCCCTCTCTGTTCAGCTCCCCAGGGAGGCCCAAGGCTGCTCTCCTCAAGTCTAGCTTTGGGAGGCTGGGTTTTGCCCTGCTCCTTCCTCGCAGCAGCCTCGACCCCACCAGCTCAGAGCACGCACAGCCCCTCCGCATACGAGCACCATGTCCCCCGGCGCTATCCCTGACGCGTGGGAGCATAACCAGCGAGAGCGAGAGCCAGGCGGCCACAGCAGCCTCGGCACTCTCTCCATAACACCCCCAATCTGAGACACGAGCCCCTGGCAACCAGCAAGCCCCCCTCAACGGCAAGTCTGCTCCAAAATTGCGGGCTTCCTCGGGTCCTGCTGCCTGGCTCGGGCGGGGACGCCTCGCGTGCTTCCAGCTTGCGACGCTGCTTGGCCCCCTCCCACAGCCTCTCGCCACCTCTCCCCATGCTGGCTCTCCCTCCCAGCAGAGCTACCTCCCCTGACACTTTGCTGGCACCCGCAAATGTCGGGAGCGTGCATCTGACACTGGCACCCTCATCCTTCCCAAAGATCCTGACTAGTTCGGGAGCCGGAAGCAGCCGGCGAGTCCCTCCGTGCCTGACCTCTGCCCGTGGCCAGACTTGGAACCAGCACCCAGCACCCTTGGAGCTCCGCACGTGAGCTTGTTCTCCACCCTCCTCGTGGCCTTTTGTCCCGGCCAGAGCCTCCCAGCTTGTCTAGAGGCACCTTAGGGGAGAGCCTGTCAGAAGCCTTGCTGCAATCCAGGCAGATGCCATCCCTGCCTCTCCCCGGTCCTCTCCTCAGCAAGCTCTTGCCTCCTCGAGGGCAGCCACGGCAAACAAGCACCATTTCCCCCTTGTAAATCTCTCCTGGCTCCACCCACGCACCTTCTTGTCCTTGTCCCTCTGGCAGGCAGCTCTCCTGAGCTCCTTACTCTTCCCCACAACCGAAGGGAGCCTGCAGTCACCCTGACAGCTCCCGCAGCCTCCTCCTGAGCTTCTCTGCAGACCGCCCCAAGAGCTGCCCTTTCCCAGGCAGCAGGACTTGCCCGCATCCCTGTGAGCTCTCCAAGATGGCAGCCAGCGCTTCTGCAAGCACGCCAGCCCACTCTCCCAGCACCCTTGCATGCACGCTGCCAGCTCCCACGGGCTTCTCTAGGCCTCCTTTGTACACACGGTCCCCAGCTCCATCCTCTTCTACCACCAGCGCTCTCCTGTTGCCTTTGTCGCTGCTCCTCGGGGTAGAGACTCGGGGCTCAGCTTAGCCCTGAAGACCAAGCGCACAAAGCCACTGACTTCCTCGGACGCTTCTGTGTCACCTGCCACTAACGTGCCAGCCCCACTGGGCAGCACACCTCCTTCTTTCTTATCTTTCCCGCTAGCTTCCCTGTGGAAGCCCCTCCAGGCACTTGTGGCCTCTCTTGCCAGCTTCAGCTCCAGCACAGCTTCTGCCTTCCAAAACGCACCTCTGCACGCCCACGCCTTCTCCTTTGGGAGGCTCTTCCCTTTCTTCTCTTGCACATGCTTCTCCTCTGTGCTGCAGCTCCCTTTGGAGCTCGCTTCCATCCCGGCTGCTTTCCTGTGCTGCCTGCGCCTCTTCCTGAGGAGGCCAAAGGGCTGCCAAGGCGCCGCTTGCAGCGGCCTCTCTCGGGAAACTTCCCCGCCCTCCTCAGCACCCTTGCCACAGCTCGCCATCTTCCAGGCTGCCTGTCCTCTCTCAGCCTTGCCTTGGGCTGGCCTGCTCAGGAGACTCCCGCCTCAGCCCTTGCCCTTGCAGCGGCGCTGCTGGCTTCCTATCGCTTTCCTGCTTTCCTCACCTCCCTGCTGCAGCAGACCCTGCGGAGCGCCTCCTGCAGCTCCTTCCCCTGTCAGCTCTGTGAGCCATCACGGCACACGTCCAAACTCTGAGCTCCCGCAGTGCTCAGCCCAGGCAGGAGCACCAGGGCCTCCCTCCCTGCAGCCCCGCACCTCAGCAACCACATGCTCCCTCAGCAGCTCTCTCAGGCTCAACGCCTCTGGCAGGCGAGCAACACGCACTCCTATGCGCTGCACCCGGACATTGCAACCTGTCTCGGATCACAAACCAAGGCTTTCCTACCACACCACGAGCACCAACAGCCAGCAGGGGCCCCGCACGAGTACTGCAACCTTTACATGAGCCCTGCCACAGGCACCAGCCTGCTCACAGCTGCGGCTCTCTGGCAGCCCTGGCTTGCACTTGGGCTAGCTGCCTGCCCCAGGTGCCAGCTACGTAGAAAAGGGGAGCGGAGCTCAGGAGTCTCCAGCTCTTGGCCAGCTTTCCCCAACCACAGCTGCCTCATCCTGAGAAGCAGAGACACTCCCTCCCTCCAAAGAAGTTCTCCAGTGCGCTTCACTTACCCCCTAAATGCGGTTGCACCTCCTTGCTCCCTCTGCCCTTGCTGCCCACAGACCATGGGTGCCCATCGTTCCGCGCCGTGCTGCTCTCCCTACCCGCTGGCCTCTGCCTTTCCTCGTGCCCTGCCTGGGCGCCCAGCAAGCATTGCTGCTGCCCTCCCACGGAGGCCAGGCCCATCTTCGCCTCCTTCTGGTGCTGGACCTCAGTGGGCCATTTCCTGTTGAGGCATGCGGACCCTCTCCCGCTCCTGCTGGCCACGCTGCCCACGGCAATGGCCTGTTCCTGCCCTCCGAGGAGATTTTCTGCACGGAGGAAGCCACTGCGCTGGGCCCCGCTGCCCCTGGGGACCGTTTCGCGCGGGATCTCGACCACCAGAGCCTGCAGCAAGCACAAACCTGCTCGCTCTCCCCATCGCTGGCCGTCCCTGGGGCTCTGCGGCCGCTGCTGCTCCTCTGCTGCCTGCCGCCTCCGAGCCCTGCCGGCCCCCAGCCCGGCCTCACCAAGGCCTGCGCCTGGTGACGTGCTCCATGACCTCACGAGGCAGGACCAAGGCCACCGCCGCTGGCCAATCAGCTTCCTGGGCGAGCTGTGACATCACAGTTAGGCACCCCTGACGGGTCACCTCTACCCCGACCACAAGCTCCCTCTCTCCCGCGCTCCTCCTGCCTCTCCCCTCGCCTCGGGCTCTGCCCGGTGCAGGGCCTCTTCCTGGGCGCTCTGGGCCCAGGGGGTCAATGCACGCCCGGCTGCTCCTGCCTGTCGCCCCCTCTCTGTTCAGCTCCCCAGGGAGGCCCAAGGCTGCTCTCCTCAAGTCTAGCTTTGGGAGGCTGGGTTTTGCCCTGCTCCTTCCTCACAGCAGCCTCGACCCCACCAGCTCAGAGCACGCACAGCCCCTCCGCATACGAGCACCGTGTCCCCCGGCGCTATCCCTGACGCGCGGGAGCATAACCAGCGAGAGCGAGAGCCAGGCGGCCACAGCAGCCTCGGCACTCTCTCCATAACACCCCCAATCTGAGACATGAGCCCCTGGCAACCAGCAAGCCCCCCTCAACGGCAAGTCTGCTCCAAAATTGCGGGCTTCCTCGGGTCCTGCGGCCTGGCTCGGGCGGGGACGCCTCGCGTGCTTCCAGCTTGCGACGCTGCTTGGCCCCCTCCCACAGCCTCTCGCCACCTCTCCCCATGCTGGCTCTCCCTCCCAGCAGAGCTACCTCCCCTGACACTTTGCTGGCACCCGCAAATGTCGGGAGCGTGCATCTGACACTGGCACCCTCATCCTTCCCAAAGATCCTGACTAGTTCGGGAGCCGGAAGCAGCCGGCGAGTCCCTCCGTGCCTGACCTCTGCCCGTGGCCAGACTTGGAACCAGCACCCAGCACCCTTGGAGCTCCGCACGTGAGCTTGTTCTCCACCCTCCTCGTGGCCTTTTGTCCCGGCCAGAGCCTCCCAGCTTGTCTAGAGGCACCTTAGGGGAGAGCCTGTCAGAAGCCTTGCTGCAATCCAGGCAGATGCCATCCCTGCCTCTCCCCGGTCCTCTCCTCAGCAAGCTCTTGCCTCCTCGAGGGCAGCCACGGCAATCAAGCACCATTTCCCCCTTGTAAATCTCTCCTGGCTCCACCCACGCACCTTGTTGTCTTGGCATCTGACACTTGCACCCTCATCCTTCCCAAAGATCATGACTAGTACGGGAGCCGGAAGCAGCCAGCGAGTCCTTCCATGCCTGACCTCTGCCCTTGGCCAGACTTGGAACCAGCACCCAGCTTTCTATCAGTGTTTACAGAAGCTGCCTCTCTCATGTTAGCTTCAGAATGTGCTGTTCTCAGGCTTGGACTCTTTTCTCTAATTTCCATGCAGCACAGCAACTGATTTCAAAATCGTTTGCTAAGGCTTGAATTTAAATTTCTGCCAGTAGTTTTACTCTGAGTATATCACTATCATAGTTGTAGAGCACTGTTGCAAGGAACTGGTGTAGCAATATTTAGTCAATACTCTTCAGTGGGTCAAAATAATATCTCAAAAGCCTGCTTTGTCCTTTGTTATTAGTATGGTATTCGCAATAAAGTCTTCTTGTTATTTAGTGTTTGTAAAATCCAAGTTAAGCCTTCCTGAGCCTATTGCCTCGTACTTTCCTCTTGGTAAGTACAAACTCAATAACCCAAAGTCTGACTAGGCTCCTGAACTTAATTCAACCAGTGTTGAACCAGGCTTGTGCCAGGAGTAAGGTTAATGAAGAAAGAACAAAGAAAAAAGGATACATATTTGAAGTGGTCTCAGGAGACCCAGTAAGGGTGGGCTTAGAGTGACTTCTTCCTGTTCTGCAACATGATTGTACAAAAGAAGGCAGCAAGCTGACAGCCAGCTGAGATGAACATTTCAATTAAAAATGTTTTTTTTCTTTTGCTAGAAATAAGAATTGTTTTCTCTTTTATATAGTAGTTAATCCAAAACATGCTCAGTGAGGTAATAAACACTTATTTCCATGCAAGTGATGTGAGATTTTGTGAAGTAAACGGTTCCGTCTTCAGAACAAAATCAGGTTTTTGTCACTAGCAGTAAACAAAATCATACGTTCGTATGTTGGTCAGTTTTAGGACTAACTTCAAGAGGAACCTGCCTAGTATGTTTGAAACGTAGAATTCTAATGATGAAAAAGACAATATTTCAGATGTTTGTGTTTCTATTCCTATTATAACTGAAAAGTATTATATTTAAGTGATCATTTATCCTCTCATGAAACTTTAAAATGATTAATTGTCACCCCAGTCAGGAGTTTAGGTGCAATCTTTCAGCATCAAGAGAGACCAAACTACTGAGGCAGACGCCTTTAAAGGCACAAAGTGAGTTATGCAAATCATACAACTTACCCAAGTGATTCCCTTAGTAGGCAACAATCATTTTGGGATGACTGAGAATGATGGTTTTCTTTCCTACAAGTTCCTCAGGGCTTCAATCCTGATGGCTGCCAAGGTTTTAAGGGTTCTCAATTAGGAAACATGATTCTAGCCAACAGAAAGTGACCTCTATGCCATGCCCCTACTCCAAGTAACTAACTTCTCCAAAAACTTTTTCAGAGTGGGAGATACTTCTGACCTAGGCAGTCACCAAGATAGCAGGTAGACCAAGGTTTAAATCTGTACAGCACACATCACCTGCAAAAGGAGAGGGCAGGCAGCCTGTAGCCATAACACTTCTGGATGACGAAACAAGAAGTGAAGGCTCTGTCAGATGCATCTTTGCTGACAACTGGAGAATGGAGTCAGTTGCTAGATGCAATAATGGTAAATTCCAAGTGAAACTGGGTTCTTAGCAGCATGTCTTGTAAACTTCTTGCAAAGAGAAGAGTCACCTGATCTTCTAAAAATAAAAAAAAAAGAAACAGAGACCAGTCTACAGCACAGTTTTTAACATATAAAAACTGTCCTTCATGAGAAGAAATGTTGCTTCCATTTCAGACATCTAATAACTGAGTCACTAATCTCTGACAGAGGATTTTGTTAGAAAAGTCAGATAAATGGTCATTGCTATAATATTTAGGAAATAGGAACTTCACTTGGGTCGAACTAGATCAGACTCATAAATAGTGAATAATATGAGGCAAAATCTTTTCTTAAGTTTAGCATAAAAATTTCCAATCCTGTGGTTTGAGAATGCCAACATTTCTCACAATAAATACTTTACTGACCAGTGTCTGATATTAGAATGAAGGTAGCATCAAACAACAAAGAGAAACCCCACAACACTGACATACACCCGAGTGAAGTATACTGCACCGATTACATATCCACAGTCCTTTCACCTTTCACTCATATTCTCTAGAAAACCAGGAATGTCATACAGAAGTTTCTGAGGCTAAATATCAGCCTTGTCATTTGGGCTCCAGGAAATAAATAGAATCAGATCAGCTTTAAATAAATAATAATAAAAAAAGGTTTTAACTGGAAATCGCCCTGATTTACCTGGAAGGGATGGAGGAAAGGCAGCTGTGGGGTGTGTTCATCTTTAGGGTCAGGAGAAGGCAGATTGAAACTGAGCCACTCTAGTACACTAGTGATACAGTGAATTGTGTTATCAATCACAACTGTAATTGTTTAAATCATAATAAATATAAAAAGCTGACTTTGACAATTCTTTCTTCCTAAAACACTCTTATTTTATTTACTGTGGACATTGTTTACCTTGACTTCAGCAAGGCTTTCAACACTGTCTCCCATAACATCCTCCTACATAAGCTCAGGAAGTGTGGATTGGACGAGTGGCCAGTGAGGTGGATTGAGAACTGGCTGAAAGGCAGAGCTCAGAGGGTCGTCATCAGTGGCGTGGAGTCTAGTTGGAGGCCTGTGGCTAGTAGCGTCCCCAGGGCTCAGTACTGGGTCCCATCCTGTTCAACTTCTTCATCAATGACCTGGATGAGGGGACAGAGTGCCTCCTCAGAAAGTTTGCTGATGATACCAAGCTGGGAGGAGTGGCTGATACAGCTGAGGGCTGTGCTGCCATTCAGAGAGTCCTGGACAGGCTGGAGAGTTGGGTGGAGAGGAACCTCATGAGGTTCAACAAGGGCAAGTGCAGAGTCCTGCACCTAGGGAAAAATAGCCCTAGGCACCAGTACAAGCTGGGGGCTGACCTTCTGGAGAGCAGCTGTGCGGAGAAGGACCTGGGAGTGCTGGTGGATGACAGATTGACCATGAGCCAGCAATGTGCCCTTGTGGCCAAGAAGGCCAATGGTCTCCTGGGATGCTTTCAGAAGACTGTTTCCAGCAGGTGGAGAGAGGTGATGCTGCCCCTCTACTCAGCCCTAGTGAGGCCTCATCTCGAGTACTGTGTCCAGTTCCCCAGTACAAGAGAGACATTGAACTACTGGAGAGAGTCCAGCATAGGGCTATGAAGATGATCAGAGGGCTGGAGCATCTGCCCTATGAGGAACGACTGCAAGAGCTGGGCCTCTTTATCCTGAGGAAGAGAAGACTAAGGGGGGATCTTATCAATGTGTCTAAGTACCTAAAAGGAGGGTGTCAAGGGGACGGGGACAAACTCTTTTCAGTGGTGCCGTGCAACAGGGCAAGAGGCAACAGGCACAAACTGAAATGCAGGAAGTTCTACCTGTGTATGAGGAAGAACTTCTTTACTGTGAGAGTGACAAAGCAGAGGAACAGGTTTCCCAGAGAGGTTGTGGAGTCTCCTTCTCTGGAGAAATTCAAAGCCCACCTGGATGCAACCCTGTCTAACATGCTCTAGGTGACCCTGCTTGATCAGGGAGGTTGGCCTAGATGATCTCCAGAGGTCCCTTCCCACCTCAACCATTCTGTGATTCTGTGACCCTGAATGCTCTTTTGTGTTCACATTTTGCTAGTCCTCCTGAACCTCTTGCAGAGATATGTGTTGGCCAGTTTGAAAGGCTTTTACAAGTTTTTATTGCTGTTTAAAACTGGAAAATGTCAACCTTAATATGAGTCCTTTAAAAATCAATCTTTTTATGTACTTTGTTGTTGTTGTTGTTGAAATATTGTAAGTACACCTCCAAAATCTCCTAAAAGTGTAATTAACGTCTGGTACAAGAATTCCATGATAACTTTCAACCTCATGACAATGCATATTTTAGCCTGAATTTCACCTCAAAATGAATAGGCAAAGGGGACAACAGTAATTCAGGTCTTGTCAGCTTATGTTTATCCGTCAGGTTTTCTCCTATCATCTGCCAACTAATTAAGGTAACCTTGTCAAAGAAGTAAATTAACACTGAAGTGAAATGATTAGATGCTTTAGATGTGCTGGTTAGAGGTTATCCTGTCCCCTCTTCTTGGCTGCCAGCAGCTGTTGTATGCACATTTTTTGCTGCCCCGCCAAAGTTATTTTCCATTGCAACACCGAGACATTTCAAAGGTGATTAATCTTTTCTCTTCTGCAAGTCCGATTTTCTCTGCTTTCTTGTTGAATTTTGTGTACAGTAGTCAGACAAAGCAAGTGTTGCACAGGGGAAAGATTTTAGGATTTGTAAAAAGTCTGTTGAATTCTGGCTAAGTTTACCTCTGTGCTTTGCTGTGCCTTGATTCTTCACCCTCAAAACAACATTTTGCTGCACCTCAGGCTTCTTGGGCTAAGGAATTCTTTGCTACTCAGAGTGCTTAGAAGAAGTGATGGAGGCTTTGGATGACTTCGTAAAAGGTGAAGTCTATGGTCTTCTGAGCAAGTCTAATTCCAAAGAGAAGACAAGTCGTTCTGCTGCCAGTCATACCATTGAGCAAGCAACAATATAAACTGTTGTGTATAAGCAGCTCTTTTTTCCAGGTGATATTAACGCTATCTCTGAGATCTATTATATATTTAATACAATTAGGTTAAATGATACAGCTTAGGAACTTTAAATAAATCCTTGGAAAACAGTGCAAAAAGTCTCCAGTATTAATATCAGAGCTGAGTTGGATAACAGAGGAGACTTGCTTGTGAAAAACTCAAGTGAAAGAATCTGTTGAAATGAAAAGACAGGACAACCACTTGAACAAGGAAAATATAATAATCAAAAAAGGAAGCCAAAGAAGCACTGTCAGCTAAAAGTGCAGTTAGCAGTGAATTTTATAGCTCTCCCAAGTGGGGAGCTCATCCAAGCAAGAGAACAAATGATAAGGGATGTGAACCCACTTGCTTATGTTGGAAGTAAATAAGGTGTAGTGGAGATGAATGTTGAATTAATTAGCAATGGTTGGAGTGATTATTTTGAAAGAGTACCACATGAAGAGAATGCAAAAGAGGAATTCAATCATGTAAATCATGAGATCGGTCATATTTAGGAGGAGTAGGTCATAAAAGCAGATAAGGAAATGAAAGTGAGGGAAGTATCTTGATGATACTTCCAATAGATTTGCTGAAGTGACTTGTTATGGAAGAAATATTTGATTGCTTTCCTAAGTCAGAGAAGGCATTAAGCAAGCATTCTAAAAGCTTTGCAGTGCATATATTTAAATGTGGAGGAGTATTAAGTTCAGCACAAATTATCCAAGTGAAATGGTGCTGCAGAATATGAAATTTTGGCATAGATTACTGAAAGCATCTGTAGAGAGGCTGAAATTTAGAGATGGTGGACAATTTCCTAGTAGAAAAGAGGGGACCTAACTGAATGTTTGCTGTATGTATTTTCTTGGAGGTTTAGAGAAGGGGGACAGCGACTAAAATGGTTTTTGTAGAAGTGGCAAAAGCACATGCACATATAATGAGAACAAGGAAGCTGAGTTGGAGAATTTTTTCATTGCACCTCAGCTTTATGGTGTAACTGCAGCCCTAATTCACTCTGTTCTTTCAAGAGCATCTTGGTTAGTCTCAGCATGGGAAATCAGTATGCTTCAGTTTTTGGAAATGTTGATGTTCAGGTGATCAAATGACTGGTTGTACTGTGAAAGGAAAAAAGGAAGGAATAGGGGATTTTAGCTCAGATTGTTAAAAAAAAAAGAACAAAAGCCAATTAATTATCTTGGTGTGGCATATATGCACCTCTGTCTAGTAGTAATAGGATAGTCTTAGGATGACAGTGAAAGACGCAATCATAGGAGAGGCTGTAGACATCATCTTCTCTAAAATGTCTGTCATTATCAAAAAGTACTTTGCCATTTGGAAATATGGAGCAGAGGGAAAATATGTGAAGTACCTCCTGAAACACAGGCAAATATCTCATACTACAAACATGTTCAGTTTTCCTTATCTTTTCACAGCAAAAGTGCAGCAAAGCATATGTCTAGACAGACTGTAGAGCATCTCTCTGGTATTCCCACTTTACCTTTTGAAGCAGTTGAAGAACTTTGTTCCAGCACCTCCTATG
Organism: Rhea pennata; assembly: GCF_028389875.1. Lineage (NCBI taxonomy): Eukaryota > Metazoa > Chordata > Aves > Rheiformes > Rheidae > Rhea > Rhea pennata. The sequence continues at coordinate 77,365,872 of NC_084664.1, forward strand.
CTCAATTTTATGACCACACCAACCTGATCATGACCATCAATCAAGCTGAACACTAAAGCCTTCATAAGATAGCTGTCATATTGCCCATTTTAACACATACACTGCTAGGCTAAAAGGCTTAAAAGTTGGACTTCTCATTTGAAGAGTCTGTGGTGCTTACCTGTCTTTGAGTTGTCCTGCATCCTACCACCTAATACTGGATTTGGGATGCTTGTTTCTTGTGATGTATTTTTGAGTGATTTATCATAATCCCTCCTCATCCAGCTCAGCCCTGCAGAGTCAGGCTGCCATCCACCTGGTATTTTTGTATTTTCATCATGGTTTGTTTTACAGATAACCTTTAGAAGACAAAAGCCTTTGAAACAGAGTTTTCTCTTCAAGCACTTAACCCCTGTGACCAGCTCCTGCCATGTTAGTTCTCTGGTAAATTATTAACTATTTTGGTCCCTGTAATTATTTTCTCTAGCTTTCTTCTACCTTGCAGTTGGCATCAAAAGCCATGGATTGCACTCACGTTGTTTTTCTACAAGAAGAAATGATTCTTTAATATGCAAATCTGAGAGGCAAAGTTGGATAAATTTAGTTAGCATGGCCTTGAAGGAAAGAAAGGCTTTTATGAAAAACTCAAGGTTACAGTTATGTCTCTAAGCTTAATGAAAAAGTTACTTAACTCTTTAGAGCAGATAAGTAGGCAAACTGTTTCCTTATGAAGAAGAAATTATTCTCCTGTAGGATAGTAACAAAAATTAGAGCTGTATTATGGGTTGGGAAATATGCAGAATCTGAACCACAGTTTTGGTAAATGATGCAGCCTTATCTACTTCTTTTTTGGGCAAAATGCATATTCAAGCTCTAAACAAGATGGCTAAAACAAAGTGTCCTCATAGAAACATTTCAGGAATCCATCTGATCCATCTGGAAAATTTAAAAAAAAGGAAAAAAAAAAAAGGTCTACCCTTAGGTCTTAGGTATCAGCATATATGATTGACTTCAATTACATTGTGGCATACTGCAAGAACAGTGGACTGTAAGCTATGAAGTATGACATGGCATATTAATACACAGTATTCTTCATGATTTGAAAGACTCAGGGAAGAAGATTTTTTTAGTGAGAGTAGTTTGCCTTCAGGACTGAAAAGCAGTATGATTTTACTTAGATTTGTAAAAATTGTCTTGAACAAGTCGCTGTGCATGTGCTTTCTAAAAAAAACAAAGGAATTTAAAATAGATGTTTGTGCTCATTCATCGCCTATTCATGCAGCCTACACCAAATCTAGAAGTCCAAAACAAGAGATGCTCTCTGCAACACAAAAATGTATATTCATTTTGATTGCTTGGGAAAAAAAAGTGAATTCTGGAACCAAGCTTTTCCCAGCGTAAAGTGCTTTAGACACCTTCTGGGATAAATCCAGTTTTAGGGTCTCATTCTTACTATTACAAAGAGGATTTTAAAAGTTTTTCAAATAGCAGAACTCCAGTGTCTACTGAGCTTTATGAACTTATCACTCTTGGTCACACATTTGATGCTTCTTGAAAGCAAGAGAAAGCCAGTCATGTGTTACTTGATTATTGGTGTAGGGCATAAATGTCTTCAATGAATTAATAGAAATAGCAGACCAATTTTTTGTTTCCAGAAAAATCTATATAGTCTGTATTTTACTCTTCAGTTCTATCAACATTAAGGAAATGAAATAAGTAAATAATGCAAATAAATTATAAAAGACATTTAATTAACTTTCATGATCCTTTCAGAAGGCAGTGAAAACAGCATAAAGAACTTAAAGATTAAGCTAAGAAGAAAAACAGTATTTGAACCTGTCTGTCAGCATTGATTTTTGCCAACATTTTAAAGCACATGTTCATATCAGCTGCTTCAGCAGGTGATAGGCAAAGGGTCCTCTTATTCTGCTTTTACAAAGCTGAGGTCGAGGAAAAAAAGTCTAGTATAGCAAAATCACTGGCTAATGAAGGGCAATGCCTTAACTTTCTCACAGGGATCCTTCTTACCCATGAGCAGGGCCGTGTCCCACGGCCCACCAAGTCCTTCCCTGTCGGCTTCCAGCATGAAGAAACACCACACACTTTTCTCCCTGAAAGCTTTTGATTTTTTTTTTTCCTTAAAGTTTGACTCTGACGTTACAGCCATGCTCATGGGACTTTGGGCTGCCAGCAAACCAGGCTGAAGCAAAGTTGAGCGGCTCTATGCCTCTGGCAGCTGAGAGGTGACAGAAGCAAAATCTCATTAAAATAATCTTTGAGCTCCTCTCCAATCATGGGTGTGCAAAGGGGGAGCAATTTACCTGCTGGTGGCCCTCCCCCCCCCCCCCCCCCCGGGCAGGCACGTTAGCCACCTTGCTCAGGGCTGTTCACCCTTCTGAGGAGCTGGTTTCCCTACCACTGACAGCATTTGCTCTTCTACTCCAACCCTCAGCCTTGCCTGCCACTTTGGTACAGTGTTTGTCACTGGCTCAGCACTGCCAGCTGCATGGGCTGTCCCTGTCATTGCCCCATGCTATAGAAATGCTGCAGATAAACTTCATGCCAAAGCTGTGGCACAGCTGAGACAAAGGGAATGATAACCATCATTTGCTCTGTCTGCCATCAGTTACCACCTTTTTGATCCTAAATATGCTGATTTGAGGTTATTAGTTAACTACATATGGTATACACAGCCACCAGGATCGATCTGGGATTTCGTAGTCTGTTAGTTTACATAATTTGCATTGGCTTCACAGTGCCAATAAATCACACTTCTTAACCTATACACATATGTCAAATTTTAGGAAGTCTAAACAACTTGTTTCAAACTATCTTTTCCAGTTATATATTAACATATCTTTTTCTTCTTACTTAGGTCAAAACACATTCCACAGATTGCTATATCAAATATGTCATTGCCCTAAACCCCAATCAACAACATGAAAAGAAGAGATCCCAAGCCACAGACCATAGCTATGGTACGGGCAACTCATGCTTGCCCTTGTGTTAATGATGGAGGCTTTATGTCGCTTGGACTCTGACTTTCAGCCTCAAAATTTTGTGCCTATATCAGCCGTGTACAGCAGGCTGAGGTATTTAAAAAAGCAAGCCCTGCAGCTTGCTGCTACTGTCCTTTGAGAGCATTGCACCAATGTGCTTTGGCTATGTTCACTTTGGGCTTGATCCATGGCTCAGTGAGGTTGATGAAAGTCTTTCCAGTGATACTTGAGGTATTTTAAAATGAGGTGTAAGCTAAAAGCTTAAATGTTGCAAGGAGCTAGCTTGTGGTTTCTTCTGGGAAAGCAATACTAGCACTCACAGAGGAAAGAAACTGATAGCATAATTGCATTAGATACGCTAAAAGAAGTTCCACCGGGAATCAGCTTTAAGACTAGTACATAGATATGAGGTCTCGCTGCAGTGCTGTGCCTAGCTATTGCCACTATGTGTATGTCAGAATAGACTTGCAGAGACCTGTGCTGTGCAGAGCTATTGTGTGATGTGGCGCTGGTGGAGTAAGTGTTTGAACCAGATGCTGGGCTCCCCAGGCCCCCTCCCCTTCCGACTGCATGAGTCTTTAGCAGACATTGGTGCTCATTTGTCCCCAACCCCCATCCCCCACCCCACCTTCCCCCCAGGGCAGTTGGTAGCCAGAGTCCTGCTGCACGGCATGTCGCACGGGGGCAGCTTGATGCCTTGTGGGATGATGCTGGAAGGGCTGGCCCATCCCCAGGATTCCCCTCTGCTGCTCCCTCCCGCAAAGATCTGTATGCTGCATGTTCCCGTGGTGAAACCTTCAGGACGCTAGCTTGCTGCCAATATTAGATGATCTCAGTGCATAGATGATCTTGGGCCCGTGCCACAATTAGTAACAAGGAACTGTATTTCGGTCCTCGCACAAAAATTCTGTGCTTTGGTATTTTTTAGGTCCCTTGGGGTTTTCCTGGTTCCCTCAGCATTGCTACCCCCATGCCCCCTTCCTCTCCCTGCTGCACATGCAGCAGCTGTAGACAACGACCTCTTGCTGCTTGCCAGAAGAGAGTAAGAAGAGCCATAGGGCCAGAGGAGCCGAGAAAGCCTTTCCCGCAGCATAGCGGTTTGTGCCGAGGTATAAAAGCAGTCAGCATTTCCAATTTTAGCTGCAGGGAAAAGGCCGGTGATGCTTCTGAAAGCTAATGCATGAGTGCAGCTAAAAATTATTCCCCAGCTGGAACGTGTGCTGCACAGTAGGATCCTCAGTAATGCACAGGTGATTTAATGTTTTTCTCACAGTTTCTTGGCTTTGTTCTATAGGACAACATTGAGGCCAAGAACATATTTCTTACAGTGTGGCCCTAGCCTTGGGGCTTTTTCATTCTTCCAACAGGTATAGATAAAGTATTTCTGGGTAAGCAGTGGCAGCTCAGTATTAGCAGCCACAATTAGGGGTGAATTGTACGTAGACGCTCGTGCCTGCCATTGCATGGAGCAAATGGGTGAGGGGAGCAGGGGAGGGAAAGGCTAAAAGCTAGCTGTGCAATTAATCATGAAAACAAATAAATTGCAGGGGTTTGTTGGCTGTGTGAAGCTAGGAATCAACTTACGGAGTCAACTTTTGAGTTTAAACATACTGCACTATGACCAGCAAGTCTCCACAATACAGTAGGATTTATTAATAGAAAATATGTCAATATGAGTTTGTCTTTGTACATGTTAGCAACATGTACCGTGAAACACATCTTTTTTTTTTCTCAGTCTATTTTGTTATAGTTCTTTTGTGTTATCTGACATAACCATTTATATTTTGGGCTTAAATATGTTATTTGTCAAAATGTACTTCCAGTGTTAATATACCTTTAAAATCATTTAAATATTGAATTCATAATTTTTTTTCAAATCAATATTGCTCATGTTAGTGCAAATTTGTTATCTTGAGATAGGTTAACCATTCCTTCCAGACCATAAACAGCATTTAATAAAACAGTGAGATTTATATAGTTCTACACAGCTGATCAACGTTCTAATACGAAGCTTGTTAAAAAAAAAATCCAACATTTTACAGTACATCAATTGCATTTCATACATTTTTTGGAACATTTTTTTTCTTCTCTATTTCTGTGTGTGATCTAGTACAAGAATGAAGGGAACAGCAATAGGTAATGATACTTTCCTCAATATTAAAAAGAATGCATCATACATATCTTGCTTGATATGGCAGCAGTGTTGGATTTCCAAGCCTGGAAAAGAAGCCAGGTAATTCAACACCTTTTCAAAACTCAGTACAGCAAGAATGAACATTATTAGTTGGAGCACTTGCCACTACAGAGGAATGGAAACAAAACAACATAAACCATAGACAAAAGGTATTTTGTGCCACTTATCAATCCAGAATCTCTCACTTGAGCAATGGTCAACATTTGATTCGAACTAATTTCTAAGAGGAGCGGAAAGGGGTCAACGTGGGCATTTTAATATTTTAAAGAATTCAAATAAATCTAACTTACGATAACCTTCTGTCTTAAAAACCTTAAGTAGAATCAAAGATCCCTCAGGCCTGTTTGCAATCCTGCTCTTGGAGAACTGCACAAATCTGATGGTTATCAGGCAGTCAAGAAGAACTTCAAGTTACTGGTGACATTCTTTAGTAAAAAAAAGTTTTTATACTGAAAATGTGCTTTGTTCAAAAGAGCACTGCAAATGTCACTCGTCTTATTAAAATCAATGTAATAAATAAAATATAAACAACCTGTGTCCAAAACTATGAATAATATTTTTTATCTACCTCACTATACATCTGGCCCACTGTGCCCCTCCCACCCGCCCATTTTTAAAGTTTTTAAATTTTTTTTTTGCATGCGATTTTTTTCCCCATTTACTACAAAGAGCAGATAAGGTTACATATCGTACACTGGGAAAAGCTGCCAGAAAATTAAACTATAGTCCTAGATGACTGATAAACCAATTCTACCTCACAGTCCCTGCCTGCCTGAACTACTTGGTTTGCTGTCTCTAGAGCAGGTAATGACTTGCGAGAGAATCCTCCCACTGCGCGTGCCCCGAAAGGGTGCCGGGTGACGGTAACACTATTACAATGACTGATCACAGAAATGTTTGTAACCTAAAACAATTTCTTTTTAATTGGAATTGAAAAAGTTTACATCTAGTCCATTTGTGTTGGGTCTTAGTCTGCGAAAACAGCACACTGAACTGTTGGCTGAATCAAAGAAATGTTAGATACTATTTTTTTTTTAACTTTTAGAGTCCCAAGAGCTAAGATGAATATCTCGGTTCTTCTGGCTTTCTAGCCTAGATTTTTCTTTTCTTTTGAAAGAAAAAAATATTCTCTGTCCCTTACAGCTTTCATTTTTTAGGGTTTTATTTTAAATGCATGGAAATGGTCAGTGTTTTTATACTTGAGGAATGTGTTTTGGGTGGGGTGGGGTTTTTTTGGTATGGTTTAAAAGAACTGATTGTCCTACTGGTTCAGGAGCTGGACTCTTCTATAGTCTGAAGAGTCTGGGGACTCCAAACTTATGTCTCTTGGGTCTTTGCTTCCCATTCCCTCAGGGAGATGGCAAGATCAAGGTCTGTCTTCCTTGAGCACTTGCCGCTTGGTGGCTGGAGAGTAACAGAATGAACTTCTTTCATCAAGAGAAGATCAAGGAAATGGCACCCTGGGATGAAGGAGTTAGTGAAAAATCCTAGAACCCCCTCAATTTGTAAGTGGCGTAACAATTTTGAATTGCTATTGATGGTTAATAAAGTGAGTAAGAGAAAGCACATACTGGAGTTTCCACTGTTTAAAAACCAGAAAAATCAAACAGAAATTAAAGCTTGAACAAGGAAAACATTGGATGAAAATAATCCTTATACCACACAAACGCACACACTCAAACACATACACACACGAAGAGAGTACTATGCATACATGGACACACACAAGTAAGAATGTGTATTTGTATGATAGGTTCTTGGAAATAGACATTCTTAGCAAATATGGATGACAGATCAATTGTAATTTATTTTCCTTTAACACTGTATCATCATAAAGAAAAACTGGTATAAATGAAAAAAATCTATTTCAAATATCTACATCTAAAATTTTAGGCAGTGAAAAAGCACTTTGTTGACAAGGAGTGTGGAATAATGAATGTTAATTGTCAGAAACTGCTGAATGCCTTTTTTTCCTTAGTTGCCACAAACAAATTCACATATCAGAACGAACAATACTGCTAAATATTTGTTTTTTGTTTTTGTTTTTGTTTTTCTGTTAAAATGCACTGGGGAAAAGAAAACAAAAAAACTGGAAATTCATACATCTTTCAAAATTTGAAATTGAAGCAATATTTAGAACCATAGATGAAGAAACACTGTGGCATTGGTGTAATATACACAATGCACTTTGTTTTTTATCTGTAATGTACATCAAATACTTTACAACAATGCATTAACAAAAGGCAAGAAACATCTTGCTGTACAGAGGAAACCCCAAATGCAACTTGAAGCCTAGATTCACAATGAATGAGGATATTAAACAAATGTGAGAAGCTGTTCCCCATAAAGTATGTACGCTGCTCAGTTACTTGTGCTTAACTCTTTACCCACATCCACTGTCATGTTCTCCCTCCTTCCTTCAGCCACATTCAATATACGGCACTGAACTTTAGACTCTACAGGCCAACAGTAAAGTTGTCCCACACTGTAATATATATATATATAAAATATATATATATATATATATATATATATATATATAAACTTTCTAATTACTCCCTTGTTTAACTTTCATTTCTTTTAGCCTTCTAAAAAAATCTTTTTTTTTTCTGTACTGGTTATCTGGGCCTTCCTATGGAACAGGCTTTAACAAACTAAATTTGCAGGAAAAAGAATGTCTTGTGGTATGCATGCACATGCACAGTTCCTGGAGCTTTTGTGTCTGCCCAAGTCTCACACCCAGGAGTCGGGTGAGGCTGGATAGTGGCTTGTTTCATAGTTAAGTTCACTATAGGGACGAGCAGCTGAATAGAAGTCGACGTAATTGCCAGTTGACTTTAGTCCCAGGTGCATGTTGTATTCGCTTGCAGGTGGACGATGATGCACTTGGTCCTCAAAGAAGGACTCGTCATAGCTTCTGGTTGAATTCTGAAACGGCTGATATGGTTCATAATCTTTTCTGCTGGGCTCCTGTGGAACTGGCTGTGTTGAAACCTGAAATACCCACAACTTGTTAGCTATAACACACAATGGGCAACAACATGGAAGACAGAATAATTTCATGCTTTTGTGTTTATCATATTAGAAATATAACGACATGCATTATCCTAACATCTGCCTAAAGTATTACTTGGTAGTGAATTACTTCTACAGATTTGGCTTGTCATTCCAAATGATTTTGTAACATTTTCATTTATTTTTTAAATATTATTGCTGCTAAGAGATGCTGGTTTACTTCAAAAGCAGTTAAAAATCTGGATCTGAACAGTGCGGTTTACAATGACTTTTGTAATATAATCCTTAACAAACTTTCTGACTGTTTTGCAGACATTTATTCCCAATATTGGTGCCCAAAACTCAGCCTTGAAGGATCTGAATGGAAGTGATATACACTCCAAAGATGATGAAATTTTGACACAGGTGAGATTTAGAGTAAGAACCAAGCAGAGTGTTCAGGCACTGACATAAGAAAATTTTGAAGTGCCATGAAATGTGACCTTCAGCTACTATTAAGCTGAACCATCTTCTTACCACCTCTTTGACACCTCCTGTTCTTGTGATGTTGCTACATATCCAAGAAGTTGCTTTAAAGCCCAAATAAGTTATAATGTGCAGAAGAAAATCTCAGGCAATCCCCTAACTTAAGTTCCCTGTAAAGTTGTTTTCACACAGCCCAAGTGAGTATCTGTTCTTACCATGGGAAATTTTAACTAAGAGATGAAATGCATAAATTTTTGCTAAGTATCATAATAGAATACTACCTTTTACTCTATGTCCCCTCCATTAAAATTGGGCAGATTTTTTGACCGTAAAAGTACAGAGCTGCTGTGTACACTACTATGTCCTAAACCATCTGCTATTCTTTCAAAGTATGGCTGTATTGGACTCCTGGGCAGAGTTGTGAAAGGTTGTCTGTGTCCATCACCTCTAACAATCCTACAGGGGATGTCGCAACACTGAGTCCAACATTAGAGCAGCAATAGGGGGCATAGCTACACTAGATTCTATTTCTAGTACTGCTATTAATGTTTATAGGACCTTGAGCAGCTCATTTTACTCCACATATTTAAATATATTTTAATTTTGAACACATGAGAAAAATGCTATACTAAGCAATCTATTCAGAAGCCAAAAAGTTAGGGCGGATCAATGTTTTTTGAGCAAGAAGTAGGGGACTGAATTAATATTTTGGGGTTCTTCTTAGGTAGACACATTGTTTCTAACATGTCAGTTAGAAACTTGACATCTCATTGAGAAAGCAAATGGGTAGAAATAGGAAAATATTTTTAGTTTTTGAGTTTCTGCTTTATCTTTTTGCCCCCAAATTAAATTAGTTGATTCATGACTGCAGTTAGAGTGCACCAGCTGTTACGAGTACTTCAGCAGAGTACTTATTTTCTCTAAGTACTATGTTAATTAGAAGGACATTATCTCTCCGTGCACTAAAAGCAGAAACACTGTCATGCGCTGAAGTGGCTCACACAAAGAAAACATATGGTACACCATAGGAACTGCTGGATAACCAAGGAGCATAACCAGTAACAGAAAACTGAGGCACAGAACATTGGAAACTGTTCAGCTGCAGTTGGTGGATTGAAGCTGAAGTTATCAGAATCAGAATTTTCAGAAAAAAATCTTTTTTATCAGTTCTACTCAATATGGATTTACCTGTCTGATACTAGCAATTGTTTTAAGTGTTTTCCTTAAACCTTTTTTAGCTTCATTTCTCTATTTTAAAAAAAACACTGCAACTTTTGTACAACTCATAGGGAGGTTGTGAAAATATTAATGAGTTATGATAATTAAGTGTAAAGTATCATTACACATGATGATGAAACAAAAGCCTATGACCATAGAAAAATGTCCACTTTGTAAGGGGCTGAGCAGATAAAATCTGAAGTCACCTGAATGTCATACGTGTCAATATTACAACAGCTTTTTTTTTTTTTTTTTTTTTTTTTTTTTTTTCATTCTATGGGGATATGTTAACTTGCTACCCCTGCTACCAATTAAATTTGTGGAATGTCCACCTTAGTCATTAGCTCTTACTGCTTACTGGTTTTCATGGACAGGACATTTTAAAAGATTCCCAAGCTTCTGGACAGAATGGCTTGGATACACATACACGTAAAACTGTCCTTACTGATGAAATGCTAGATTTTCTCTTACCGATGCTCTGATACATACATTAAAAAAACCAGATAAACAAAAAAAGCTTACTGCAAATCATGCTTGTAAAGTGACCAAAAGAGAAATATGAGGGCTTTAACTACAAATAAGTATAGCATACACATCCCTGCAAGAGACAGAAAGAGGTTCTGTGTCCAGGCCTATTCAATGCTCGGGTTTCTGCTGAAAAGTCTCGGCACATGAGCCATGTGGTGTCAACAACAGTGTTGAATTTTTTTATGATGGATATATATCCATCATAATGAGAGGTGAACAGATTTCAACAAATTCATTGGCATGAGATGCCATGAAATAGGTTCCCTTTACTAGTAGATCTAGTGGAAGTGGCCACTCTGCTAGCCAGGCTTTGGAAGTCTCAGTCATACCCATCTAGACCTTTAAACACATTTAGGGTAATAATGACAGGCCTAAATATCTAGATCATGTTTGTGGGTATACTGCTCAATGTAATAACCCGTTGCACGTTTTTGAAACTTGGAATGAAATTATCTATTAACATAAAAGACTGTAATTCATTGAAGCCAGTGGAAGTGCTAAAATTTCCTGTTATCTAGATTTTCAGTCCTTGTGGTATTTTCTTCATTTCCATACAATATGCTAAACTGTATGGAATTACAATTAATTGTGATTCCTTACTTGGTTATGTTTGATGTCTTCAGCAGGTGCACCATACGAATTCCTGTACAAAGTTGAGATTCCAGTGTTCTGAGCTGGAGAGACAAAAAAGGAACGTAAAAGCAGTTTTACCAAATGTATCTCTTTGACTTAAAAAGTGATTTTTAAGGTTTCTTTAAATACAGTGCCTGCTATCCATATGAGAACACCTTTAAAAGTGCCTGCAGATTCTCTTTTCTCCCCCTCCCACTAGTCTTAATCTTCATTTTGGCGTACATGTATATGTACCACTTACTAATGGTGCTAATGATAACCACGACTGTGTGGTGGTAACCACTACCACTAGTGCTACTACTCTTGGACACTTCTCATATAAATCAATAAAATAATTTCATATGTAGCTAGCATTTAGTAATATTCTTCAGGCTATATATGAGATTTTACGTCACATATATACTAAACAGGTAACAGTTGTAAATACAGAGTTTAAGAAACAACCACAACTTGGCATTTTGTTCCTTTCACTTGGGTTGGATGATGTTACACAAAATTCCATATTGTTTATAATGGAGTGCTTTTGCTACATGGTGAAATGTTGATATGAGAGGTGATTAAATGTAACTGAAAAATGATTTATGCAAAAAAGTAGGATGCAGTTATACTGAAGAGATCCAGACAAGATAGTCTCACATCTGCAAATGGTGTCACGTTCTTCTCAAATGGTCTACTGATAAGATGCACTAATAAAACTGAGTTACAAGTTTGAAAAACAAGTGCTGCTACAGACAAAGAAAACATTATGGTGTTATACAAAAAATTATTTTTTCCTCATGAGGACATACACAAAGGCAAGAATTTCTTCCACATGGCTCATTTCACTGATTAGTTTGATGTAGCTATCTAGCTAAAGTGTAGTTTTTCTGTAGAATTAGAAGCACTGTATGTATTTCTTATTTTTGCAAGAATATGGGGATGTATTTTGTGGAGCTGCTGCATACTGTTCTTACTGGGCACGAATTATTATCTCTCTAGATGTCAGAGCCAATGATTTTATGCTACCATTATTATTCCCATTATAAAAGCATGTGCCGTCAAGTAAGTATTTTAAATTTACGTAGTTGTGACCATTAAAAAAAATCGGAATCATCACTGGAATCAAAACAGGTCAGCTGGGCAAATTCTCTCTGGTTTCTGTGAAATAGCACAATAACTGGATGTTCCAAGATTTCCTTTTAGTACCTTCACAGCTGAACACTTCTGAGGGTGACTGAGCAACAGAGATGAAAGCTGGGTATGGGCTCCATGCTAGCCACATCATCACAAAGAACCACAGTTACTGGAAGAAAGGTAACTATTCTTTCTTTCTTTCTTTGCCTGTCAGCATAGATTCCAGCAAGTATAATTTGCTTTTGTCCTTCTTTCTCCCGCCATCACATCTTCTATTGCCAAGCAATGGCAAGGTATTTAGTCAAAGTTGACTGGGATATTCCAGTTTCGATCTTCACATCTGCCACAGGTACCATGCTGAGGGTGTGATTTTTGACAAAGTTTGGTGCACTGTTCCACGCTGGTGCTTTGCAGATCTCAGATAGTATTGTTAAAGATCTCCAAAATGTCCTTGAAATAGGATAAAGACAAGGCTCATACAGTGGGATGATGAGCTCTAACAGCTGGAAGAAGAGGCTTTTCACTTGATAACCATTAGCTAAGGGGATGAGAAAACTCTGCTTTCTTGATGAGCTTGATACAATTACCGAGAGAGTGCACAGTCCTGTGTACAAAATAGAGCAGCACTTTGGAGGTCTCTAAGGTGTGTGATGGAACTCCTCCACTGAATGTGGGAGGATCATGATGATGGTTTATCCTTTCCCACGGGAGGTACTCTCAATTCTGCCTGCGCACGAGTAGCAATGGAAATCATGAGTGCCTTAGCAGGTTGTCTTTGGCCATAGATGCTAATGCAGAAGACTGACTCTACAGAGGGTCCCTCTGTTCAGGCTACATTTTTTTGCCAAACTTCAATGTGTGAGACTTTATTATTTTTTGTTTCAGTGTTTTTTTGTGAGTTCCACCTGAACCCATTGCTTCAGTGTTTGAATCTCTTCTTCTGGATGCTAGTCTTTGATATGAGTCCACATCAGCTCTGCCATTCAGAGAGCTTCTCTGGCTGGTGTGGCTTTCAGTGGTGTCAATGCCAGATCTTTCCTTGGTACTATTTTCTATGCTGGTTTTCTGAGGTTTTTGCTAGCCATACAAAGCCAGCTTATCCAAATCCTTCTTCTCAAGAGTTAAAGATTCAGAGAGAGTAAGCTTTCAGCTTACTCTTTCAGCTTACTCTTTCAGCTCCCCATTTTGTGATGTGCAACTTTTTTAACAAAATTGAAGTGAGAGTCAATGGTTTCAATGCTTGGACTTCTCATAAACAGGGGAAAAACTTGCTGTAAGCATTTTTTTTTGGATGTATATGAATTGCAAAATGAGCAGGGCCTGAAGTTTCATGCATGCGTGTTTTAAATCAGGCATGACTGAAAGTATTCAGATTAGACAGGACAATACCGTTTATGGGTATTTAATGTCAAAAATAGTAAGATGGATATAAGGTGCATCATCTGAAGGTTTTATGAAGAATCTGATGAAAAATAGCAGACTGGACACATGCTAATTTATATGTTGCTCCCAGAGGCAAGCAGAAAGACGTAAGAGAGGGTCATTGCCTTTCCGTCTTTTCACAGGTATATAAAAAGGCACATGGAATGTGTGTGCCGCAAATAACTGTGGCTATTAAAACAGGGAAACAGTCTAGACTTGGTATATACTCGTCCAACACATTATTATGAAATTTGCACTGATGCAGTCATAAATTCACACATGCAAGACACAAGACCTGCAGTCTCCCAGACTGCAGCTCTGCAATAGAAAGATGGATACAGTGGCTGTTTGTGAGAACACCTGCACGGTCTACGTTGTTGATTCCACTGCAGTCATGTGAATACAATTTCACCACTTAAAAATGCAAACTGGAGTAGCTTTCTTAATAAAAAGAAATACAGTGACACATCAAACACATTTACTCAAGAGAGGCAATTATCTCAGCCTTTCAGCTTCACTAAGCCAAGATTTGCTGTTTGTAAGCTTGCGGCAGTCATTTCTAAGCAAGTAAAGCAATGCAGCCGCTAGCAATGCGTGCAGCCCCACTCTAGTACCTGCTTCTGGACATGCAGGCTTACTTGGGAACTGCTGAACTCTGCTATGCCTCAGTGAGCAATTGGGTCTGGTGTCCAAAGGAAGGGGGCAAACATAAAGAAAAAAGGAAATAAGCCAGATGAATGGACAATTGTGTGGTTATATTTGTGGAATTGTCTGATTCTTGCTGCTTTATGATTTAGGTACCATCCCAGTAAAATTATCACAGATAGGCAATGGAAGATTTTTTTTTTTAATAAAACACAGCAAGAGAAGGGGGAAAGGAGTACAAGGAGTGCAAGAGATGGAGACCTCCCAGCCACACTCCCTTACAGAGATGTCAGAATTGTAGCAGCAGATGAAATGATCCCAAAGCTGATGAATCAGTGTGAGGATGTGTGTATTTTACATATTTGTTACAAATAAGTAATAGGGAAAAGGTAAAACTGGGAAGGTTGTAAAATGAGTTCCATGATAAAACCGCAGTACTTCATGGCTGCACTGTACAATTATACAAAACTGCCTTCTTTTTTTTTTTTTCTTCAGTTTTCAGGATAATACTAGTAAAAAAGGCATCAAATAATTTCCCACAGCAGTCTTCTGAAAAGCTTACAGCAGCTTTGAAAATTATGTCACTCAGTGGTTAATGTCGCAAAGATATCACTGGTCTAAGTCCTTCCCATACATCCCAGTCACTTGCTTAATTCATAGTTTAACATTCAAGTTTCGGTTCCTAGAAGTCCTCATTCTGTACACACAGTCACTTCAGAACAGTAAGGTGCAAATAGATTGTAGTAAGAAAGAAAAGATAAATCAGACAGACACAGTCATCATCATGTACATGTCTTGCTTTTTCTGCTATAATCAGTGGGACCCCTTTTCTGAAATTTAGTTCAACACAGCAGAGGAAATTACTTTCGTACCTCAGAAATATCAGCTCACAGAGATCACTACCTGTCTTAGCATTGCCAGCTTCTTGCATGGTGAAAGATGACGTAAGGGCATGGGAAAAGATTACTTTGTATTATGGGTTCTTAAAGTAATAGTAAGTTCAAGTAGCCAGAGTATCTGTAGCTGTTGTTGTTTTTTATGTTCAGACTGCGCAGAAACTTAAAAGTACGTATAGATAAGAAAAGTATAGATGATTAAGCATGACTATCAATAACCAAAAGAAAATCATCAGAAGGTTTTACTGCTAGTGGAAGAGATGATACAGGGTACAGACTGCGATGCACATACTAGTTCAGTAAGGGAATTCACAAAGTAAAAGAAACTTTAGAGTAGGAATCCCATGGTAGTATACAGCAAACTTATCTTCTCTGTTCTGAAGGAAAACACCATGGCATAAATAACACTATCATCACATTCATTTATAGCTCTTGTTTTTTTTTAAAGAATATAATAGTTTTTGTCATAAAAATATACTTTGGGTGATAAAATTTTATTATTGGTTATTATTTTCTAGTGTGAAGATCGATGCTAAATGTACAAGGCATCATAAACCTGTGAAGTGAAGAGGGCAATGAGAACTTTGATATTGTTCCTGTATTTCGTAGCTATCCTTGTGAAATCAATATAAGTTATCATTTTCAGCCAAACTGTTTACTGCAAAGATTCTCCGTATCTCCCAAATGTTTCTTGATAGCTCCCCACAATGGCAAGAAGCCAATGTTTCTACTTTGAAAATCCATCAAAAAGTCCTCATTTCAGTCCTAGCCAACAGCTCATAAAATTTTTGATCTATAAACTGAGAAGAACTTTGGAGATGAGAATGGAGACAGTTGTGAATAAATGGGGACTACAGCTATAGCTCCACATTCTGTGTAAATCCATAAGTCAAAAAAAGCCTTATGTAATACATCAGCTTTGCACAAAATACAAGATCAGCTCAAAATACTTGTATGTCTGATGGAACTTGAAAAAAATATTTATCTATATCCCACAGGGTCCATGAATATATTAGCTGCAGTGAATTATTTTATATACAAAATGAGATAAAGGTACTGCAATGAACTTGTCACACGAATTTATATTAGATCATCTGAGTCAAGCCAAAATGTTTTGCAATTAAAATCACAAATACCAATTTTTATATTGTTCTTTAATGAAATATTTGCTATTTAACAACCTACAAATATGTTATACAAATTACATGTTGAATGTTGATTAGCAAGACTTCTTCACTCCTTCTAACTGCAATTTTCTTTTGTTCTTAAAAGTGGTGTTTAGTTTGAGCTCAGACCAGAGCAGAGACTTGGTGATCTGAAAGAGAGAGAATGTGAGGTGTTAATTCCATATTCACTTGTACAGTTGCTATGTAAGTTTGTGAAATATTATAAAACTTATCAAATTGACTTTTTGATTTCTCTTACTGAGCTCAGTAGCTGGAACAGTAGTCTGAGCATGATGCTGAGAGCTTCCTTATTAAGAGCCCACTCAAAAAATCAGTAATACAAAAGACAAAATGGAAGCATATATTTAAGGAAAAGAGGATGAAAAAATTGCAGCAGAGCAAAGGCTGCTGGTGAAGTACAAGCCTCATGCTCCTAAAATTAGGTAGAAAGAGAAAGGATGTAAGTGACACAGGAATGAGAGAACAAAAACACTTCAGCAAAAGGCTAAATGAAAAGGGATGGGGAAAAAACAACATGATTTTTCTTTGTGTGGAGACAAGAAGGAAGATATCACTATCTGTAAGGAAACCATGGAAATACCTTTTTTTTGGTGATCGTTGTATTGTAATCAGGTTGTTCAAGTTTGCAGATACAGCTAGAAGGAAACACTCTACGCTTTCTGTCTTTTCAGTCTGCTGCTCTTACTCCCGAGAGGCCTTCTTCACGGATACTCGGCAAAGTTGTGGAAAAAATGCAGTCTTGTCCTTCACAGTCACATACATCATGACCTTGGAAGTGTTTTAAAGAACCATTCCACGTGGTGATTATCAAACACTGCAAGTTTTATAGATACATTAAGTACAGTACCTTGACTGAGTAAATGGCTTCTTGTTTCTTGTAATCACACACAGTATCCTGCAGATGCCATTCAGGACACTCATCACTTCTGTGGCTTCCAAATGCTCTTAATTGTCATTCCTCTTCTTCAGATTTCCACTTTCACGCTAACTAATGTTCTGTATTGCATTTGCACATATGTTCAAATGTCGGCCTTTAGATTTTGATTGCAAAATAGTGTACAGCACAGCAAATGCTGTATGAGTCATGTCGTACCCTGAATAGCGTCTTGAAGGCAGACACTATGACATGGATGACTTGATACTGAATTGGCACGTTAGCGACATCTCCAGTGAGATGAGGAAGAAAAAGACACCCCACTCTGGCAATCCCAGTAGACAGGATGGCTCCTCACTGTGATTTATGACTTGCACTGAGGCAGCACTTGGAGGAGAAGATATCGTGGTGCGCAGCATTGTATAAACACAACAAAATTCTCACCACAGGTCACACAAGCCTGTGCAATGGTGATGGAAACCAACACAAATTTTATAAGAGAATTAATGAAGAGCAGCATTATCAGGCAAAGCACTCAAGAATTCATAATTACTGACACTTTAATAGGTTAATAAACTCACTAGGAGAGAGAAGCCTTCATGAAACCTGCAGTAGATGCCATAATAGACACAGAGAAAATCACTGCATTTCAATAAACCTGGAGAAAAAAGTATCATGGAAAGACTGTACAAACTACTACTGAACTTCCTAGGAATTATTGACACATGCAAAATAAACTAAGTGGTCCTAAAAGCTGTTTCCTGCAAAAGACAGATGTTAGGGATCGCTGCACATGCTCAACTGTTGTCATGCTTTACAGAAACAAAGCTTGTTAACACAAGGTGGATTTACTAGTCTCTGTTAAGAAGGAAACCAACTGCTAATTAAAAAGACTGTACAACTGCTTTTAGAACTTTTTATCTGTGAAGAGACATGGTCTTCACAAATGATTTCATGCAGCATTGTATTTACTGAAGTCAGTATTACTTATGTTTCTCAAGGATACTAAAATTTTGCAATCAACCAAAGCAGGTTGACTCTTTTCTCTGTTACTGTACACTCTGCCAACCCTACAAAATGTGTCTATGACAGCTGATTTTTACATATACTACATAAGCATAATCTTACCTGTCATGGTATCTTTCCTAGAAGTGTGTTCTCCCTTATTTCCATGGTAAGTTGCATTTGTTCCAGTTGATTCATAGTCTGTTTTTCTTTCTTTTAGGCTGATCATTTCCCGAGGTGAGGCTGGGGCACTTGCTAGATCATAAAAATGGATTTATTTTTCTCTCCACATATCACTGAATGTAGTGTGTAACTCTAGAGTAAACACTTTAATAAAGTTTGTATTTGTTAGCATACTAATGTTAAGCTGTTTGAAGTAACACTACCACAGGACAGAAGAGAAGATGCTGTTACTTCAAATGCAGAAAAACTGTATTCATGGGAAAACCAACTCCAAACATCATTTTCCCTCTGAATTTTTTACTTTTTCATTTACACACAACATCTAAGAGGATCATTATGAAAAAGTAGAAAAATAATCAAATGTTTTTATCCCTCTAGCTTTTCAGTTTCTTTGATTTGTCAGTACTTTCTGTTACAGGCCCTTCCACGTTTTTTTCTCAAAATGATCAATTTACTTCTGTGGAAAAGACCCTTAAATGTCAACTGAGTAGAAAAATGCTTAGAAATTTTTCCTTGCTTCTTTGCGGAAATAAATAAACCCATGATACAGGTTCCCATAAAGGAGAAAGGAAGAAAAGAAAGCTGTTTTTCTCAGAAAACGTATAAGAAAGAATATCTAATACTTAAAGGTAATGCAGATAATTTCTCTTCTGTCTTTAACTATCTATAGATGAACAGCTGCAATTAAAACAACAACTAAGGTATCACTGAAATTTAACTTATCATTAAAATAAAAAAAATAAAACTCTTTCATCATGTGGTAGAAAGCTCTGCAATTGTTTAAAAGTGGAGAGCTGAAAGAAGAAGGAAGAGGAGTGATAGAACAGGAGGCTTGCACTATAGTTCCACAACCAACACTGAGATCTGGCAGTCAATAAGAAAAAGACTCACTGAAACTGTTTGTATGGGTAAAAGGGGAAAAGTTCAAGACAATTAGGAGGAGAACTGGTTTTGGATTTCATTGCCAAGGACTGGAAAAGGTGAGTGACTACTGCCACTGATCATGAAGACTTAGCAGTCACGATTCTTAAGACAAAAAGGGGAAAGAAAAGCAGAGGAAAAATGAATTTCAGGTAAATTGACTTCAGAAGACTTAGGTGTTGGTAGAGAAAATAAGCTTTCCCCGTTGGAGTAACAAATTTAGTCAAAAACAGAGTTCATGAGAGATTTTTTTTTTTTTTTTTAACAACTGTTATGTAGGACACAAGCATAGGGCTTAGGGGCAGCAGACAGGAAGCATAGAGACCAACTTGGATCAATCACAGCTACTGCCTAACTCTGAACTCAAGGAGTCATACCAATATGTGAAAAATAGGTCAGGAAATACCTATGATGTATATATAAGAATACCATGTGCACTTAGAGACAAAATCAAGGAAGCCAATTTACAACATAAAACACAACTAGCAAGGGACATATAGGTTCACCTGCCCTATCTTCAGCATGTAAACTAAATGTGTTAATTGGGGCTACCCACCTCCTGAGGCACCCTCTATGTACAATGGAGAGAAAGAGATGCTTCCAGAGGATGATTTGTCTCACAAGTTAAGTGTCTACATTAAATAACCTTAATTGCCCTCTAGACTTTTCTTCCTTCATTGCCAACAGAGCGAGTGCAGAGTTATCAACTCAGTCTTGGATGGTTAAAGTTAGATAAGATAAATTTCAACAGAAGTGTTAAAAACTCTATAAACACAATAACAATAGTAAGAAGAAATAAAGATACACGTGGCCCACTACTTCATGAGGATGAAGAATTAACAGCAAAACAGCTCTAAATATTTAATACCTGTTTTGTTTCATTCTTCATTAAAACCACAAAAGTGATCACATGTAAAAAACAATTAATAGTAATGACAATTCTCTCAGGCAAGAAGAAAGCATTTGTGGGCAAGTTAACTTGGCTAAACAGGGCCATTCTACTACTTAAGGATCTTCCTAAGCAATCTCAGACCTGTTACTGTTTGCTTTGAGAATTCGCAGAAGACAGGTGAATTTCCAGAAAATTGGCAAAAGGCAAATATTTTAAGTACTTTCAAAAAGGGAGATTTGGAGAATTATGGGCTGATTATCTGATAACATGGCTCTGACAGTATATCTGAATATCTGAGCAATTTTGGCCCCAGGTGTAAATATCTCCCCAATATACAGACATACAGATACCTCTGAAATAAGTATATACAGATGTAACTCTTTTTCCACAAGATAACACAATAGTTTTAGTAATCTAGCTATTCTAGCCTGGTGAACACGAACAAAAGCTGGGCCAGAGGACACAGTACAAAATGAATGGCAGAACATCCCAGTTCCCAGTGAATGCAGAGAGGTACAAAAATAACAAACTAAAGCACTGGTGCTCACTTCCATACTATCTCATGCCTCCACTTTGGTTTTTGATACGTTAAAAGGACTCTCTAAAGCAAAAATTATGCTGAAAATGAGTTTCAGTCAAGATTTGGGGAAATACCTAATTATCACCTTTGCATTTGTAACATACTGTTACTGAACTCTTCTTCCATCATAGGGTTTGGTAATTGCTCAGTGCATCAACATTTCCCTTCCCCAAGGTTAGCTGATGTTCTGTCATTATAGCAGTATCCTAGCTATGAATGATAGCACTTTCACATCCCTCCATGCACAAGCTGCCTTTCCATTTTTATATTGGGAAATATAATATTCCCATATTTATATGGGGAAGCGTGGAAGAATGTCGAGGAGACAGGTGGTGGAAGCTAGGCAGACCGTCCTGTGAGAAAAGGAACATCAACAGGGCATGTTGACATGGTTACTCAGCCGGGCCCGTGCCAGGGTGGTGCTACACATGGGCTTTGAATCAAGATTAGCGATGAGCTCAGTACGTGTACTGCATGTGTGTATAGTACATAAAAACCTTCTCTAGTGCCCTCCCGACGCTTCTCGCAGCGGAGCTGTGCTCGGGGCTGCCCTGCCGTCTCTCTCACTGGCTGCTGCAGGACCTACGGGGAACCCTTCTGCATTGGTAACGTTGCTCCTTTTTTACCTATTTGTTAACAAATATATTTATATTAACTTGCCTTGTGTCTCTCGCGATCGAACCCCTAAATCATCCTTACAATTGCTTACCTGAAACCTAAGATTTAAGAACGGGACTTTGCTCCCTAGTATCATTTCAAAGCATGCCCAGAGAGAGAGGTATTGTTTCTACTCATTTCTAACCAATAGAATTATATGATTTTAAGTAAGAACACTAACATTTGCTAAAAGATCCATTATGTGCCCTTGCTCACAAAAAGGGAAAAAAAAATAAGAAAAACTCATTTGTTAAACTTAATCAGCAGCTATGCCTCTCAGTGTCTCTAAATCATGGTACAATTTTTATTTAAGGAGTAGAGAAACAATTGTGCAGTAATGATGCATTCTGTTCAGATAGGTTCTGCTGGCCCTGGCCTCTAAATTTACAAAGCAAATGTGTGATAGATGGCTTTTCTTATGAAGCCATTAAAATTGGGGCTTGCTTTGAAATTGCTTGTAAATAGTGATGTAATTCTGAAGCTGATAATCCAGCAGATGTAAAGAAACATGATGTTACCAAATCCACTAATAGCAATATGACTCCAAGAGGAGACAAAACAGAATGCAAACCTTGAAAAGGTTGCTAACGCATTGATGCACTTTGTTTCATGTACTCTAGTGATGCCAAACACTCTGGTGTTTTGTACACACTGACTGATAAAGACAAAACCATCTCTCTCCCTTCCTTATATCTCGTGTCCCACAGAAAGTTGCTTTCTGGCAAGTGTTAAAATCCAGATGCGGCTTCCTGCAGGGTTTTATTGGAAGCAGACAAAAAGCCATTAGTCGACATTAGACTGAAATGCTTCTGAGGCTTTCTGCTCCTTATCATACAGGACAAAAAAGAAGACAGATCTCTCTGTGCTAGTTAAAACATCCTATCCCAAATCATAGGGATGGATGGGACATTATGTGTTCATCTACTTCAACTCTTTACCCCAATGTAGGATCCAAGATAACTCCTGACAGAATTTCATCTAAACCTAAAGATCTCTAATGAGAGAGACCAAGCACTCTAGTGCTTCACAATCCTACCATTAGGAAATGTTCTCAATGTCTCACCTGACTCCTTGCTGCTCATTATTTCCATTTGTCTGCTACCAAAATAGAGAAAGATGAATTGCAGAATGGGTAAGGTTGGAAGGGAATTTTGGAGATCACCTAGTCCAAGCCCCCTCCTCAAGCAGGGTCACCCACAGCACATCGCACAGGTTCAAGTCCAGACAGGTTTTGAATACGTCCCAGAGAAGGAGACTCTACAACCTGTTCCAGTGCTCTGTCACTCTCACAGTAAAGTTGTTCCTCATATTCAGGTGGAACTTCCTGTGTTTCAGTTTTTGCCCATCGCCTCTTGTCCGGTTGCTTGGCACCACTGAAAAGAGTCCAACCCCATCCCCTTGACACCCTCCCTTCAGGTACTTATACACATTGATAAGATCTCCCCTCAGTCTTCTCTTCCCCAGGCTGAAGAGGCCGAGCTCTTGCAGCCGTTCATCACAGGGCAGATGCTCCAGTCCTCTGATCATCTTTGTAGCCCTACGCTAGACTCATTCTAGTATTTCCATGTCTCTCTTGTACTGGGGAGCCCAGAGAAGCCCTATATCTATGTTATACCATGAATTCAGATGGATTTTACAAGAATACACTGTGTTGAACCAATATTTGGATTTGCTATGCTTACTACCAGACAGAGAATAACTTATATTACTATACAGAAGTAGATATTCCTGCAAGGTAAAGAGTATCTTATACCCCTACTGTCTCTGAGGTGCTTGGACTGTGATTATTTGTTCCAGTAATTTTCTAGAAACTAAAGTTAAGCTGACTAGACTGTGATTATATGTGTTCTTCCACCTTTAGAAGCACTCCCTATATTTGTCCTTTTCTAATCTTCTGATAACTGATAATGGCAGTAAGATTTCATCAGCCATCTCTTTAAGTAGATTCTTTGAGCAATAGAGCAACAGAAGTGAGGAGATAGTTCTGGCCAGATATAGAACAAAGATCTCACATCCAGTCATTTCAAGTGCCTTGCCCTTACAGTCAAGTTGAGATGAAAAAAAAAACCCAAGGAATTGTATAACCAACAGATTTTGAAAACTAAACAGTGTGCAGCAGCTCTCACTGGGCTATATTTATGGTCACATTTTCAAAATTCCTCAGCAGCTGCTATGTAGGACTAAACTGCAGCTTCCAGACAATTAACAAAACTGTTTTCTTATAAATGCTACTATTGCATGATGCTGATGGTAATCATCAGTTTGGCCTATTTTAATCCTAAACTCCTGATACATCCGTGGAATGACAGCATTTGATTTAACAAGTAGTAAAAAGCACATTCAAAGACAGATTCTTTTACTGTGTTTCCTCTAAAAGAGTTGACCTTCACTGAAAAAGCTGAGATATCTATCTGAGATATATTTTACTTTGGAATAAACAGAGGGCAAAAGGCCCAGACTTTTGAATAGAAAAATGTAATTAACGCCATGGTGTAAACCGAGATAATTCCATAAAAAGTTATTGCAGGGATCTTACACAGTTAATGATAGTTAGTGTAACTGTGGAATCAATATTAGGTGAAGATCTGTAGTCAATCTTTCTTTAAATTTATATATGCGTGTGTATGGAAACATATCTACATTTATGCATACAGATATACACAGATAACCAGAAGAAAAGCTGACAAAGAAGCATGTGGATCTTTTAACTTTATAGAAAAAAATCACTTTTGTTTTAAACAGATAACCCAGATAAGAACAAACAACAGTTTTTTGTAGTCCTCCATCACTGTTAATAATGGATCTGCATACTAGTGACATTGCTTAACGATGGAGAATGACAGTGACAGATTACTTCTGTCACTCCTGCAGTGCTGAAGCCTGGCCTTACCTGAGCGATTGTTAGGAGACATGCGCACAGGAGAGATGGAGGGTGTGCGTGAGGAAGAGTACGGTCTTTGCCGATCCCTTTCTATCGTTGAAGATGAGGCTACGAAGTGATACTGTGACCATCCATCCTGCAGGAGGGCAACACCAAAAATTGTGACAGTGGTCAGTGAAAATGTCATGAACCTTCTGATTTTAAGCAAAGAATATTTTCCTCTAGTGTTTTCACTTATACAGGCTTCTGTCTTTTTCCTGCCACTGGTAAGTATTCTTAGCAGCACGGGGTATGACGTGTGACTGTGACAAACCAGGAGATTAGTTAAAGTGCAGAAAGCTCTGTAAAACAGTGACAACAGATACTGTCTTTCAGTATGATTCAAACCGTGAAAACACTGAAAAATATTTATTTTTTTTAATAATTCTGTCTTTTTCCTTGCCTCTAATTTCACATTTTAATTGGCATTCTGGTGATGAAGATATTCCAAATCATGAGACTGAGCTGGTTTTCACAGTGAAAATAAGGTTGTGCTTTAAATCATTTCTATCTTAGAAAGCAATTTTGGAGTACATAGATGGTGAAGATCCAGGATTTTCAAAACCGTCATAATATTTCAGTATCTATAGTCAGGTTAATACATTAACTGCCCATTTGTTCATGTGTGAGGGAAGAAGAATCAGTGCATTTTCCTCATGGCATTTTTCTCTAAGATGTGCAGGAAGAAACCCCATTCCTTGTTTTTAAAACTGTGATATTGGTGATGTAGTTTTTAAACAAAGTTATACAAAGTCTAGAACCAGCTAGATCAGAAATAAACAAAGACGCCTTCAAATCATTCATGTTTTGTTCCCATACTACAATATAATGTAATAATCCAAAATAGTGAAACTTACTGGCTAAAAGAACTGTACATTTTAAAACAGGAATTAAAAATAGTTTGAAAGTATGATGAAAGAATAAACTGGCTTTTGCTAGCCCTGTTACCAGACTATAATATTTCAGATGTCTTAAAGTATTTACAAATTTTAACTGCCTAATGCTAAATCCAAATCTGTAGCACAAATTGAGTTTTTCCAGTCTTGCACTGAAGGTAAATGCCTTTAAAAAGGCCTATGTTGTA
Source organism: Rhea pennata (assembly GCF_028389875.1). Taxonomy (NCBI): domain Eukaryota; kingdom Metazoa; phylum Chordata; class Aves; order Rheiformes; family Rheidae; genus Rhea; species Rhea pennata. The sequence continues at coordinate 77,391,282 of NC_084664.1, forward strand.
TTGACTACAGTGGAAATGGAGTCCAGCACTTGGTGTGGTGCCAGAAAAAATTTTGCAATGAAATCTTGAGTAAAAATAAGCACTATAAAATACTGTCAAAAAATAGCTGGAATTTTCCTCTTCCTTATGGAAAAATAATTTTCCCTTGGGAAAGTAAAGACCACTCCTACCCCCAAACCAAGCTACATAACCCACCTGACCTGTGTGCTCTAATTCCACCTCTCCCCCCCTGGCTGCCTTCACCCAGGACATTCGCCTGTCTTTGTGGCCTCCCTAAAAAACACAGGCACCTGGCTCCCTGAATTGCAATAGAAAATCTCCTTTCCACTAAGCTTTTAAACAACAGAACTCAGCAAGAGTGTGGCACTTTTCTGTCTTAAAAACAGCAGGAGGAAAGAAGGTACTTATATTTAATGCAGAGGGAAATGTTGGAAGCAAAATTAGGACAGGCAAACTTGTCACATAACTACAAAGTCTGAATGTCTGTACTCCTTTCATACTGCATTTGTATAAACATGCTTGCATCTCAGCCACAAGTTTAAAAGAAAAAAATAGAGGAATGAAATTTGGGCTATAGCTTTTGTGCTAGAGTCATCATTTTCTCCAGCATGAAGAGTCAGTGTTTGTGCACAGAGGTCGTGTTTCTGACACTTCACTGAACTGTATCTGTGTGTCCCATGGTGGTGACACAGGGAAATACAAGGAAGAAAAATATTTAATTAATAAACAATAGTAAGAATAACTTCAGAAAGTAATAGCTAATTTTTAATATCACTTATCAAAACCAAAATTTGCTAAATCTGATCTTTCATTTGCAACAAGCAACTTCTATACAAGCTGAGTCCTCTAACCTGGAAAATCAATGAGGATACTAACAAAAAAAAAAAAAAAAAAAAAGTATGTGAAGCCTTAATTCCTTAATGTTGTATCAAATCAGAAATTATTAGAAATACCTAAATACTTATATATTTTTTAAAAAAAACTAATAGTTCAAATTCTTTAACGCTGTTTCACATTAGAAGCTGTAACCGTACTAGTTGTGATGACAGCTACAAACCTGTTAGAAGACAAAGGCAGGCAGGAAGGCCCTGCTCCCTGAGTGGACATAAACTTCAGTGTGTACTTAATATGTGAATATTTTAATTACTGTGGTTTTTTGCATCAGAAAAAGATTCTCTTTAACCTTTCTTCCTGTACTCTCTTCCATTCCATCTTTCCATGTTGTTAACATTGATACCTAGACCCCTGTTCAGACTGGGAGGGGATGACAGCCCTGCTATCTGCCTAGTCCCGTAGGTGCTGCAGAAACCACACATGGCAACAGCTTGCTGCTGCAGAGTATCAGCAGATACTTGGCCAACACTGCTTCCTCTGCAACTGCATTAGAAGGGGCCTCAGTAGAGAGGAAACTCAATCTCACTGTAGCTGGGCTGCTGGCAGAAGCATTTAACTGAGTGGCAGGCATTCCTCCTCCTCCTCCTCCTCTTCCCTGCACATGGTAGTTTTTCCCTCCGCTGAGAGGAGCTCTTGCTGCGAGGTCTTCAGATAAAGACCTGCTACAACCTTGCAAGCTTGCTAGCTCGATCCGCTCAGTAAAACAAGCTGGGCAAACAGTAAACTCCAACACGAATACTGTTGTGATTTGGCATTGCTTTTGACTAGTCAAGGCGTATTGCTGTCACTGCGTGAAAAATTTCAGAGTGTTTTTCAACAGCACTGTGGGCAGCTCATAGACTTGACTGTACTCCAAAACCAATATTTTTAAGTCAACTATCTTTAGCTCCCCTGAGCTGCTAGAATCAAGCCTCTTTCCTTGCAAAGGTAAACAGTTTGTAATAAATTCATTAAAACTATCTCCATCAACAATTCCAAAAGCTATTAGTGTTAAATATTTAAACTAATTTTTAAGAGTCTAAAGGGAGTATTTTCAATTTAATGCTGAGATAAATACCACCTGATGTGATGGCTGCTTTCATTACTTTGTTTCAGCTCTAGTGTCTGTAATGAAATTTAATTAAATTGATTTGGGTACTTAAAGGTACAGTATGTAAGAGTGTCCTGTAGAGAAGAAAGCTATCTCAAAAGCCAAGTGTGTGAGATTGTGCTCCAGAAACCACTTTACCAGACAAAAATGTGATCTAGGGAAGGAAGAGTCAGACAAAAAGATGTGACATATTGGAAAGAAATTCAGTGCAGCTCTGTTAGGAAATGGATGAATTTGTTAACTGGTAGCAGTTAATTAATAGGTAGCAATTGCACACTTCAGCAAGGCACAAAGCAACCAGAGTACGGAAATATCATTATATGTCCTCATCATCTGCTCCAGTGTATCTTTCTCCTGGGCATTTTTCTATATTCTGACTAGAATGAATGTCCGTGCTTTTCCTCAGTTATAGTACATAAAGTCAGAAATTAAAGGGCATGTATTAAAACTTGATCAGCAGTGACATGTTTCTGGACATATGTTCTTAGGAAAGCAGCAGGGATTAGATTTGGGGTGGAGGGTTGGATAATCACTGCAAAAACCAGAAGCAGGAATGTAGCCTCACTGATCACCTTTTGCTGGTCTCAACAAACGAAGTGGTCCTTTGTGCAGCTGAACTGTAAAGCATTTTGAAAATCAGTAATTTTCTTTGGACCAACAGGAAATAATGACTTTGTCATGGTAACTAAACTTACTGTGCCAAATACCATTAAAATTTATTTTCTGAAGATATAATTTGTGACTCCTACATTATCCTTTCTGTATTAAAACTCAGGAGAAAAGGGAGAGTGGTTTTCTATTAGGTTTGAAAGAGTTTCAGAATGGTCAGGATTCTCCAGGAGCGCAGTCCTTGATTTTAGGAGCTGATTTGCTGAGCTGTGTGATACCATATACCCAATTTTTCTCATTTGGAGTACAATAGCATTTAAAGGACCGAATGAAATTAAGTTCTGGAGCTGACACTCTGCTGATGCAAAAGGGAAGTGAAACTCCTGCCTGAAGAACGCTAAATGGGATAGAGAGGGAAAAGGATAAAATCTCGTGGCCAAAGAATATGTGGCTTAGTCAGTGCCAAAATGCCAGGGTCCCAACTCTTGGCACAGCGCCCAGCCTATAGGCCCTTTCTGCAACTACTCGGATCCCCCTCACCCGCTTATGTGGCAATATCCATATAGAAAAATAAAAGTAATCTCTATTCTTTGCCTGATATACTGATTAGCCAATAAAGACACCAGTGATTTAAAAATGTCTGGGATGGTTTAGAGCAAAACTGAGTCACGTCAGCACACACACGTATTTCTTTCAGCACTGAAGAGAGTCCACCCTGACTGACTCCTGGCCACTGGTTCCAAAAGTCTTATCAAGGAGAAAGAGAGCAACTCATCAGTTGCTCCCTCCAAGGAGAAGGAGCAAAAATGACAAAACAAATCTGATAAGGAAACAGCTAAAAAATGAGAAACTACAGAGAATACCCCCTCACCTTCCACCCTCCCAGTTTACAAACTCTCCAGCATGCTATTTCTTGCTTCAGGTTTGATCCTGCTTGTGACTTCAATTAACAGACATTTTGCCACTCACTTAAAGCATATAGGACCAGACTTGTTTTGTCATCCTACTTCCTTATCTGAAAGCCAGCATTTTACTGGTTCCAGTATATTCATTGTAGTATTAACTGCTCCTGCAATGGTAGTAAGCTGTAGAAGTTGAATTTTTAGTAGGCAACCACTTGCAGGAATCAGTGATCTGATCCTCCATGATATTAAAAGTAGATGATACAGCAAAAACGGAAAGTGTCTGTAAGTACATAATGTAGGAACTACTTGCTTTGAAACTCAGACAGAAATTGCTTTGAGTCGTTGATGTTGCATGTTTCACAAGCTCGACCACTGCTGTCAGATTAAATGAAACATTTCTAACTGGTGCCCACCAGTGTGACATTGTCTACAGTAAAAGACAAATCTGATGTGAATTAAGTCAAGGCTCATCAGACTCACACAGGTCTGGGCAATTCTTCACTGGGAAGTTGTTGTCACGACACTAATAAGACATAACAGAAATTAGAACTGGATCAAATTATCTCCATACATTGACATATGAAAGCTCCATGTGTGACCTGACTGCAGTGAGCAACCTAAAATGATGAGGTTGAGGTGATCCTTATATGTATTTAACTAACCCTTTGAATAGGATCTTTGAAATAATGTAGTTTAAATGTTTAACAACCACTACATATATCATGAGGCTTTACAATTTGAGATTACATTATTTTGTTTAACACAAGAGAAAGAAAGAAGAAGAAATATATTCCTCGGTGATTCTCAATAGTGGAGTTCCACCAAGCTTATTGTTTCTAAGGTACTGAGGCTGGCTTCTTTTCTTCTGCCAACTGCATTACAAGGGAGGCTAAAAAACCCTCCAGGGATATACATGAATATGCAGTTTCCTAGGAGGTGCTTCCGCATGTGCCAGTGAAGTGGCTGACACCGGAATAGCAGCTGCTGAAGGACAGAAGGAGAGATGGTTGTTCTCAAAAAACGTCACTGCCTTTGAATTTGAAATTTGGTTCTTCATTTACACTGAGAGAGAGATTTAAACTAAATTTTAAATAAGTTTGTAACTCTAGATACACTCTTGGAAAAAACCCAACTAGTTTGAGATAAACTATCTATATTAAAAATAAAGGTGTTCCTTAATCCTTTTGAATTTACAAGGCCAAGTCCTAATACCATTAAATGACAACTGAAAAGGACGGTCCTCTCTAGATTTTGCTGTGTTGTTTCAGGAAGAACTTAAAAATAGCAGAGAATTCCTGAGCTATTTACATTAATCTGCTTTATGACTTACTCTGAATAAATCTGCTTTAGTTATTTTTTTATGCCAGCAGCTGAGTTGCAAACACTTAAAAACAGTATCTGGACATTTTTACTCCCACGATTTTGTCTTGTACTGCTAATACAATGGGAATTCAAGCTATGTTGTTAAAGGAGGAGGGGGAACAGTGAAGGAAATTGGTATTCTTACAACTTGGACATTAGCATTTTGCTGTTTGTGTTAAGCCCTTTGGACAGATTCTGCATTAAGTCTGCAAGTGCAAAGCTGCAGTATTTTCACTGACTTCAAGAGCCAAAGGTCTGCTGACTCTAATTCTCCTATTTCCCCTCCTCTCCCAAATTGTTACTAGTCAGGCCCTTAAAATCAACAGATATAAAACAAAGACATCAATCATCAAAGCTCATCTTAATTCTGGGATTTTAGTATTTATATTTACAGGGGTATTTCCACAGCTTATAAAAGCCATAAAATTACTTAAAACATAGACATTTACTCAAATTTGGGGCATTTAGAAATATTAGGAATACCTTGATACCTTGGATGAAAGTGCAGGGATAATTCATAGTGTATTTATGAGAGCTTAGCTGGCTAGTGGTTAGGCAAAAACACTGTTTGCTTGTCATGATGATGAAGATACTTATTTACTAATTGCAGGTTATGCTGGGAGTACAACATCTGCAGCTGTGCTGGGCTGGGAGGAAGATCGGTCCTTCTTACTTTGCATGGAGGTAACTGCAAGGAGAGGATGTGGACCCTGCTGCAAGCCAAGCCTGTCAGGTTGCCCCCAGGCCATCACAAGAGCAGTGCAGTGATTTGAGCTAATGCCAGCATACCATGGAGCAAAGCTGGCTGTGAAGGAGCGATCCCAAAGGATGGCAGAGCTGCCACTGGGGCAGCCGGGAGGCTCGCAGAGACCCTGGGCTTTCTTGCTCTGTGCTCTGTGCACTGGCAGGCTCCCTAGGTGGTCCCAGCCCTGCCTTACTATGCCAGGCAAACACCTTGGCTTAGTCTCCTATCTTGCTAGACCTCAGGACCCCAGCCACAGCAACCAATTCTGTTTCTTAAGAAGCTGGTATGAGGAATTTATATTTAGTGCAGCATGAGGGAGGGGGAGAAGAAAAAAAAAAAAAAAAAAAAAAAGAGTTCCTAGTCAGATTGACATTTACCATGGCAAAATTGTCTGGGAATGAATGAGGATTATTAAGTTTTCTGTAGACTCTTTAATAAAGTGACATTTTCAGAATCATCGGTTATCAGTGGTTAAACTCATTCTTCTGTAGATAGTACTTATAGCTTCCAGCCTCCATCTCAGAAAGCGAAGCCCATTATGCCCATTATTCACGCGTTGTCAGCATTCCACACTAAACTCATTTAAAATATTTTCTCTCCCCAGCTTTCTGTTGTCATTGCAAAGCCTGAGGTACAATATCTTTTTAAGAGCAAAATGCAACTTTTTTCTTCAAAACACCTCAGATAGCCTTGGTCAGTTCTCTCTCTTTCAAACACTTTTTTTTTTTTTTGGTAGGGTTGTCATCTTCTAGTCACTTACCTTCTACAATAATTTTAGCTCTCATCCCTTGATTTTAGCTATGAAAAGACACACAATCAGGGAGAGAGATATTAATTACTGCCAAATCTATCCAAGTGAAAAACAGCTAGACAGCCATCCCTAGTTGTTGTATATAGTGCAGCTCAGGGAGATTTCAGGAAATCACTCAAGCATTGTTCAAGCATTATTTATTGATTTCCTGTTGTGTGAGTGTGAAGATGACAAGACCTAATCTGATAAATAAAACAGCTGCAAGAAAAGGGAACTGTATGTGAGGGAAAGCATGAGGGACAGGACTTCAGACACAGCAGAGATCATTATTAATTTTGCTGATGTTAAATGCAGCTAAATAATAAACCTTTCAAACACTGCAATAAAATGAAATAAATTCATTTTTCCAAATATCACTTTCCTCCCATACAGAAATAAAATTGTTTTAATCTCTTTTACAGGAAATGATCACAGTATTTGGCTCTTAAGCCAGAACTTTTGCCCTTCTCTTATTTTCTGCTGCATAAAGTATATAAATTAGAATTTAAACTATAAGAATCACAAAAAAAAATTTTTGCTTGTAACTTGTATGCACAAAGAAAATTTACATCCACAAAAGTGTTTATGGTAATTTCTGACTTGCAGCTCACTTTTATTTCAGGTATGCAACTTAACCTGTCTTAACACGTTTATGCCCTAAAAATGCAAACTCCAGCTCTTGGTTACAAAATCTCAGGGGTCGGACAAATACTCTTCTATTTTATGCTCAGAATCAGTTTCTTAAGACTACTGCCCTTAAAAGGTCAGAAACAAATCAACATCTCTTTGATGCACTGCATGCATCAAATGACAAAATCAACCAAAACCTTCCGTAACACTTCTATTATATCTGTGAACGTAAAACCCAATAAAATCATTAGAATAAAATTTGCACAGTTGTCGCTTATCATGGTGAAGAACACAGTAGGACTAATGACACTGACTGTGATTCAGATCCATTTGAATTTTGTGCTTCCTGAAGAGTGACACTGTACCTGAAAAACTGGGGATCATTTTATTCAAATGTGGGGCTGCCTGACAACCAAAGAAGCAGTACAGTTTTTGAGGAATCAGTAGTTATCCTATCCCTGGCTTCACTTCCAAAGTTCTTGCAAAAATACACTTAAATTATAGAATTAGAGACCTGAATGATTGATACTAAGCTGTATGATTTCTAATCTTTGTATGATTTCTGTATCTTTAAACACAGACAATTTAGCAACTCAGGCAGGCAGGAAGAGAAATTCATATTCATTTTTACCAGAACACCCTCAGGAGTTCTCGCTTTAGTAAATAACAGCTTTAGTATTGTTAACTCCAATGAGAATACCCTATTGCACCAAAGTTTACAACTCTAGTTTCAGAGCATCTACAACTTTCTCTAAAAGCACTTTGCAGAACTAAAAGTAATAAAAAATAACTTAGAAACCTTCAATGAAACTTTTCATTTCTACTTTGTCCAGGAAGAAGAAGCTGAAGCTCTTTTACCAGGATGAGCTGTCTCAGCAAGTAAAGAAAAATAAAACTACTCAGAACAAAGCACAAGCACTATTAAAGAGACTCCTTTCAAAATACCAGGTTGCTTCCTCAGAGCCTGAAATGGTCGACATATTTAGGCCATATTTGTATTCCATTAACAGCCTTAAGAAGAGAAGAGGAAGCAGGTCTGGAGGTACTTCCTAGCAATTTCTTCAGCACCCGTTATTAGTTCACATGGAACATCAAGGAACTGGAAGTAAGGTATTGACATACCGGTTTAATATTTAATCACTGAAACCACGGCTGAATTTAGTCAAGCGAAACAAACGCTTTTTACCTCCGTACAGGACCCAGCTGAACTAGAATTACACTACCTTAAGCACAGCAATGCACAGCTGTGCTTAATCATTGATCATCTGCAAAAGATGATCAATGTTATGCACCACACTGTCGCAGCTAGACCATTTTCCTCTGAAAAGCAACCTGCCTTGAATACCAGAGTACTAAACGTAATCTGACACTTCCACCCTCTCTGTGCTGTTTGCATGTTCCAGGATTAGCGGAAGATCGACTGATCTGATTCACTTGCAAAACTGACAGTAGCCATCAAACATGTCAGTTTAGGTTTGCTGGGGAAAACTGTGAGTTTCCCAATGCACCTTAGTTTTTCAGTTTCTCATTTAGATTACCCACTCTCTTTACTGCAATTGTGCTTTTATCATGTCTAAACCTAGATATGCAAACATTAAGAATACAAGTTAATTAAGAATGACATTCAGCTCTGAATGCTAGAAATCATGTTCCTTGAATGATTTCTGGGAAAAAAGACTGACATGAATAAAAATGGTTTATCTCAGCAAGTATCAATAAAAGACAATGTTTTTATCTTCACATATGCACAATGACACAGACTTTTGAGTTCTTTTCTGTACTGACCATCTGAATCCAATTTAACTTTTTTTTTGCCATTAATTAATGTTATTTATATTTGTTTCCAAAATATTAACATATTATTTAACTGGATTAAAAATGTCCCAGTCCAAAAAGACACGTAGATAATTTTGTCAGGTATCCACTTTTTACTGAACTACTAAAACCTCATCTTATTCTGAGATACTGTACTTTTGAGAAGGAAAAAAGTCTGTGACCTTCCACATAGGCAAAGCCTTTCAGATTCTGGATGCCTATCCCTAAGGATATTCTTAACAAATATCTAAGGAAACTTCAGTTACATAATTCCCTTCAGAAAGAAGGCTCTAAGTCAAAGATACTGACTGCTGGGCTGCCTTTTAGATTTGCTTTTCTTCAGAGAAGTTCAAAAGGTGGAATACTTGAGAGACAGACTTTATAGAACTGCAGGATTAAATTGCTGCCTTCCAAATCTGTACGTAGTCACCTAAAAATGGGCTTGGGTTTTCAAGTGAAAAACCCCAGTGGTTCCCATAAAAGTCAACTGGAGCTCACCATCAATTCTGAGGGTGCTTTAGCATCACATATATGTATAATTCATCCTATACAACTCTTTGGACTTTTTTTTTTTTAATTCCTTTAGCACCTCTTGAAACTAGCAGGTTTGGGATACAAATGTTGTTGCCTTCCACATACCTCTTACTGATAATTTAGAAGAATCACTGCCTAACCTTGAATTTAAATGAGATGACCTCTGATGTCTTTCCTCTTCTAAGCAAATTTACTCAGAAAAAAAAATAAACTGGAAGAAAAAGCATAATCACCACATCCTGTGTGATCAGCAGAAACATGCAGATTCCTGTTTTCTCTATGCATTTTATCAGAAATAAAATACATATGTATAAATGTTTATATATGGATTTACTTGCATGTTGTATGCACGAAGCAGCTACTGTTTTGTTCTCACAATAAAGCCACACAGTTACATTTTATCAAGGAAAAAGTACGTTGGGGAAAAAACAGAATACTAGGTTAACAAATTGGAATTTTGGTACCTAAAACTCAATAGGGTCTTCTGTAAAGAATATTCAGTTGTTGTAATCTTACTACTTGTTATTATGTCCACAGGAAATCTCTTCTGCTTTTAGTAACATAAACTTTGAAAATTCGTATTTTAAGAATTTCATTGATCCTTGGACACATTAATTTTCTCTGTAGATATCCTAGTTCAGCCAGGATACTCTTAATGAAATGCACAGCTATTGCTTTTCTCTTAAAGATGGCACTGGCCTAGAAAATACAGCAAAGTGCCTGATAAAAATAAATTCCAGATGCTGTTGCTTATCAGAAATTGCCTTTCTGCTGGAAAGGTTTAGCCAGTCAACGAAGAGACTGCACATATCCTCAAAAGCCTGAGAGGAAACGGGAGGGATTGAACTTGTCCCTTGGCCTGGCATGCACTATCTTGAGAGACAGCAAAACCCTGCACATGATACGAACGCTGCTGAGATGAACGAGGTTGCTCTGGGAAGTGCAGGGAGCAGCTTTCAGTCTAGAAACCATATGGTTCAGCAAATTAAAATGTGCACTTCTGAAATGTGTTTTCTATTAAGGCATTGTTACTTTTGATCCAAGCATCTTCTGCAGAAGTCTCCTGGGTACAAATCTAAGTATGCATTAAACATAACAATTCAAAACTGGTCATTTGACAGCCAGAATACCTGGGTTTGGGAATAGATTCTGGTTTCTTGGCTCTGGGAGAGAGTATGCTGAGCGTGCTATGACCCAGACTGATGGGTAGGTGAAAATCCTCTGTCCTTCACAGAGCATGGGCCACCCACTGCCATTAATCAACCAATTAGTCAGTCATTAATCAGGTATTTGTATTTTCATAGTTATATAGAAATGGGCTCTAGACAATGCCTTTTCTGTAAAGCCATTGCAGTTTTAAATTACAGTGGAGATGCTACCTTGAATTAATCCATCCTTTTTCTAAAAGGGTGACATTCTCATCTGAAAAAGGCCTCCCCAACTTATAGAAGCAAATTAAGTCCCACTGAAAGATAAGTACAGTAAAATATATGTGTTCATGAATAATCTGAGCACACAAATAGTTCCATCAAAGTTAAATCACTTTTTTGTGGAACTATTATGCTATGGATTTGTAATTTAAATCCTTAATGTAGGGCTTAAGCTATGCACAGACATTTGCACTGGATAAATTTAACTGAAAGACAGTATCCTCTTTTAAGGATGTCTGACTGAATACATATAGCCTTACCAGAAGCAAAGCCAGGTTCTGTGTTCCAAGTCTACAGGACAGCATGACATAATTAATATTTCAAAAGAGTGAATAGGTATATTTTATTAAGAAAGGACTTCAGATTTTAGAACTACTTAACTGGAATTTTCAGGTTTATTGCTGGCAATTTTCATGGAACATTTAGCAATAAGGGGCCTTCCCACAGAGTCATCAGTTTATTATTCTGAAAGTCACGTGAAAAGAGAGTCCTCTTCTAGTTCCCGCCTGGCTTAACTGCTTTTAAGGCCTCAAGCAATTCTAAATATCTTTTCCAGCCAATGACAGACAAGGCCATCTTCAGAGTCCCTATTTCCACTTCATTAAACGCTTGTCACAACACTCTGCCTGCTCCAAATGGCACAGCACACAGTGAAGGACAATTGCCTCTAATAGCCTCCCCAATTTCAAATAATTGGTTGTATTTTTATTCATATGGTAGGTGAACAGGACAAACTTTTCTATTATTCTATGCAGAACACAAACCTATGAGAGTAAACAGAAAAAAATTACTTCTACAAATTCATTGTGATTTCTACTTACATCCTGGATGACAGAATAAAGGCAAACATAATGAGAGAATGTGAATGGGTATTTTGTTGTAGCCTAAGTGGTTAGGCAAGGCAAACTAATTGATAGCAAACATTCTTCCTGACAGTTTCTCCTGCTCTTTAGTACTACATGCACTTAACACTTATTGAAGCTTGTTCTTAGCTAATAAACTTTCTTCCCGGTTAGCTTATTTAGTCCCCCTTTGTGCTCATCCCTTTTGCTCCGGGGTTTGGTAATATTCGCATGTGTAAACTTCCTCATGCAATTTAACAAGCTGCTTGCATTTAAGAGCACTTGCTTATTTTCGTGAATAATGAGATAGACAGCATCTACCACCTGTGGCTAACAGAAATCTGCTCTTTTATGGTCACAGTCACATCTTCCGAGGTATCCCCACATTTTCAGTTAGCTAACACACTACAGGCTACAGTGAGATCCAGTGTTCCCCACGTGGAAAGAGATGTCCCCAAAGAATCACCACAGCAGCTCCTTTCGCATTCTCTACGTGGCTAAAAATAATGGAACATTATAAGCTGCATTTAATTCTCTCACTGACTCTGCAGGTTCACCAAGACACTTGAATAGCAGTGGTGTACTAGGTGTCTGCGGGTTAACCCAGACACCTCCCCTATCTCCTCACCCCCCAAAAAACATGGGAAAAAGGAAGATATTTACTTTTCAAGATTTAGAGGAGAGGACCATGAATTTAGAGACTGGACTTCAAGTGCTTTAAGGAGCACAGTGAAATGTTCACTTTTTTGAATTTCTCCCACTCATTCTTACTGCACTGATAATTCATAGCTTGTTATCACTCCACGGTTTTCCTGAAATAGTACTAGTTGCAGATAAAGTTGAGAATCTGCCAACTAGGACAAAACATCAGAGTAGTAACTTTGCTGTAGAGCAGAAGAGAACCCTGACATCTGAGAGAAGAGAATTCCCCCAAGTGATGGATGGCTGACAACTCCCTCACCTCAAGACTAAATTTATTGCTTTACCTTGTTCTGCCAAGCTTCTTTCTTTAATTTTAGCAATGGGAAACATTTATGCTTTTAATAACTTTTTCTTGTTGGACTTTGTTGAGATTGTGCCAAAGTAACCATACCAGACAGTGAAATTCTCTATTTTTCCAAAACACAAGCCTACAGTGTGTGGCAAACAATGTCACCTCACTCACAGATCTGAACATCGACTTGACATTTACCTTCTGTGCGTCTTCCATTCCAGTTGAGTCTAACAAGTCAGTGTGTCCCTTTAAAGCCACTACACAGCGATCACCTGGAAATCCCAGAACCTATCGGTGGAGTGTACCAAGCATGCCACAGCTCTGCAAACACAGTGCATGAGGTGTTGTGGGCTTACAGAGCTTTCTGAAACCAAGACAACAAAGCCAACACCTCCTCCTTAACAAGTGCAGCTCAACTTGCGGGATGGTAGAGGTATCTCCTTATCATTCTCCTGAGCTAGAATAGCTGCAGTCTCTGCCTAAGCATGCCTTTTAGAGAACGAAAAGATATTTGAAAAGAGATACCAACAGCTCAAAGAAAAGTGCAACACAGTATTTCTGCTTCAGCTAGCAACTGAAGAAAAGTAACACATAAACCTTCAATCTTTCTTTTTTATAGGTTCTTGGGAATCCCAGGATATAGCAGATGCTGTAGACTATGCAGCTTATCTCCTCAGTAAAGTTCAACTGGTTGCAAAAGTCCCAAATCTTGCTTCTGAGGCCTTACAGAAAGGTCCTAAGAAATCAAGAGTCTTCTCATTGCTTTCCCTGGGTGCCCAGCCCATTCAGCTCATGCAGAGAAGTTCATGGGTGCCAGGACTCTGAGCTTTGGCTGTTGGAGCTCCACTGCTTGCAAGGATAGCTCCGCACACCTTCTTTGCCCTTCTACCTGAACAGAGCCCTATGGGCTAGGCTGAACCTCCATCTCCAGAAACACTTTTATCTCTAGCTTAACTTGGTTTGCCACATTTCATTTTCTATTCCTTCTATTTCCCTTCTTTGTGGAATAGTTTTGCAGTTTTTCACGGTAAAAACCTGGGTAAGACCTTAAATTTTTATCTTTTCAAAATACATTCTTTGTATTTTTAGCTAGCACCTTGAAACAGAGTACATTGATTTGGCCGATGAAGTTAACTGAGCTGCTGCAGCTGCTGCTGCAGTTTTTGGCACTGAACGGCCCAGAAAAACAGGCGATGCCTGTCAGACAGAGAGTGACACAATGAAAATTGTGCATGTTACTATTCTTTTAAAGCAATATCTTAGCTGAAGCAGACACCCTGAAATCTGCAGATTTTTAAGTTTGACCTTTTTTTTTTTTTTACACAACAGCTGATTTTGACAGTGTTAGAGGCTGTGTAATTTAGGTTTCACTACATAGGCATATTAATGTTATAGCCTTGGTTAAAGCTGAAGAGCTTACCCAGCCACGACAGGCACCAAGCTTGCAGGAAGCATTTGATATCCTACTTAGGGCAACTCCGCTAGCGGCAGCAGCTGGGGGACTAGTTCCTGACTCCTGCAATTACCTCCGCTTCACAGCCAGCAGTTTACTTGCGAGTGCTGCAAATAAGAAATTGGTACCTAGGCACTTCTTGGCTTTTAGTTCTCTCACATATGTGGCAAGTCATAAGGTGACTTACCACACTGGTCCTGAACTCTAGATGAACTTTCTGTCAGCGCAGTTTATATTCTGCCAGAGATGACAGATGATCACTATTGTCCCTGCAGTAAATGTATTATTTTCTTTCTTCATTTATAGAAAGGATAATACCTCTAGTCTTGTCCTCTCTCCTTATCTACCCTACTGTAACCACGTAACTCTAAAATATACCACAGTTCAAACTATTTGGTTACACTGTTCCCGAAATGGTAAAAGATAAGTGCTGCTGCTTCTTCTGTGATACCTGTCATTTGCCTGTGTTACAATACAAAATTGTGCCTCTCTGAACGCCACCAATTCTCTAAAAGTAATTGTACAGCTATTTTGGGACATATGAAGAAATTGCTGATGGCTATGCAATGGGATTTACCTGCACTTCACAAAAAGGTTGTGCAAGAGTAGGATGCTGCAAAGTGCTGATCATATTATAGTGGCTGTACATTCATTCATTTTTAATGACCTAAGTATTTTAATGGGACAAAATAAAGACTGTACTGACCAAGTATACTTATATTACATAACTATCCGCATTACTGGTAAAAGGCACAGTTTTGTAATTTTCATATTGCAAAAGCATACTTTTCCCAACATTAGTGAAAAACAGACATCCAGCATAACAGTCAGCCTACTATTTTCAAATTTAATAAATATTATGACTTCATAAAGATTATTGTATGTCTTTCAACAAACATGAGCATTACGGCGACTATTTGAATGTTTGTGACCTCAGAACACACTCTTCATGCATGCAAGTACTGAGTACCCAAGTATGCCTAATATGTAAGAACATTACCAGGCTCCCTTTGGCAGCTAATAGGATGTTTTTTACATAGCACTATTTCACACACAATCAGTAAGGTTGGAAGGGATCTTTGGAGAACATCTAGTCCAACCTCCCAAGGATTTCCTGGTGCTGGTTCCACTGGGGCTTGAACCCAGGACCTTCAGCACATAAAGCAGATGTGATAACCATACCCAAAAGCCATACAGCATATAATTATATCATGATGGAGTAACCCCAGAAACTGCTTTTCCACTGCATGTATAGATAGCCAAAAGGTTGGAAATGAGTCAGACATTGCAAGAACCTCCAACCAGTACTTTCTTGTAAAAATTTATTTGAAAATCAAATTCACAACTCTTTTTTAACACTGCACATTTTTATCAGCTACTTTTATATTAAAAGTAGAAATGGGAGCAAAATCTTATTGCTCCAAGTATCCAAAATTTTAAACTCTAGGTGAATTTCCAGTTCATATTAATGTTTTGTCTGAAGTCTCTTAGCCCCTAAATTTGCCATATAAAAAAAAGACAAATCTAGAAAAAATCAAGCCTTACCTTCTTGTAGAGACTTCTCAGGTCTCTGTACTGCCACATACTATTGAGGACCTGAGATGCTGCTTTCACCACTTTTGGCGAATGCCTGTTATATACATATATTAAAAAGAGAGAGATGATAGAGAGAAAGTGAGAAAGAGACTGTTAAGCACAAGACTTCATTCAACCCAATTTTCAGATGCACTGCTATGGATTTAAACCCACAATTAAAGTTGTGTTATCAAAGCACTGTAAGATCTTTTGTTTGGCATCTTGGAGATCAATAAGGTTTTAAGGAAGAATAATACACATTCTTTCTACATTACTAATTGTCCATTACAATTGATTCAGTGAGGAGCAATATGTATATTCCTCAGTACCCTGAGAACAAGGATTCATGCTGAGAACATGACAAGAGGAACAGGAGAGGCAGCAAAAGAAAATTGCTGAGAACCCAGCTGGTATAAAGTACATTATGAAGATGTCCTGGCTACAACTTTTGGCATAAGGGACAAGAATTTATAGCCAGTTTCTTTCTCTATACACTGCCAAACTTTAAGTCATGACAGAGTGCTCAAAGTATTAAATGCCTCTTACCAGTGGCCACCAGATGGGTGATGAGCACAATATTTGCAGCTGCCAAGTAGTCAAGATGCAGAAATACAGCTGATTATACACAGATATCACAAATTTCATCTGGAATCCAAGTCTGGACTTGTATCTTGCACTAACCATTACACATGAACAACGGCAATCATTCGTGTTAAGAGACATATATAACTTCACATGAAGGCTTTTCAGGGAGCATTTTTCAGGGCGTTTCCCTTTTTTCAGGGAGTTAGGTCCTGTTATATTTTGAGGCCTCTCTGCAAAGGGCCACAGGTACACTGACAGCAAAGCTGTAAGATAATGTTGATATCATTGATTCAGTTGACTCAGTTTGATTCAATTGATTCAGGTGATTCAATTAACTTATACAATATTCTCCTAGTAATTTATCTGGTACTTTTTTTTCACCCAGAGTACAGCTGTGGGTGGGTAATTAGTGAATAAATAGGAATTTGTTGAACACTTTCAAGCATAATCGTTTGCATTATACGCCCAGCTGTACTGGCTAGTGGGGTGCTGGTAGTACGGAGTAACCAGGAAGATACCGGTGCCAATCGCGCTGTGAGTCCTGAGGAGAAAAAGGAACCCTGAGAAGTCCGAGGTTTGGCCAATATGAGCTTAGGTACATCAGTTTTATCACATGGTCATATGGGGAAAGCGCTAAAGCCCTGGGCAAGCTCCAAAGGGCTAGCTGGGCCACTCTGACGGGCCTGCCCTTGATCGGCTTATGTCCTAGACTCCTAGGAGGATGCACAGCCAGGCCCCTATCCTGCACTTGCCGAAACAGATGCATCACTCCAGGCAAGTTAGAGTTATATTTAAGGGTTCTATTTAATCAAACTGAATATGCCAGGATTTCCTATCAGACCATCGACTAGCGATTTTGGTTTTTAAATAATGGATTTCCTATACGAAATCAAACCAAAGCAATGGTGCCAAATAGTAACATTTCTGAAAGGTGAAACAAAATTCTCTTTTAAGATGAGCATTTGTATCACTGTGAGTTGACAGATTTTTCTTGTTGTAGAACTGTGTAACCTGTAATAGCAACAATGCAGAACTATAACTCAAAATACTTTAGAGGAGAGACAAGTATCATGATTTTGGAGGGAATTTTGGAACTGGATGGCTAAATACTGTCACTCAACATAGGCATCTCTTTCAAAGCTATCAGGTACAGTTAGACAGGGAATTAGATACTTTGATCCTCCTAAAATTGCCCATGATACTTTTAAAATTCTAGACTCAATAGGCATTAATAATCTCTGCCAGATACTGTACAGGTAGACAGATGTATTATTCTGATCAAAGAAACATTCAGCTTAAGAGAAATGAATATGAAGCTGCTTCCAGAATCAGTACGTCTGATCTAGTAAAAAAAAAAAAATCAAATTTTAGATAGATTTAATTATAATAAAAAGTGCAAGTTAAGTACATTATCAGAGCATGGGAGCTCACACAAGTGGAATCACCTACTTTCTTACACAGTTACTTCTTACCTCTTACAGTGAGAATGTTTCAGTAACAAATTTGGTATGAAAAGAAAGAGTGACAACAGAGGAAAAGAAATGTGATTAAATTACACTGGCAACATGCTGATCACATAGGCCAGCCTAAGGTCTCACACCAAATGTAGGGTGCATAAATCTTTCCTTCAGGTTATGGCCTGGCTTTGTGGGGCTCTTCTAGAGCTCTAATGCTGCAGTAGGCTGTGTGCTGGCAGCTTCAAGGTGGTCGACCAGTGGGAGCTTTTGTGCACTACAGTGGAGCCTTTTTGGTTTCAGCTGACCTAGTTGCATTGCACTACACTTCTGCAGGTAGACAAATATGAGAACCAGGCTATCTGTTTTAGGTAAAAGAAGGATAAAGAGTGAACTCTTTGTGCAGAGTGCGTATGCAGGAAAATGGACAATATGAAACCACAGCTGCTCTGAAAATGTCCCAATTGTGTCTAAGATTTTTGCGTGTTTTGGAGCCTCACAAAGTAGGCTGCAGATATTGTAATGCTCTCTCAGAAGCAAGATATTTGGAAAATTCTTGGATCCATTTTTTTTACTACATCCCACACAATAGTATGTAGCAAGCCAGTGTCTGGGAAAGGGGGATAAAGAGGGATAGAGACTTTATGTTCTTCACGCTCCAAACAAGTGGAGCAGTAACATAACCTGTGTGAGATTCCTTCCTTTCACAGGATCCCTCCATCTGCATGTCACTCTTTCTGCAGAGTGGATACAAAAGCTCTAATACCTAATGTCTCCTACCTAAAGCTTATAAGGATCTTCTGGAAGTGCTTAGAGGTAGCAGCTATTGTAGATAATTACTCTTCCTTAAATTGCACATAACTGCTGGAAGTAGATCAGAAATAAACCACAGCAGAGACTTTTGCTATTGACATTGTCTGCTTCTTGCCACCTTTCACACTGGGTTTCTGATGGAACTAAATTATTCTACTCATGACTGCATGGAAGAGGCAAACACATTCAGCACTAATGATAACTACTGGAGAGGTTACAAAAGGTGCGAGGTGATTTGCGAAACATACTTGTCTCCTTTACTCTTAGATATGCCAACCAGTTTCTCAATGCCGCCTGCGTCTCGTAAGGCCTTGGCATTCTCCATGTTTTTGGTGATGACTTCGTGCAGAGTGCAGCAAATGGCAGTAACGGTGTCATCAGACATGGCCTTGCTTGCCGAGCTGTTGCTGTTGTTAGTGCCTGGCAGTCGGTGGACCAGATCCCTCATGGCATACTTGCC
Source organism: Rhea pennata (assembly GCF_028389875.1). Taxonomy (NCBI): domain Eukaryota; kingdom Metazoa; phylum Chordata; class Aves; order Rheiformes; family Rheidae; genus Rhea; species Rhea pennata. The sequence goes on from NC_084664.1 coordinate 77,410,262, forward strand.
TTTGTTGAAAGAAAATGAAGAGACAATTCAGAAGATGCACTGCAAAAAAGGGTGATGGAGAAGTACAGGGAAAACATGCACACTCTACTAGCACCATTTTTATCGCGTCATTTAATCTAATTGGCTACTGGTATTATTTTGTAGCAAGCCACATTTATACAATATGGAAGCACTTCACACATTAGGGAATCTGTTAGTACTTCCATATTACATCAGTTGGAGAACTCAGGTATGGGCTACATCATGTCTTTATGAGAATGAAACAATGACAGCAAAAGCCAGGTATACGTATAAAGATAACCTGAATGATATCACAACTTGCAGAGCTTGGCATATCCTCATCTCCCACCACAGAACTCATAGCTCAAGTTACTGTAAATAAAATGTGCACTGGTTGTTAAAAACACTACCACGCATGTAAAGCCAACAAAATTGTTCTTGGTGGGGAAGTCTTCTCTGAAGGACCAGTTTTACCATGAGTGAGTAATTCTGTATTATGTGCAGTAATTTAAATAGTTTTCTTAGTGCTTCTCTGACTTTATTGCGTATTTAAAGCTCATAGATGCTATTGCACTTTTCAGCTCAGACTTAGTTGTATGCATGGTACTGACTAGAAGGAGAGCCTTTCTGATATTTAGTGGGAGTTTATATATAATATAAATATATAATATATAATATAAATATATAATATACTCTATATAATACTAGCTGCCAGAATTCAAAATCTTCTAAAACAAAAGAAACAATGCATTTTTAAGATGGTCACATTGAACTGAAGATGTGAAAAAGAAATATTGTGGTTATTACATTTTTTTCATGCTTAAATGAACGAAGAAATTTTTGAAAAGTTGCACCTGAAAGTAACGTAATACTTGTGAAAGTGACAGATGAGCAGTTTTGAGAATTTATTTGTATATACATATATATATATATGTATATATAAATATATAAATGTAGGGCAGGTTTGGCCCATGCAGCAGAACCTTCCAACTCTGCTATACGAGGAGCCTCACACCACTTATGGAGGGTCACTATTGTTGTAAAATGGCAGCTCCATCTTTCATCATGCTGAAGACAGGAACAGAGAGGAGAAGGGCCCAATGAAGTGGTTGCTGAGGTCAGTGAAATAATTCTGATTCACTCTCAGTGCAGCTGTACTAGGGATTTGCATAGAGCAATCATCATGAGAGTATATCATTCAGGAAGAGAAAGACAGGAAAGTTAAGAAAAATAAATATAATTAGTAACCTAATCTACATCCTATTTCATGAACGAAACATAATCAGGCATGATTATTATATATAATATGATAATATAATCAAAGACTTTTTTGATAGCATTTAGAAGTTCAGATAAATTAGTATATGAGTACTTATTAAAAATTTTATTTTGCAAGTCATATATGCAGTTGTGTGTCCACATTTGAAAGAAGAGATAAGAGGAAAATCACATTTTTAAACTATAAATGTTAAATTATTTTTACTTATAATGTTGCTTGCTGTGGGCTTGCCATATTTCTATAGCCAGTCATTTGGAATAGGACATTCATAGGACAAAGACAACTGAAAATCTCTGTACTAGAATATTAAACCTAAAGATTATCAAATTCATTCTGTGATCCAATGTGAGATCTTAGGAATTACTCACTTTATATCATGCAAAAACATTTCTGATTATAAAAAACAAAGCTTCACCAACAAAATGTGTGCAGCAGGATTTGAATCTTACTGGTGTGCTGCAATTCAGATAGGACTTTTGTGTTCAAACATTTTTATTTCTTTGCACTTAATATTTGTTTAATCAGTTATTTGCATTATTAGTTTTTTCAGCACTATGTTAATACCAGATGTAGTGGAGCATAATACATTTTTTTCAGAAATTGTTTGTTTGAGCAAATTAAAATTTTTTCCCCTACAAACATATGAAACACCTTTCAAGAACAGCCTGAAATGCTGTTACATTTGCATGTTTTCTCTGTGTAACATTAATAGTTGCTTATCACTTTCAGTGATTACAGTAATATGCAGTGTATACTAAATCAAGCTTTTCTATCCCCCCAATAATTTGTAGAATGCAATTTGTCGCAGCCTTTATTCTTCTAATGCAGCTTCAACCACTGGTCACGAGTATAGACAAGTAAGTCAGCTCAGGAAGACTTTCTGCTTTACTCTTCACACTTATCCAAAAGAGACCAATATTCCTTCTTCTAGTACCCGACAATAGAAATTGCAACAGAGCATCGCACAATTTCAGTCTTCTGATGGAGCCACATGATCATTCCTTTAGCAGCCAAAGACTATGTTTCTTTGCAGTGAGCACAAAAAGATGTGGATGGCTGCCCTGAGCAGGCTTCTCTTCTCACACTGCCCTGGTATTCCAGGCAACAATATTCATGTCCATGGACACACAAACCTAGACGCAAAAGCGTCTTCTAATAAGAAGTAAAAGTTTGGGGGCTGTCATGAAAGGCTCGGTAGAAAAACTAAAATAAATGCAATCACATGCGGTATAAGCGTTCTGGACATGTTAACACTCAGCAGTTCTAATATTTCTGCTGTGCACACGCATAACTGAAGCATGAGTAGATCAAATCAGTCTTAGACACTCCAACTCAACCTCCAAGCTAGGTTTTTTATATGTAAGATATAAGTCTAGGATAGTCCAGCATCCCTATATTTTGAGTAGCTGTAGTAATTCCTGTTCAGTAATACCATTCAATTCGTAATTAGCTACATATTTAATCTAAATTACACTCTGAGTTTTCAGGGTTTCTTGCTACATATTGCATCAAACTTGGCCTTTGGCTAGAAAGTGCCCCAAGACTCAGAGCGCACATTTTGTAGATTAGAATCTCGCCAGGGTATTGTGGTGGTTGTACAAGCTCATTCCGAGTTTGGAGAATCCCCTCACGGCAACGTCCGTTTGGGCCACTGCTTTCCTAGGGCTAAAACCTATTCACAGCTGCAACTGCTACCCTATTTTCTGTGTTTTTAGTACTTTGAATACATTGTTAGCCATTTTAAAATATGCTTGTCATGAACAAAAACATCTCAGCCATAAAAACGTGTAGATTACTTTACTTTAATTCAAAGCATATGGCCACATATTGGAAAAGCAGTAAATTTGCTTTAATATGGAGTTAAGTAACATAAATTTAAAGTTAAGGCCTCTACTATATCCTATTGAAAACATTCCACAGTAGCTTGATTGCATTGCACATGTTATGTTTTATACACCTATCGTTCTAGTTAATTAATACACTATTATATTACATTTATAGATGGAAATTTTTTCAGCTATCAGTGGAACCTCTGCTACTTCAATCACATTCCTGCTGCTTTGCAATAGGTGTGAAGGAGAGGAGAGTCAGGTTTTTTAGCATTAACAATATACAAAATCCTACTCTAGTTTAGAGTTGGGCAGATGACACCATGGCAAGCAGAGCTCCTGCTACGTCAGCCCAGCACAGCTGACAGCAAACGTCCTCCTTGGCTTGTGCATTAGTGCACGTTACTGTCCACCAAGAGGGTGCGTTTAGAAATCTTTCTTTCAGCATGAAGCACCACTTCTGAAAGCACACAGAAAGGTATAATAAAAACTCGTCCTGCAATGTCAGCAAAGTTTCATCTATCATTACCAGCAGGAAGGCTGGGGACTTGAGTTTGCAGCACATACACTGCAGAAGCCTCACTGACCTGAAGAAGTAAGAACTCATGAGAGTCCTGGGAAGAGGGGATAACGTGTGTGAGAACAATGCTAAAAATAAATGGCACTGTTAATTTTCATCAGGGTTCATACAAGGTTCATGCAGAACTGCTTTGATCTACAAATAAATTGATTTTTATTCGAGCAACATTACACATTATAAGACCCAAAACTGATTTGATATTTTTAAGAGGATTTACGTAATATGATTAAACATAACCATTGGCTTGACAAGGAAAAAATCATATTTATCTGCTAAATTTTATTCATAAAGGAAGAGGGACATTAAATACACATAATTTGGGGGTAATGTTATGGGAAAAGGGTTGTCTTATAGGTGTTTGGATTAGGATTTTCCTGACACGATAAATTTTGAAGTTATTTTTCTAAGAAAAGACTTCCATCATTGCTTTATACAGAACGCAGGATGAGTCAGGCTAGCACTATACAATAAATCTTCAACTTTAAGATGATAATGTTTGCTTATTTAACATTTGAATAGTGCAGGTTTAACATCTTTTTCCTTGCATGATAAGGTTTCATTAACACACCTTAGTACATGTCTGTGTTACTTAATTCAGGAATTTTTTCCTTATAGAGCCAAACTGATAGATAGTTGTTCTAAGACAAATTTTGCCTTCAGAGCAAAACAGTAGAGCAAACTATTCTTCCAGTAGATTAACAAGAATAAAATCATCACAGATAAGTTTCCACTTCTGGAAATATTTCCCTACTGCTGCCTTGAGACAAATTCACTGCTGATGTAACCCCATTGACTTCATTTCCATTTTCACTCTTCCCTGAAAAATGACTTGCCACATTGCAGTTATTAAATAGTAGTGATAGGGTTCCTGGTTTGAGAGAACACAAGTAGTAAAATTAAGCTATTGGAAACACAAGAAACCTCAAGCAGATATTAATTCTGACCAAGCACGCTGTCTCAGAGATAGATCTTGCTCTAATGAAAGAAATCCATCACTGATTTCTTTTTTTCTCACAGTTACCTATGAATTCATGTTTTGCAGCTAGGTAGGAACAAATAGCAAAATGTTATCCTATCTTACTGTAACGCTAGATATCCTATTCTAGAACTACTGGTACCTATATGTTACAATACATGTGAATTTTGTCCTACTGACTGCTTGTACATCTTGGTGCTAAAGTACATTTTATTTAAATTTACAAGCACACATGTTGTTCTGTTCATTTTCACTACCCTTGGTGTTTAAGATTATTCAACTTCAGTTTTCATAGCTTTTTAGGAAAGACTGTTATTGGGAGAGTTTTTATCATTGCTTTTGATCGTTATTTAATAAATGTGCTAAAACTGTCTACTTAATTCGTAGGGAAGAATTTTGATCGTTAGAGTCAGTGCATTCAACTAATAGTCTAATAAATTTGAATGTATTCATTACATTAGAACAATGACAGAAATACCACTAGTGTATTTGAGAAACAGTCCATTGGTATATGATGCTTTCTCTTGCCAAGTACTCTTGGTACACAGAGTAAATGCCATTCATTATTGGCATTAGCACAGCACCTGAAAGTGCTCCTCAGGTCAGTGTCACTGCTCCACGGAATACCTGCCACTGTCCTGAGAACCGGAAATCTTCTAATATAGAGTGAAACACAAGAAGGGGGCATCACAACCCAAATCCCATGTGACTTAAGAGGATAAAGGTTGTAGGTTTTCACGAGAAGATTTTCTCTTGCAAGTAGCTCTGGGTGGCCACAGCAGCTACTGTGCCTGTGACTTTGGTCTCTATCCCTCTCGATAGTGTATAGTCTCTAGCATCATCAGCGGTGGCATATGTTGCATGTGAAGGAACTGTAAGTCTTAACTGTTTGTACACAGCCACTCTCTCTTCCCTCTGCCTAGTAACTCCTTGTTTGACCTGACTAAGCTGTTGACAGAGCAGATTCATGCAACTCAGAGATAGCTGCTAAATCCACACAGTCCCATCAGTCAGCTAATGGTCTATGATGCTCCTAATCTAAAAATATCAGTTTCTTGGTCCTAAGACTACTATGCATGAAGTAGTATTGGATAGGGAAAGTGAAAAAAACTGTGAGCAGTGGGATTAAAAGTATAGCCACATTGTTTCTAGCAAATGGCAGAGAAATGAGGATTTTGGATCACAGTTTGCGATTGAGGCATGAAGAGTAAGCTAAAAATTATTTTCAGGCAAGTAGAGAACAATTCATGTGTTCAAACACAGGTAGGTAACACTGTTTCAGATGCCCTTTGACTTCTGTCCGCACAGACTTTAGTGGAGATCACATAGGACCTATGGAAGATTCACATTCTTCTGGAAGGGTGGCTAGAAACAAGGTGAAATACCACATGGTCTTTAATGTTTAATATTTACCATTAGGCACCTGAATCCACTCCCAGTATATGGCCAAAAATGGCTTTTATGTACCCAAGTCCTTTCTTCTTATGTCAGGGATATGCACAAATATTTGTAATCCCTGGCATTTTAGAGGACATGCACATGAAGGCGTTTCACTACATAGTTTATTAACGATAGCACAGTAATTATCCCTATTCCCCAAATTAGGCTAGTTCAATCATTTGCCAAGGGATGAGCAATGAAATAATTGCTATAGGATCATGCACTCATACTGGTTCAAGCGAGCACCTCCAGCACTTGCGGGCTGGAGCCACTGCTTTAGATGCTTCCCATTAAGCCTAGCCTGCTGATTAAATCGAAATAACAGGCGCTTTGAGCTAGAGAACGAGCTGAATTTCCTCTCCTTGCATGTTTATCTAAATGCATCTTAAAACTCTGTGAAGATAATCGTTGCAGAAGACAGCAAGAATAAAACACCTTCCACACGTACGCTCTGCTGTGCCCCCAGGAACACTTCGCTCACGACTGCTGCGACAGAACAAAAGACCAGGCGGAGGCCTCGCGTTTCCCTTTCCCCTCACAAGCTCCACATGCCGGATCCCTTGCCTTTTCACTTTTCCACCATTTCTGATGACAGGCATAACCATTTCAAGATATAAGGTTGGTATTCAGCAAGGCCCATGACAAAGAGGAACAATACCCTCACTGATGCCATTGTATGCTACGTACCATTCGCTGGTTTTCTTATTAAAAAATCTTTTCATTAAGAATAAATTCAGTTATAGGTGGTAGAACAGATAAAGCCCTACAGGGAGTAGAACAGTTATCTTTGATAGTTTCAGAGAAGAAACCCTCAGATTTTCATAGAACGATGAAAGTATGCGAGCCACCAGTATCTGTGTTGGCAGTGTCAATTGAGGTTTGCTTGCATGAGAATCAAATATCTGAAAGAGTAACCAATACAGAAGGCTTTATTTCTTTAGAAGATTAAAAATGCTTGTCCTATCTTTTGCAAGAAAAGGATATGAGGGGAAGCAGGAATGACAAAGGGCACAGCTGTAACAAGGATCGCAGAGCAGTATGTATGGAAGCAAGTAGTACTGGACAAAGAGAAAAGCATTTGGATACTTTCACCCTGAACATGCTATGGAAAATCACACTGCGGTGTGATACAATCACAGCTTTTCAGTAAATTGTTTTCTCTGATCCATGATCGTTGGCAGATTCTCTTTCCCTTAGCTATGTTTTAACCCAGCCACCTTCCACCTGTTTCTCTGTTTCCTGAAACTTAACTTTTCCATTTCTTGTATTTCCTGCCTCCCCCTGGCTGATCATTTTTCTCGCTTTCGGCTTATTTTCTCAGGACTGCTCCCTGACTGCTCTATCATGTGACTAATATTTTTGCTGTCCCTTAACTGCATCCTCCCAACTCTTCTGTTCTTTATCACTGAACTTTCGTGCTCCTTTGCTGACTCATGCATATCTGAGAGTTAGGTGTGCACCTCCAACTTGTTTGCCAAGCTCTTCCATTCCCTGCCTTGTCTACCAACCTTTTCCTCAGCTAGCAACTGCTTTTGCCACACTCCTGCATGGCCAGGCCCTTTGGAGGCTCCTGCTCTTTAAAATTTGAAAATGAAGGAAATTTTATTAGCTTACAAGATATATTTCAGAGTTGTAAAAACTGGCTTGTTTAAAACCTATTGTACTGCTTGTATTACTGTGTCATCCCCTTTGCATATCTCAATTCCATGCTTGACTTATTCTTGAATAATGCCTGACTAAAACTTACTTCACTCTTCTCTCAAAAGAATGTTTTCATATTCTCCATTTCTCTTGCATAGCAAGATGGCAAATATTCAGGCCTCTTACTGATAGAGGCCATTTGTCTCATACTTTCTTGCCAGTTGGCTTAAGATCTGGAGATTGAAGACCCTCCAGGGCTCTTCAGCTGACTACAAACCATCCACTAATTCAGTCAGCATATCTGTCCTAATACAGGTCTTTAAAGGCTAGATTTGTGTCTACATTGTGCATGCAGAGGCATTCAGCTGGCTCCATCAGAGCTAATGCCAAAGCTAAAGTAGTATTTTGAGGTCTTGCCATAAGCCTCTTTCATCTGACTTATTAATCATCTAAATTGTCATCTTTTCATCCTCCAAATAACTCCTTTTTTCATTCACTTTGCACATATTTCTTGCCACATACACAAACTGGAAAAGGGATAGAAAGGAGTTGTAAGCCAACCTATTAACCCAAGTAGTCCAAATATATTTAATTAATCAGCTCCTTCTTTAAAGGCCAACAGATTTATTTCTCTTGTTTAGACTGTACGTCATCTTTCTTTTTACCTTTCCACTAGCCCAAGGCAAGAAAGATCCTGCAAAGGGAAGAGATTCTTCACTTTAACTGCTGCAGGCTAAGTGTTCTGATCACTTGAGCTGGTTTTATTCCCTTGCTATCCCCCTCCCTGCAGAGAATACAGCTTTTGGAAGGCTGAATTTAAAAAAATCTAGTCATTTAATTAAAACTATTGATCAGTTTCTAAAGTGCTTTGAGGAGGAAAAATGCCATGTGACTGCTGAATGGAATTTTAGATTTATCTATATTATTTTCTGAAATAGAGTAATACTTTGCTAATAGTTTGATTCAAGGGACTTTAAATTAGACCATAATGAGGACTTAAGAATGTAATTTATTTTTGGAAAAATAAGGTCAAGGTTCAAGATCTATGTCCTAATCTGACACCCATTGAAACTACCAATGTCAGAGGGTATTAAATAGGCTACATAAAGACATAGTTTTTAAATTTTACTTTGATTTTTACTTTAATATTATCTGAAACTCATGAATGAATTTATCCCCATTGCATAGTCTGAAAGACAGATTATTTTTGCATACTCTTATATGCAGTTGCAACAACATCACGGTGGAATGTACAAAAATCCTTCTGTTCTTTAGAGATGTACATTAAGGTCCTAAGACAAATAACAACAAAATTAAAAATCTTCATTAATAGAATGTATCGTGAAGTTGAAAAGTGCATAGATAAAAATGCTCACTAAATATACATTTTGCTAAAATGATAGTGACTTCCAAAAGCAATTCTCCTAGGAAACAGCAAAACCATTCTAGGTAATACTGCAATGTCTATTTATTTCTTAATTGCTGTAATGTTCAAACACTTCCTCAGTCAGAATGAAAATTTGACATGAAGGAGTTATACAATTACTCTGTGTATAGTAGCAAAATAACAATACTTAGCATACATATCAGTATTTCATACTGCTTTATTATGCACAGCACATTAAAGTCATTTATATGTAATAAGAAAATCCTGGCTGGTACCTAAGCCCCAGTGAAATGTCAACAGAAAAAGTGTCAATGGTTTAAAAATACTTCTAAAAACTTCAAGAGCAATTTATCCATGAAAAGGTAAAACTATAATACATATTTGCTTTTATTCTGTAATTAGGAATTGCTAACAAAGACCTCATGAAAACACAGTATCCACCTATTGATTTCCTAATTCAGTAATGTAATTAAAACAGATCATACAAAGGACTGCATACTAATAAAGTTATAGGGACATTTATTAGCAATGGGGTTTCACATATGTGGAGAGGAATTTGGTTTTACTGGGTATTTTTTAGAAGTTAATTTCATTTTTCAGATAATATATTGTTCTGACTTGGTATTATCTCTGTCCTTGAGAGGTTCCTTTGTGTTCTTTGCAATTGGAAAAGATTTGCAGATTGGAAAAGAGCAAATTATACTCTAATTTTATATGTTAATTCACCACCTGAAAAGCAACTATCATTTAAGGACTGAATACAGCACATAAGTAAGAAAGGATATGGCACAGAGTTAAAGTAAGCTTTGTGTTCCCATGGGAAGGGCAAAAAAGCATTCAGTAACTTTCCTTACTTAATGTGCAATCTAATATTTGTTTGGACTAGGGCATGATGTCTTTTTACATCTGTGTAAAAAACAGCCTCCATCCTCCTTAGCTGTACAGCCCATTATGAGCCATTTTTAAAGAAATCACAGCAGGTGAACCCTAGGCCTAGAACTACAGTTCTAGTAGACTGCAGCTCTGCTTGCGTTTCCTCAGAAGCTGGACTCAGAGATCACAGGCTTACTGGGGCTGCACTGTTGCTGTTCTTTTGAAGGTAACAGCTTCAGATGGCACCTGCAGGCTAATAGCTGATCAACTCCTTTCTCCAGTGGCTCCAAAAGAAACCTTGCCTCCAGATATCCATTGGAACCTGCTCAGGGTCTACTGAGTTACTGCTCTTCTAAACTGAGTAATGGCTGCTCACCTTCGTGTGAGCAGCATGCATGGGCAGCAGCCTCAGACTATGCCTCACTGAAATCCCTTGGGCCACCTCAGTGGGGACACAACTGCCCGCACAGCAAGAGCCAGAGATTTGCTCCTTCCAACCTGTGCATTCCTGGAGATCAGGCTGGACAGAGGAGACCTGCTTAAGGCAAAGGCCACTACTCCTTAGATCCTCCAGTTCATCCCTCACAGATCACAGTGACTTTGGGCTACTCTCTGCTATATCCAAAGAGAGAGGGAGCACTGTGCATGTCTTCCAAAACTAGTCCACTCTCCTCTCTCTAGATTAGGGTAAAAGAAGACTCTGGCAAAGACCAGCCAGCTCCACAGCTCCACATACCTTATTCTAAAAGATCAAAGAGCTCTGAAGACCTAGGGTAGAGTCAGAATGAAAATGTTATATTTACTCAGCAATCTCCCCACTTCCCTGCTCCATGGCTGAGTATAAGCTCCACTCTGCATATATATACACGCAGAGAAGTTTGAGAGCTAAAAAAGATTAAACAATAAAACTCAGAAAATACACAGCAGAAAAGCGAATGCTTTCAATCAAACAGATCAGGTGCGAGGTCAGACATAATGCAGACCTCCTAACCACCGGAGATTCAGAGGGCAACATTCCCAAAGGTAAACTATTTCTTGACACAGTGCGCCATTGCAAATGATAAATTGAAACTGCAGAATATAATGTTCCCTTTGTGAGAGTAGCTCTTTAACAGTGTCACCTTCAAAAATTTTGCACACAAATATATGGCTTTGCATATACTCACTCATGCTAATCTTGTGCATTTTCCTCTAATTAAAATCAGCTCTCTGATTATTTGCTAAAATAACCTGGTGTTATGAAATCCAAATAATGTATAAAACATATCACTTTAAGAGCACTTTGTGTAGCACACAGTCTAAGAGATCCTGTAACTTCTCTCCTAAGAGGAGTAACTAATGAAGCACTCTATTTTCCTCATTTGATCTTCCAAACAGCAAGTGAACCCTGAACACCGTTATGCATTACTGCCTTACACTGCAAAATCTGCAAACTAAGTCTAGGAGCTTTTTGCCTCTTTCTCTAGATTGCTTAGGAGAATTTCTAGAAGAGAAGGAAATTCAGAGCTTTTATCTTCAATAAAAAGCAAAGATAGTCACTGACTAACGGAGTCATTCAAATACTAATTAAATGACTAATGTCCCTATGTTAGGAAGATTAGGCCACCTCTGCTTCTGTTCCCAAAAGGGCTCAGCACCTAAAACAGAGGTGCACCTATCTATGTATGAATTAGGTACCCAGCTTAGCTGTGCTGTACTGTAGACCTTGATGCTCTGATAGCAAAAATGTTACAAAACTACACAAGTCATTCACTTACAGGAACAAAAATGAATAATCTTGTAATAGAAGAAAATCAACTGCCACAAGTATTTACTATTGCTAAGAAACCATATTTTTTTGGCATGATCTTTTTTCTTATAAAGTTGAGCAGGAGCAATGAGGTAAGGCTGTTCATTTTTCACTGTCTCAAGCAAACATTGGTTTTTACCGCATGACAAAACTAAAGATTTTGCTTCTGTTGGCCATAGAATTTCTGTGGCACGGCCAGTTCTCAGCTAATTTGACTGAGCAGAAACAACAAATACAATTTCCTTCCTACAAATCGCACTCGTTATAAAGCAGCTGAAGGGTGTGGATGGAGCTGATGCAACGCACTAGCAAAGGCACTGCTCTCCCTTTTGTAATTAGGCTAAACAGTATATTTAAATGGCATCACTAAACTTCATGGATCTTAAGTATCGTAGATACTCTTCTCACTCTTCTAGAAAAATGCCACTTAGATAAATGGATATTTTGTGAAAAGGTTGAAGGAAGGAGAAAGAATATGAATATTGGCATGATACCTGGAAACATCCCTGGCAAAAATACTTTCAGCTTTTGTGTTAAGTATGGTAACAGCAATATTGCGCAGCCATGCATTCCTTTAAACATGAAACCCTCATCTAATATAATCATCAAGGCAAAAATATTTGCAGTTATGTTGTATCAAATTTATAGCAGACACTATACTGAACAGACTATCCTTTAAAATCATTAATATAAAGCACATTCACTAATTATGTATGATAGTCTGTAGAATACTTTTCAGCTTTCAGATTTATTGGCATGCATATACTTATCTTAGAAAATGTTTGAAATATATCCTGAGTACATATTTATCTGAAACATTAAAAGTAAACATCCCTGAGAATATCTTGGAAGCTGACCGACTTCCAAGCTATGAAATCCTCTTCTGAAAACAAACTGATGTAGAAAAATGTGTCATTTCTGCTTCAGTTCTCTTTGTCCCACAATTATCTTTCCTTTCAATGACTGAGAAAATAATATTCTCCGTATAATTCATAGGAGTATTTGGCTTTAGATAACCAGACACATGTAAAATATTTACATTAGTATCAAGTCCGTTCTGTAATTGCACCTAGAAAAATAAAATAGTTCAGGTTGGAAGGGACTTCTGCAGATCTTCTAGTCCAAATTCTTGCTCAAAGCAAATGCAAAAACAATCTAACACAAAGCATCACAATAGGTAACTATACAATGGCAAGTGAAGACTATTAATGTAATACGCATATTATACTTGATATAATGGACATAGTGCACTGTATAGGACATATATTCCTCTAGGTGCTGTTCTGCTAAATGGCTACTACTCCTACTGAAACATATATTTGAATATGGTGAATGTGCCACCTTATGTGTACACGTGTGCATTTAGTCTCTTCTCCTAGTTTAATTTTTAAACTGAATTTTGCCCTCATGAAGACTGCAATGGACTAGACTCTTCTTGATGCGCGTATATTCTGGGAGAAGACTCAAACAAGTGAATGCAAGTGGAATGGTCAGCTAATTTAGGACAGAAAACATGTATTTATTTAGCACTTGAACAGGTTGACTAGAGAGGTTGTGGAGTCTCCTTCTCTGGAGATATTCAAAGCCTGCCTGGATGCAACCCTGTCTAATATGCTCCAGGTGACCCTGCTTGAACAGGGGGATTGGACTAGATGATCTTCAGAGCTCCCTTCCAACCTCAACCATTCTGTGAATTGAGGCCAACTGCTTGCTTTTTTTATGCGTTGATAGAACTGGAATGGAAAGAGATGTCCTGTGTATTATATGTGATACACTCCCTCCCCCCGCCTTACACACCACTATGGTATTTTTTACCTAACAACTGCAGGTGCCCTTAAAATCTACATTTTTTTCTTCAACAGTAACAGCTACTATATTAACATTTTAAATTAATCAGTGCTGTTAGCTGTTCCAAAAACCTATGTTATTTTCTTTTGCCATGGCAGTTGAGACTTCATGCTACTTTTCAAACGTTTTGCAATTTGGAAGAAAAATAGACATAACATGATGTCTCAGGAAGGAAAGATATATATCTAATATACCTATTTATAAGATAGCCAGGCTAAATAAATAGATAACTTGAGTTTTAAAGTATATATTAGAAAAAAAAAGGGTAAAGAAGGAGACAACATTTGATATTCCATAGGAATGTGGAAAGGGGTACGACCAAGTTAATCTCTGACTCTTAATCAATTTTCACCTCATTTTGAAGTTTGAACTAAAGGTGCTGTTCTTTTTCTTTCTCTTTCTACTCACTTCACTTTGCCTCAGCTTTGAAGTTTCTGTAAGCTCAGAACAGCTTATCAGAAAAGTCCCAGAGAATAAGAGATGCTTAAACAGGGCTCCGATTGAATGAGATGAATTTTAGTCTCCCTAGGAGGAGGTTGAGCTCCTCAGTATAAGGCATACACGTATTCAATCCCAAGGCAGAAGAATGGATTTAACTACACTGGATAATGCACAAAATCCCTCCTTAGAAGTCTCGTCTCGAAGGCTTTGCTCACGATGTGCTCTGGATCTTGGATTGTCAGTGACTCACCAGAGAGAATGAGAAATGCCCTCTTCTTTGGAGCTTAAAGTAGACATTGCAGTACAGTATTGTACAACAGAGGATAACACCTTTAACTTCTGAAGAGTTAATACCTACAGAGAGCTTATACACACTGGCTTACCAACCTATTTGATTTGATCATATCCTAAAGGCAGGTTGGTATTGCCTGGCTGAGGAATGCAACCTCTCTGTTTTGTTACTCTAATTTTCTAGTAAAGACATGAAGGAATTACCAAAACAGGCTTTTTTGTGGTAATATAATGGTGCAATAAGGCTATGGTAGTGGCTGCATTCCAACAAAATAAAGCAATCTTCAGGGTGTGGGCTTATATCCAGGATGCAAGTGAAAAGGTTTACGAAGTAATGACCCATTTTGACCCTCACAAGAGCTTTTTGCCACTCGGATCAACTGCTCATGAAAGTTGTTGAACTTAAATTGTGTTTAACTAAAACTTGTCAATAAATGAAAATAGTAATTTTTTGCTCTTGCAGCTCATTTTAACTGGTAAGAGTCAGGCAGGGCTGCTGCACACAGACCTGCTGTGTCAACGGCAGGCTGGACGCAGGAATATCTTTTGCCACTGGCTGCCTTGGGGTTGGTTGCCATCATCAGCGGAGGGAATAATAATTTCCTAAACATGACAATGCCATCAACTGTGAACCTACATGTTCAGGCTGGGAAAATAATTTTACTGTTAGAAAAAGAAACCTTTTAATAAACAGTTTAATATTGATTTATTTCTATTGAATATACTTAGCGGAGTAAGGGCAATGCTTTCAAAGGCCCTAAGTGACTTAGCTTACATCCAACTCCCAATTTCATAATTGATGATTAGTCTCTTTACAGACTGTTTAGAGCCTATGTCATAACTGAAAATGGAAAAAAAATCATCATCCATCTAAAAATTTTATCTAGATATTATTAACAGGGTAAAAACATTCTACTTTCACTTTTCCTGCTCCCGCACTTACACTAATGC
Source organism: Rhea pennata (assembly GCF_028389875.1). Taxonomy (NCBI): domain Eukaryota; kingdom Metazoa; phylum Chordata; class Aves; order Rheiformes; family Rheidae; genus Rhea; species Rhea pennata. Next base: position 77,425,587 of record NC_084664.1, read on the forward strand.
TTTATATTTACTTTATTTATATTTATATAAATATATATACATATATTATATTGTGTGTGTATATATATGAGGATTAAGTTAGGAAAACTCCATGGCAATTCATTATAGGGATATTTTGCAGATGATAAAGAGAGGTGAAGTTGAAGAAAATTACAATACAGAAGAAAAGAGAATGAAAAAGCCTCTGGACGTAAGAGCATTTGCTATTATATCTCCTTATATTATATTATATCTTATATTATATTATCTTATATTATCTTATATTATATCTGTTTTTTCCCTGTATCAGCAATTATTTAAAATACCTCTTATAGCTACATAACTGAATTAGATATCAAATCAGAGTAGAATCTATTAGTCTATATATTAAGATTAATTTAATAATAGGCACAACTACTGGACACCAGAGGAGAAATATAACCAGCTCCAAAGATGAAGTAAAAGAAATCCCATAATATTTCCCTTGAAAATTTGCAAGTACCGTGCCTTACTTGAAACACAACAGTTTGAGCTATTATTATAATTTCCTTTTTTGTAATAGAAGCAATCATTTGGTGCTAAGTGCATTTAATGGCAATTATCCTGTGATGACCTTGCTTCCATAATATGAAAAAGATGATTTGACTGTGATCCTCACACTAAAAATATGGTTATATTTGACCTGAAGTAACTTAAATATATGCAACGATGTCATTGAGGTTAAACACATTTAAAAGGTGTTTGACCACTTCTAATTTGGCAATTGCAGTGTTTACCCTGCCTGGCTTGAAATGTCCAGCATGTCAGTTTACCCACTTCTTATTCACTGAATATAGAATCCTTAGAGCCAAACTGGTGAGATATGGACAAGTGGATGGTATGGAGTATGGAAAGTTGGCTGGACTGCTGGACTCAAAGAGTGGCGATCAGCAGTGCAACTCACAGCTGGTTACTAATGGTTTCCCACAGGTGTTCATACCTGGGGCAATACTGTTTAACATCTTCATTAACATCATGGATGACAGGATAGACCACATTTTCAGAAAGCCTGTGGACAACATCGTACTGGGGGAGGGCAGTCAGTATGCTTGAAGACAGGGATGCTAGCCAGAGGCACCTTGAAAGCCTGGAGAAAATGGCTAATAGGAACTTCAACAAAGGCAAAGTCCTACATCTGGGACAGAATAACCCTGTGCACTAGTACAGACGCTCACATGGCTTAAGAGGAGGTAAACTGGTACAAGACTATCTTACATGGATTTAAGACTGTTTTCACAACTTTTTCAGCCAGTTTAATTACACTAGTTTAAAATACTTTTCCTTAATTTGTTTGGTGAATTGCAACTGAGAGCAACTGAGAGCAAAACCTGCTTACTCCATCATTTCAGCTAGCACCCACACAAATTTCATGGTACATGTATCCCAGACTGCTGGCAACTATTTAGTAGTTCAAACTGCTGATTAAGACAAGCAACTTTTGATTTTTACTGTCTGCTAAAATTGGTCTGCCCTTCACAGTCACTGGGGTTTATATAACACCAGTAACAAGGCAGATTTTATTTCCATTTCTTTCTGTAGGACTGGGCTCCACATCCTCCGGAAGATTCTGAAAATGGTCTCTTTGGAGGTGGTTCTGTGGTAAGTTTGTTCAAAATCTTCATTTTGGAATATAGGAGGGATCATATATGAAATATTCACTTGATTTCTTTTAAAAAAGAAAATGTCTTCTTTAAAAGTTTAAAGTTCTGTATTTTTTTTTTTGTCTCAACCTGATCTTTCAATCTGCACTACCCATATTATATTTCTACTCAGAAAGTAGGGGTTTAAACAGTAATGTATACAAATGCTTTCTTAGATCAATTGCTAAAGTCTGATCTTTTATTATGAAGTATTATTATACATTACATCATTATTAAATATATGTTTTTCATCTTTGCACAATCTCTTGCATCTTGCAGCCACAAGAGGAAGCAAATGGAAAATGAAAAAAATAATAATATTGAAGATTTTATCAGTAATTCCAAATTTCAAATACTTTCATAGAGGCGCTATGGAGAGATCAGTCGGGCTTTGAAGCTAATTCTAAGGGTTCTATGGCCTTTCTTAGGAGGAAAACTAAATTTCTGTATTTTTGTTTAATTGACCCCCTTGAGATATTAAGTACCAGAATCACTGTCTCACCTTATGGAATTATAACATAGCCCCTCAGCAAACTGCTCATTTTCTCACTTATCTCAGATGATTATAATCTGTTATTCTTTTAATATTTTGTAACTGTGTACTACAGAACTACTGCTGTTCAATTCCAAGGAATCATAAGCATGAAACAACAGATCTGGAATATTTTTTTAACTGCTTATAAAGTATGGGTGCAAATGGACTTAGTCTGAGACCTATTCAACTAGCATCCAGCAGAAGGACCCCTACATATGAGCAGAAAGCTAACAGATAATGACAGTGCTTCTAGTCAGTCCACCCATAGCAGGTTTAGAGACATTACACACCCATAAAGGTAAAATATTCATGAAGAAGTGCAAGAATTAATTTGTAAATGTAGCATCAAGAGGCCAGAATTCTGTCTTCTGTAATGAAAAGGATATTTGAAGTTTTAATAACACTACCTGAAACAAGAGCCTTTAACAATAAAAAAAAACTTAATAAATCATGGAAACATCTAGTGTATAACTTAGCTCTTACAGGTAAGCAAATATTACATCAAAGTATTTCATGAAGAACAATTATTCTGTAAACTATACACAGACATCTGAAAATGCTACACAGAAACCCAGCAGTAGGAGATTGAAGGCTCTTTCCACAACTGCCAAAGACTAAACTAATACCATCATCTCCAGTATTTTGGGACAGAATACATACAGCCCATCCGGGAAATGCAATCACCCTCTTGGTACAACAAGGCAACTCCTGACTATTCGTGATGTTGTGTAACCACCTAATGATCAGGAACTGAAAGAAAAGAAAACCCTCCTTTCAATTTAACTGTATAGAGATGTGATTACAGCACCAGCTGTGAGAATCCAGCTGTCTGCATATCCTGGGGAAATGAAACATTTTATGGTGCAAATATTTATCTACTGGATGATAAACATTTTTGTTTCATACCCAGACATTTTAGTTCTGTGTTAGCCTATAATACGTCAGCCTAGTCATCCTGTGTAGAGCACACAAATTTTTTAGGTCCCTACTATTTGAGTTTTCTCCCAGTGTGATGTTTGCAAAAGCTATTGGGTTTTCTCCTGAATGTTCTTCCTTTTTAGGCCACCTCCACTCTGAAAAATTTCACGAGACAAGTGTGGGGCACTGAAGTAAAAGTCTGAACATCTCTCAAGAACCACCTGTGGAGGGAAGGAACCTGCGTGCAGCCACTTCACCTGTCAGCATCTGACTCAGGAGCTAGGAGTGTAAGAGGTTTTGTGAGAGCAACTGCATCAGCTTACAGGATGCCAGGATGAAGAAGCATATGGAAAATTAACATCAATATGACAGGGAGCAATCTCTGGACAGTAGAAACAAATTTAAGCAACGTACATTCTTCCATTTTGTGGCTTTTTCTGTTTCTACACGCAACATCCTTTGCAACTGCAGTGCCCCAGCCCTTTTCCTAAGGTCTTCACATTACAGGTAAAGGAGCTGTTACTTCTCTCTACCAAACAATACTTCACTTGCTTTGGTCTACTGTCTTTCAGTGACATACGTCATGGACAGGACTTCTAGTTTCTTTAAAGTGTTTTTAGAAAAAATGCCATATATTTCTATTGTTTGAAAAATACTTAAATTGATAAGGATTTCAGGAAAAAAACTATTTTACATCTTAGAATAAAATTATCTCATTGTTCTATGAATTGAAGCTGATAACAGGCTGGAAACATCTGTTCTGACACTCTTATCTGTTAATGTGAAGTTGTCACAAAACTTGGATTTTCAAAACCCCTTTGCAGATTTAAGATAATTCCTCATAGATTAAAAGTGCTTTTAAAATTACTTTGCCAGATTGTGAAATTTGCATTTCTCCCTTTATGTTTTATGCAATTTTCAATTGAATCATATGTACTTTGTAAGATCAGAACTAAGAATTATGAAAAGATAGGTGGCACTTCTCAGAACGACTACATAGAGAAATAGAGATGAAAATGAATACTGAATTGTTTGAAATGTCAATCTTCTGAGGTGAGAAAATGGATACACTTACTGTTTAATTGCTTTATACCTTATGCAGGAGAACTGGACCAAATGGAAATTGTTTATCTCAAACACATTGTAAGGTGTAGACTGGGGTACTTTCTTATGTGTGAAATGCACACCAACAAAGTAAAAAGGCACATCAGTTGTCTACTTGGGTTTATTTTTATTTCATTTTTTTTGGCAATTGCACCAAATATAGGCTTTCTTGAGCCACATGCAGAAGATCCTGCAAATTTTATGATTTGCACTGAGAATTTCATCTTAAGTAAAGGTTAATATGAACACAGACTTTTAAAACCTATTAGACACATTATAAGGCATCATTTAATTATACCAGTGCTGCTTAGAAAAGCTGTCATGGTGCAATACTGAAGACGATTCTCTCAAGACTTTGGTTGCAGGCATTTTTTGGAAAAGGTTATTTCACAGTCAGGCATAACTGACTTGGAGACTTTACGGCTTTAAGGATTCCAGCTTATTTTATGGCAAAGAAATGCCAACTATGTGCTTCTCAGACTATGGAATTACAATGAAAGACAAGTTTGTGAAAAGAGCATTCTCTGGTGTCCTAGATCTGAGCTTGTATTCAGTTATTTCTGTTGTCTTGAGTGGCAATGAAAAATTGTGGTCCTTTTTTACTAAGCGACCTTGCAGAGTCTTCTGAGCTAACTGAAGGGGTGCAAGACTACTTTTTATGCATTATGAAAAGAATTTCTTGCCTATCCTTAGTTACCTAAAAGTTAGCCATCTAGTCTCCAGCTTCTCTAGGTTTCATCTCATCCTAAGCATTAAAACTTTAGATGACACAGGTAAGTGCGATGAATGAGATGGACTTCCCATTAGAGGTGTCATTCTCTCTCTGCTGTCTAGAGAGGGAGCCCACCCACTAGCTTAAACAACAAATTTTTTACATGTCTCATGTTAGATTGATGCAGTTCACTCAAAATCCAGACAGCCATATTTATATCGAAGTTTGGATGTAGAAAAGCCTTACTCTAGTCTTGAAAATTTCTTTATTTTGACTTTGATCTGAAAAATGAGAATTCAGTTTTAACAGTCTGTTTTTTCTCACTACATCCTTTCACTTGAGAATTTTATTTAATAAGAAATGACTGAGAAAGGAAACAAATTTCTTAACATCTGCAACTACTAGATCTGCTTGTCGGAATGCATTTCAGATAAACTGGAGCAAAAAGTCAAGCACAAGTGGCTGAAGGTACAGGAAGACACTTGGCACAAGCCTTTCATGCTTTAATGGAAAAAATACTTAACATTTAAACTTTTATCAGTTTAAATTCTCTGCTAGCTTATGTATACACCTTTAAAAACCAGGGAGTCTGGACTTTGTCATATAGTTTTTATAAAACTTTAAAGCTTAGTGAAGTATTTACAAGTATTTATCTTTGCCTTTATTGAGATACAGTAAAGAACACAAGCAATTACTGCATGACCATAGCTCCTGTTTTCTAAATCAACTTCTTGATGACAACCTCTTCTTTTGCAGATATTTGTTGTAATATATGTTTTGCACAGCTCAACTATTAAGTAAAATGAATGAAGTGCAATAAAACTGACACAAATTAAACAAACTGCAGCATATACTCTGCCTTTAACTTCTTACAAATAAATGTCTATGATTTGTGATTAATGGCTTCTGGCATCTTGTGCATTGTCAATTTATGTCAATTTAAGATTACACAGACTAAGCTACTTTACAAGTCAATTAAAAATTGAATTAAAAAACCCAGTGCTTCTCTTTCAGATCCTTGCAGAGGTATGTGTATCATATTCAGAAGTGTTCCTATGTAAAAAGGGGTTGAAACCGCATGTAGAATTTCTAAGTGGGTTGAAAGCTATATATTTGATCTAAGCATCTCCCAACACATCCCTATAGTCTCTATCAATGTACATCACTAGGATTTTCCTATAGCTGCTGATCTTGTAAGTAGAAAAGTTAACACTATTAATACTTGGATTATTATTAATATTGAAAACAAATTATGATATTAAAATGCAGTCATTTTCTAGGATAGGAGAATCCCATCCAGGCTACAAGCTGTAGTTATCTATGCTCCCAAGGAGTTATATTCTGCTGTAAGAATGCAGGTTGTTTTTGACACATTTCTAGCCCAGCAGCTGAAAACAAATCTTTCCAAACGTGAATCAATATCACACTTTGAAATAACATACCTGACACTGCTTTGAGTACAAGGCTGGGCTAGATAACTTCCTTAGGTTCCTTCTAACCTGAATTATTCTCTGAGTCTAACAACTCATCAGGGTTGTGAGCTCCTGATACTCATTTCAATCAAACATTAATTCTGAAGTTTAGCAATAGAACTTTGAAACAAAATCCAGTTATTTCAGACACCTAAATATGTACACATTGCTCATGAAATGGTAAGACATACACCCCACTGTAATTACACATTCCCTAGAATTTTTTCATCACTCAACAATGCTTGCACAGTATTAAAAGGCGAGATCTATTTTATTGCATTTTACATGAAATAAATCACATTCTTAGAGTACCTCTCTCAGTCAGTTACAGGGGAGCCTGATACCAGTATCTTAGATGGATACTGCAATTTTAGACACCTAGCAAGAGTAAGCAGGTCCCAACACATGCTGAGTAACAAGGCAGTTGATACTTTATCCCTGAATTTTGTGCATTATCTTATAGCTTGATCACAATACATGCAGCAGAGAATTGGGAATAATTTAGTACTGTCACCTTATAACCTCCAACTCAATTACTAAAAAATTACACTTTCAAAAAGCTCTGCTTCAAGACTTGATTCAAAACCTTCCAAAGCCAACAAAAGTTTTCCACTAACTTCACTTATTTGAATCGTGTTCTTGGAAAGGTATCCACAAAGGGCATGTCTTAAGTCTTGCAAAACTTAACTGTAAAGTATCTCATCACCCCCTAGAATCCAGAACCCTAAACTAAGACACATGGGTTCTCTACCCATTGTAAGGGAAGAGCTACATCTATAAAGACATATCTTCTGCATCAGACAATCATCTAACAAGCATCTTGAAATGGCACTATCTTCCTTTTTGTCTCAAGGGTGAGTGACCACACGACTTTCAGTCTCTGAAGAAGTATTTCATTAAAACACAAAAATACAGTCCAAGAGGCCAGAAAAGGCAAGAATTGCACTCTTGAATTACTAGTACAACATTGCTCTCAATCAGTACTGATCCAGAATAGCATTAGAAACGACTGCCAGGACAAAGGCAGTGATAGAAAGACCCAAAACACAAAACTGTGTATTGAAAGTTTCTAAATTTGACTTCCAACTCCACATTTACCCTGAAGTCCATACACTGGTAGACTCTTACTGAAATGTAGTATGAAATGTAATACTAAAATAAATTCCAAGTTGTACTTCAGGAGTGCAAGTCCTACGAGGTACGTATTCTGTTCTACAGGAGTAATGACAAATTCTTCATTTGGGATAGTTTGAAAAGTCAGCTGAACTCTTCTGCAAGACCGTCCACTGCATAATAAAATGCCACAGCAACTGTCATTAGAATTCAAAGGTAAACGCTATGCATAAAGAAGAATAATGTAAATAGAGATTAATTTTTGAGACAGAAATTCACCCTTTAAACATTTACTTCCCTGACAAAGGCAATCTGTACCTGCTTCTGTGGGACAGATTAAGAATCCGCTAAGTTTTTAATTAACTGTATTTTTCACAATATCTTTTGTCAAAAAAAATGTGGTTTGGCAGCAGAGAGGAGAACTGCTGACTGTGTATCAGCTAAGGAAAAGATGAATATGGCTTGTTCCCCAAGACTGAATGGAATATCTCATAGAATCATAGAATCAGTAAGGTTGGAAGGGACCTCTGGAGACCATCTAGTCCAATCCCCTTGATCAAGCAGGGTCACCTAGAGCATGTTAGACAGGGTTGCATCGAGGTGGGACTTGAATATCTTCAGAGAAGGAGACTCCACAACCTCTCTGGGAAACCTGGTCCAGTGCTTTGCCACTCTCACAATAAAGAAATTCCTCCTCACATTCAGGTGGAACTTCCTGTGCTTCAGTTTCTGCCCATTGCCTCTTCTCCTGTCACATAGGACAACTGAAAAGAGTTTGTCCCTGTCCCCTTGACACCATCCCTTCAGGTACTTATAGACATTGATAAGAACCCCCCTCAGTCTTCTCTTCCTCAGGCTAAAGAGGCCCAGCTCTTGCAGCTGTTCCTCATAGGGCAGACGCTCCAGCCCTCTGATCATCTTCGTAGCCCTACGCTGGACTCTCTCCAGTAGCTTCATGCCTCTCTTGTACTGGGGAACCCAGAACTGGACACAGTACTCAAGATGAGGCCTCACCAGGGCCGAGTAGAAGGGCAGGATCACGTCCCTCCACCTGCTGGAAACAGTCTTCTGAAAGCACCTCAGGAGACCATTGGCCTTCTTGGCCACAAGGGCACATTGCTGGCTCATGGTCAACTTGTCATCCACCAGCACTCTCAGGTCCTTCTCTGTAGAGCTGCTTTCCAGCAGCTCAGCCCCCAGCTTGTACTGGTGCCTAGGGCTATTTTTCCCTAGGTGCAGGACTCTGCACTTGCCCTTGTTGAACCTCAGCAGGTTCCTCTCCAGCCTGTCCAGGTCTCTCTGAATGGCAGCACAGCCCTCCGGTGTATCAGCCACTCCTGTCAGCTTGGTATCATCAGCAAACCTGCTGAGGAGGCACTCTGTCCCCTCATCCAGGTCATTGATGAAAACGCTGAACAGGATGGAACCCAGTACTGAGCCCTGGGGGATGCCACTAGTCACAGGCCTCCCACTGGACTCCACACCACTGATGACGACCCTCTCAGTTCCGCCTTTCAGCCACTTCTCAATCCACCTCAAGTCAAGTCAAGGTACACAACGTCCACTGCTCTCCCTTCATCTACCCAGCCAGTCATTCCATCAGAGAAGGCTATCAGATTGCTTAAGCAGGATTTCCCCTTGGTGAATCCATGCTGGCTACTCCTGATCACCTTCTTATCCTCCATATGTCTGGAGATGACATCCAGATGACATCTCAGCTTGAAAAACCTTCTTGCGCTCAGAGCAGGAAAAGAGACATAGGGAAAGGGGAGCCTGCTGCACTAGTGAGGAAGACAGTCTGTCTATAGTAGGATCCACAGTGGAAGCATGGTGTTACAGAGAAGTCTTCCTAGAAGCCCAAGACTATGGGGAAGATATTCAAATCAGAAAGCCATGGAAAGTTTTTGGAAAGAATTCATCTTGCAAGGATGCTGTTACACTTCTGCCTCATCCAGCTGATTCTCCAGTTTAAAGAAAAAAAAGTATTCCAAGTTAGTAGTTTTTTGACAATGCTCTAATAAAGCCTGGCTTTGGAGAATGAAAGCCTGCTGGTAGGGCTCACTTTAGGGAAGAAGGTGGTACAGCTACAGCATGAGACATCAGCCTCCTTGTCATGGCAATGCCAGAAGTAGCAAGTCTGCATGTGATCTTGAGACAAAAAGATACTTGCAAGGGAAATTACTGGGGCAGGGAGGATACTGCTATATCCTCAAATTAAGGTATATCTGGAATGCTGAGTGACATAGAAATTTTGGGCTGTTATTCTACTTTTTCCCTTTTGCTATTTTTTTTTAAGGAAGAAAGGAACTGGAGGATGACAAAACATCACAGAGGTTGTCAACGAAGCTGTTGGGGGAGCTGTGGGGCAAAAGTGAGTCTTTTTTTCTAACTGAATGATCAAAGCCAATGAAGTCTGTTTTTCAGCTGACGCAGAGGCCTCCAATGAGGCTGGGGAGAGCTCCCCAAAATAACTTAGTAGAGATGCAACCTTAGCAGAAGTCCTAAGTTAATGATCCCATCCTCAAAGGAGGAGTCAGTCAGCACAGGAGCTCAGCTGCTGAGACCCATGTCAAACCTGCTGGACAGCATAAGAGAAGGTGCACAATTCTAGAGATGCTATAGCTGAAACTGGGGACAAAAAGATTTGAGCAGTAGAGAATCCTGCAGGACAGACAGGAAGCTCATGAGGGCCCAGGAAGATAATCGAGTGTTTAGTTTTAATGCTGCCTCTCTCACTAAGATTGAGACAGGCTCCTGAATGAAAATAAGGTTAGGAAAAAGATGAAGTGCCTAATCAGTTACAGGAGGCTTACTTAACGTACTAGAAAATATTAAAGTTTATTGCAGATTGAGGGAAGCCTGGCCAATAAATTTTATATAAGCCCAGAAAATGTTGCTTGAAGTACAGATTGAGAAATTGCATTAAGGTAGATGTCAGAGAACTGAGGGAAGTCTGCCCCATGAATTTTAGAAAAGTCCAGAAAAATATCACTTGAAGTACAGTCTTCTGATCAAATTGAAATGGTTTTCATGCGGAAGACAGTCTGGAACAAGGGAAATAGATATATCTGGTTGAAAGGGAGGGAAGCTGGGTCTTCCAAAATGCTTATTGACAATGTGAGAAGAAGCAGGAAAAATGCTCGGGTACCAAAAGGACACAGTGGCTTTGTGCAGCCTAAATTGCTGAAATCAGAAAGAACAGAGAAAGGCAGTATCAGCAGCCAACTCTTTTCAGGACCCACAGTGCTACTTCCCACAGCTGCAGCACTGCTAGGAGAGATTGATAATCCATCCTGTGAGGAAGAATGATAATCTATCCTACAGGGTGCACTTTTTAATGTGGCTGTGTAGCAACATAGAATGGGGATAATTTCATAAAGATGAGGGTCCTGAAAGGCACATAGAAAATGAATGTGATCTGAACACGACAAGGAAAGCACCTGAGCAACACGTGCAAGCAAGGAAAACCAGGTGCTGGATTACCAAGCATTAGTTCTAAACAAGCCAAGTTTACCATATCTTGGTCTAAGCAGGATTCAGTTTTGGAAATGACAAAGATGAATATACTCCCTATCTCAGCCTCCAACTAGAGAAAACATTGGCACAATTCAGAAGGGCTGGAGAAGAAAAAGAACACGGAGGAGAAATATAACCCTCTGGTTATATTAAGCATATTGAGCATGCTTTAAAGGACACCCAGTAGGAAGACCTCACTATAGAGAGGAAAATGTTGCACGGAGATGGCTCAGATAAACTATCAAAGAAGTTTGACATCAAACTTTTCCAATATAACAACATACTAAATCGATCTGTCAACCAGACAAAGTGAAGAAAGAAAATTTTGGTCATTTAAAAAAAGAGCCTTTTTATTTGTTTGTTTTGTAGTTTGGTACAGGTAAGTCTGGACTTTGGCAAGCTGATATATTTGCCAGACACATCAACACTGTTATGGGCTGGCCAGCAGCTGCAGAATGAGAAAGAAATACTTCATTCAGTTATTACATTCAGTTACTACATTCAGTTACTACATTCGTTCAGTTGCAGCTGGGAATGGAGCCAGAATGCCACTGAAAAGGAAGCTTTACAGATTTATTAAAAAAAATGTAATTCTACTTATGTAAGTTTTACAACATACACAGATGGACAAATCACCTTAAAAATTACGTAAAAAGGAAAACTAATTTTGTGAGGTAGAGTTTGTCACTGCAAGAATATGACTCACAAATAGAAACTGCAATGAGGAAAGAGAAACAGGATGCTGATTCTGCTTAGGCAGAAAGATGCTTAAATGTCTAACCACAACCTCTCTGTCTTCCTTTCCAGAATAATGATTAAGGTATCTTAAAACATATGGAACTTTAATGTTCAAAAAAAACCACACCACCTACAACATGAGCTGAAATCCCTGACAACTGCAGATGCTCAGCACTTCTGAAAATCAGGCCTATGATATTGCCTATTTGTCACAAGAAATGTAGGAAAAACAGCAATAGTGACCAGTATTACTGTTTCTTTCCAGTTCAGTGAAGAAAGTCAAAAAATGAACATATAAAGATGGTTCAGGAATTATACTTTCCTTCCCTGTCTTATTGGCAAAATTATGCTTTTTTAACCTGCAGCAAATTTGTGTTGCAGTTACGAAGTACATTTTTTCAGAATCACCCTACAAGAACCTTAAATCTGAGCAGCATTGCATTGCCACTACAGATTGGCTACATAAAAAAGTTATTAGGTAATTATTTTCAATAGATTTTTTTCTATCTTTTTTAAATTTGTATTTGTATATACTGCATTTTCTCTAAAAATTCCATAGAACAGTAACATTTGGGGCTTACAAAAGCTATGTCTTACTATCTATAATTTACCAAAGTATTGTGTATGGCACATCTTATTAAAAGATAGATCTATTTCATATGTGCAGTTTACTGCCTTAAATGAAATGTACATATTTGAGAAGGAAATAAAAGTTTCAATTAAAAAATAATTGGAGCTCAGAAAGGGTAACAAAATTGATCATCTAATCCATGACATTACAAACCACAGTTAAAATTAGTAAACTAAACACAAAGTTTTTTGTAATGTCGATAAATGGGGAGAACACCACTCAATATGAATGCACTATATTAAGGATCTTAAAATGTGGTTGCTGAATCCCTCAGAGGCAGTCCCATAAATGAAGGAATAAGATGTTAAAAAATAGAAACTGAGACATACTGAGGACTGAAAGTAGAGGTAGGATCATAAAAAAAAAAAAAAGAATAGTTTGTTGTTTGTACAGATTAAATGGTCTGATATACTTTCTTCAGCAGTTATGTCTACTTTAAAATTTCTAGAGAAAAACTCAGAACACTAAGAACACATAGGCAGCGTGCTGCTTCCTGAAAGCTGAACACAATATGGTGAACAAATCCAATTTCTTGTCAATTCTATCAACTACAACACAGGCAAAAGCTGGTCTTGCAGGTAAAGCAGCAAACTTGAGTTCAGTTCCTCAGCAACCACATCAGGCTCACATGACTTGCCAATCTCTGCCTCTCTTTGCTTTATAGCCTTTTGATAGCGAATTTTCTCTAGTCTGTACAACGTGTGAGGAGGGTGATAGCTTTGTTTTAATGCCTTGTACAGCATTGCTGTAACAAAGCACTAGCCCTAAATAAAAATTAAAAAGCACTAGGATCAAAGTATCTACTTGTGGAATTCTGTAATTAAAAGCAGAGGAGCATAAATATGCTGCAATAACAAATTAACAAGTCAGCATAAATGAACAGAAATAAACTCTTAACATACAGAGGAAGTAAGAAATAATTTGGTCAAGTCTGTTGAAATAATCCAAAACAAAGGCAGTGACCATTTTTCAAAGGCAGAATATAAAAATAAAAAGCCAGTGATCCATGGTGTTTGAATGCGCTTCAGCTAACAATAAAATTCCAAACCCAGAAAACTGAAGAAGTTCGCTTACTGTTCCATCAGAATTCAGAGACAACAATGATCAATGTGAGTTGCGGTTTTCTTCCATAAATGCACAGGCATTTGTGAATTAAGTGTCTCCTAGTTCTTTTCCTGGAGCTGCTAAGCCGTCCAGTAAATTCCTGGCATCATCTTTAAAGCCTTTATGATTTGACACTTCATATTCCCCAATATTACTTGAGGATCAGGAGTGGCTGCCCTGCTTAGATCCCTGATCTGGAACATGCAAGTGTTACTCTGTTATCAGCCTATGAATGGAGTATGGGCCACGGAAAAATTCAGTCTTAATTTAGTTTTAGTTTAGAGAAGGTTTATTTTAAGTGCTGAAGCAGAACAAAAGCCACTGCCTTTCTTCTGGAGATTACAGCATGCCAAATCATAAAATGTTGCATGATATTTAATTAATTTTAAAAACAATTCTTTGCAATATAGCACTGAGCTATCACAAAATATGAATAGGGCACATTAAAAATGTTTTAAAGAAATTTTCCTAGAAAGAAGAGGAATAGTTTTCATTGTGCTCATCCTGCTGTAAACTAAAAAACACAGAATATATAGATTGCTTGGAAAAAAACATACCTATTAACTCCTTATTTCTGACATCTAAGGCCATGTTTCGTAAAGCTGTAGCAACTGCACATACCACCCGGTCATTGTCTATTCGAAGCAGTTCCACCAGGATTGGCAATCCTTTTTCTTTGCGGACAGCAGCACGGATATACACTGACCACTGTAAAGACATAGGAGAAAGCGTGATGATGAAAGCGGGAAATCTATTACAGCAAGCAAGGTGTCTGGGCTTCTAATAGATATAGAGTAAAGGGTGACAGAAGTGTGTGGATGTAAACTGCATAGAGAGGGAATAATTGTATTGACCATGCTAGGCAACCTCATGACATTGAAACCCACAGATTTTTTTATGGTGGCAAAAACATTAAATGATGATTGACTTTAATCCTAGCATGCCTGCTTACACTTACAGAGCCCAAGTCTGCCAGAACACTTGCTTTGCATCAGCAATTCCTATATAACATGTAATAATATCTGTTCATTGCTTAAACCACAAAATTTACATTATAAGATATGTATTACAAAATACGTCCAACAGCTCTGAGTATTCTCTCGTTATTATCATATGAACTATTCAGTCTAAAAATATGAAAGCACTTTTATGATTTCTCTTGTGATTGCCATCTTGTTCAGAAGGAAAAATGAGGACAGCTACACTTCTGGGTTTGGCACCTGTAGTGGTCCTTATGGGAAACTCTTGTAGTCAGGGACTTTGTGATCCAAGCCCCTCCACCTATGGAGGGGCTGCGCTGCGCTGCAGGTCTAGCTTGGCCACCAGCCCTGCGTTGTGCTGCACCCACCCTTGGCTGCAGGACAAACTCGGTCGGCTCACTGTAGTGGAGCACGTGACTTGTACTCAATTTACTGTCCCTCTGAGCTTGAAAGTGAACAGCTGTGTTAAGTAATTTTATTACAGCTCACATTAATAACAGTATGTGTGAAGTGTTATCAAAGAGTAGTGAATAAAACTACATGAAGTGGAATGACATCAGAGTCAGATAATTTTGTTGTAAGTATTTTTTGATTTTAAGAAAGGTTCATCTTTTCCTCTCTGAAGTGGTGGGTGGGATATTGCAGCTGCTATTTTTATGCAGCTTCTAATTTAGCTCTGTGTGTGTGCATCAACTTAAAATAAATAATTATTGTATTTGAGATACACTCCTTATGTAAATACAAACCTCTTGTATATATATACAGCTAACTATCTTAAAAGAATCCCAGAAGGAAAACATTGAGTGATTACATCTCCCATGCAAATCATCTGAATTCACTGGATATGCTTCTTGAGTCTTAGCTCTTTCTGTTTAAAATATATAACAATATAATATAATATATTGCATCATATTATGTATTACAGTATATATCGCATAATAACTTTGTTTTCTGGTACGAGGAAAATTGTGTATCATTTAACATGGAACAGATTACAAAATTAGATGCATGCCGTTGTCCATTTTTGGGTGATTAAGAAGTTGCAGCTCTGCACTGTGGAACTGTATCTGTGGCTTCTGGTCCACACAGTGAGGCAAACATTGTTTCTTCAATAACGCTGAAGTCACAAAGCTACAAAATGCAAGTAAGACCAGACTCATGACCTGGTAGTTTTAAAATCTATGGATATTCCCAAATTTGAGATATTTGGACACACAGGATGTGCAGCTTTATATAGAGCAGCCCGCAACAAAATAAGCAATCTTTGGGGCCTGTATTCCTTCCTGTATCCTGAACCGTCCTCTGAATTTTCAGAAGTCCACATTCACGCTCCTAGTATTAATATTTTAAAGGGATTTATTGCATCCTCTCCCTCCCCTCAGTGCCACAGCATGGATGCTTATCTTGTAATCATGCTTGGAGAGTGAATGTAAACTTCTGGAAGCCCTTAGCTTTAGAAATATTTAAATAATAGAAATTAGGATAACAGAGGCTTCAGCATTTTCGGGTCATGGCAATCCTACTCTTTGCACAAATCTTCCTTAGAGAACAGTTACATAGGGATAGTGATCCTCCACAGACTGAAAGGGAAAAAAAGAAATTCCATGAAATACAGCATTAGAAAAGGAAAATACAGTTCACTGCCAGCAGACTATCTTTAACCTCTGCATCCGGCCCCCAGTTACTATAGCTGAGATACTCTCTTCAAAATCTATACTATAGACAGGTGTCTGCACAATGGAAGTCAGAACATGTTTTGTAGTAACAACTGCAGATGGGGAGGCAGGCAAGGTCTGACGCGTTGCAATATTTGGAGTTCAAATTTATTTTAGGTCATGTCGTTCAGGGAAAATCAGGAGAAAGTAAAAGAAACCAGCATGTAAAGAATATTATTTGATTATTCCCCCCTCATAGTAACAATGCATAACAAAAATCAGCCAGCTGGACCAGGCATGAAGACTATGTTAATACGAAAGTGATAATGGTTACAATAACTTTCCTATTCAGGTTAATGGGATGTGAGATTCTCAGCATCACTGAGCACAGTAATGTGATGTGTCTAAAATGTAAATGTGCCATCGTTTTCTGCAAGAAAGCAAGGAATAGCTCCAAGGTAAGAGAAAATAAACAAGTTGCAGCAGGATTCTTGATTGATCTTATTCTATACTCTCTTCTCCTCTACTTTCTCTACAATCAGTGCATGGGTTCATCTTGGAAGAAGGATCATTAGACATAAAACTAAAATAAATCTTCATGATCAGGGACTTTAACTGAAAGTATGTATTGAAAAATAATTTCTTTCCTATAGCTTGATTTTAATGGGATATTAAATATATGGGATGTTATGAAAACCCCAAATTAATGTTTCTAAGCTTTCTTATTAATACCCGCAAATTTACCTGTCAGTTAAATTCACTGTCACCTACAGCTGGGTGTATGCAGAGTGATGACTCTTAAATAAAGACATCCACTGTGTGTGCTCTGCCTACAAGGCGACAGCCCAAGTGAGCATTCAAGTTAACGGGGAGGCTATTTTGAGCATGCAGTCAGCGTTTGCTGGAGGTGAGGGTCCTGACTGGAAGTCAGTACACTGTGAGATGCTGACATTCCATTTAAGAGGATATCCCAGATTTACTGCTTTCAGTGTGGATTGCCTGGGGAATTAGTGGGGCTGCTTAAAAATAAAAGGTAAAAAAACACATTTATGCCTATTCAGTACCAGAGAGAATCTAAGAAGATGCTATTGATTATTCACTATATTACAAAAATCCCTGTAAACTTTTCTCCTTGGGATTTTTTTAGTTAACTACGAAGGAAATCACAAGGACCTGTTTTATGAAACCCAGATTTAAAAACAAACTTCTTAGTTATAATAGTTTCCATCATCCATTCCAAAGGAAAAGTCTGAAAGAAACAAGTAGATTTAGGAAAAAAGAATGAGAAAGGTTTTTTTGACCCTATGGAAAGCAGTATTTCCTGGAGGAAAAACACTGGAATAATTGAGTATGAAAAAATAAAAACTGTTTATCTGCTCTCTGAATAAATGACATCCAAGTCTTCAATATTGTATCTATTAATTTGATCACAACAGTTGATAATATAGCCCTAAATTTTCATAAGGGAAAAATTCAGATATAATGTTTCATAGATGCACATATCACTCGTGCACATAAAACAACGGGAGAGAGTGAGAAAAGTATGTGGGAAATCTCTTCTCTGCCCTGCGTATTCCTCTCCCTCTGCCCTGCCTGAGCTCTCTTTTCTGAAACCATCTGCTTTGGTGAAGTTCACAGACCTGTCACTGTGATTTCCTAGTGCTACAGCCATGTTTCAAGTCATTCACCTTAGGCAAAAATACAGAAATGTCAACTAATTGTTTCAGCAGTCTCTGGAGAACTTTCCATTCCGGAAGCAGTAAGACCCACCTGCGTCTCCTTACCCAAACTGCCACTTAGGATCAGCCCCTGCAAGCGGTTATACTGCGCTGCCTGCATTTTGGGAACGCTCCAATCAAGATGCTGCAAAACCCTCACTTTCTTCTCTCGGAGAATGGAAAAACCTATACACTCTTGCATATACCGACGATTCCTTTGTTCGCCTAAAGACAAATGTGAAATGTTCCTGCATTTCCACATTGCAAGTCAACTGCTAACATGAGCTCAGTGAGGTATAAAAGGCAGACATGAAAAATCATAAAAAAGAGAAGAGATAGAAGGTTTGCTGCCTTTCTGTAAATGAGACACTCTGCCAACATACTTAATCATCCTGTTACTCCACAAATCAGTGGCAGTGTCAATGATCAAATAACTATTCAGACTGTAAAGAAAAAGGACTCCTCTGGGAACAGCCTACACTTCAGAGAGAACAAGAAGCCAAAAAAAATAATTATTATTGCATGAGATTCCAGCTAAATTATCAGAGACAGGCACAGAAGCCATAATCTGTGACCAAATACTCTTTATAGGTAATTGAATTTGTGGGGCATAACTACTACACATCACTTTGAAGGTATCTAGTGCATCTCAATGTCCACTTTCATTAGTGGTTTGGTTTTTTATTTTTGTCATGGTAATTAAAAAGAGAAATACAGGAATCGGGAAAATTATTTCTTAGTTTGTCACAGTTATTATTATAAAGATCATTTTCAGAGTAAATGCCTCCAGAGGTTAAGATTACATTAGACTGAAAGTCTACATCAGTGTAATTCATCTAGATAAAACTATTTTTTTTAAGAAAAAAATATAAGCAATTATCAATTCAACTCTTTTTTAGGGTTATAAATAGTTTTCTTTATTCTACCAAGTACCTGCACAGATGCCCAAAGTAAGAATGAAAAAAAAAAAAAAAAAGCCAGCAATTGAACAGACCTAGTATTTTGAATGGATTCACTTTTCCTCCCATTGACATCAGTATTAGCTAAGCACCTCAGGTATCTGGACATCATACACACTTAAATTTCCACTGGAATTTGCTTTGCAAGGCTACAGTTCAACATTCTGACTCAAAGACTCTACAGAGGTACCAAGCGGTGACGGAAATAGAGAAGACACAAGCCACAAAATCAAAGCCAAATCAAGGTAGCAAGCATGACAAAGCAAATGAAGTTATCAGCAGAGCCAGGAAGATTAGGGAGACTCATAGTTTCCCAGGAGAGCCTTAGAAAAGCGCTGACAGGTAAAAGCAGCAGAAGGAACAGACTGTGGTCGACAACTGCAGGTTGAGTAATCACAGATCAACATTTCCGTTTGTCTGATCATACTTAAAGACAACATACACAGCTCAAAATATATATACATATATTCCACATAGAAAATTGCAGGTCTACTTCCCCCCTAACTAACTCCACTGGCGTCCCTGTGGGTTCACACTGCCTGAGTTTGCAAGGCTCTGTGAACTTCTCTTTTTGCAACATTTGAAGAAAGTGAGCACCCTCCAGGGACCCTCGACTTCCTGACCACAGCACTTCCTTCTTAGAAATGACTCCATCTGGGAAGCCACCACAAAGTACTCAACATCTCAGTGCTGGGACTACAGAAAACAGCCTGGGATTTGCCTGCTGAGGAGAAAAGTTTTAACTGGTTACTTTCCTCTTGCACCATCTTAGTCAAGCTTCAAGAGAACAGACTAATCTGGTGGGTGAAGATATACAGCTAAATAGATAAATAAACTAAAACTGAAATGGAGCTTACAGAAGATGTATCAATATTTTTTTCTGCATTAATTGATGTTCTCTCTTCTATGGGAGTTTGGGGGGAATCCCACCTAGCTAAGATTTTCTGACAGAGTAATGCACTGGTTCTTTATAAAGTTTGCCTTTGCTGAGTAACTAAGGTAATAAAAGTGGTCTCCACTCTGTAGTATAAGAATTCATAAAATTAGTATTTTGGAGAAAATGAATGAAGGCTTTTTCACTGGAATTCAAATAACTTCCTCCTGGAATAGCCTGATGAAACTCTGACGGGTGAATATGTAAATAATTAATCAGTGAAGTCTGGTAAAGAACCCACAATATGTTCAGGCCTGATAAGAGGAAGATTGTTAAGCTAGATGGCTCCTACTTTAGACAACAACTTTTCATTATCTGCAAGTGTTTGGATGGCAAGGAGCTGGAAACTCTTTTCTTATTGCTCTTTGAAGTAGCTGCATTGACCTCAAGACTGAATCAGTCCCTTTTATGTTTTCAGTTTCTTTATCTAAATAATTTGCTTAATGGGGTCTTTTGCTCCTATGAGACTCAAATTTCTCTAGGATGGAATTTAGAAAACAGACACAGTTGAGTGCCTAAGGCACGAAGACTGTTATCTCATGGAACTATCTCAAGAGATCAGGCCACTGACCCAGAAACCCTGTTCACAAGTGCATTGTACCTGCTAGGGATCAAAGGCAAGGACAGGCAGCCGCCCGAAGAGAGTGCGTTCCCATGCCCTGTGAAGCAAACTGCCCGAGAACCGCAGTGGTCTCGCACCACTGCAGGACACGTGCAGAGCCGGCCTGTTCCCAACACTGCGGAGCTGAAGCACATCATGGACACGTGGGAAAACAAGGGCTGCGACCCTGTCATCTAAGCACTCAAGGGAAGTTTTAAAGGACTGAGCGGCAACTGACACAGAACAGCCGGCACGCAGAAGGGCCCCACAAAGGCTCACAGGAGGTTTAGTACATGCTTTAATGTAGGGCATTACACTGTCAATAGAAATATTCTACCTCTTGATCCCTGTGTTTTATATTTTATACATATATATAAGGAAATCCTAGTTGTGGTGACAGCACTGTGGTTTTTAACCACATGTAGTACAAAAATGATCCTGTAGGTGATGAGATCACAGCAATAAGTATTGCGGAAATGTCTCCAGCAGATAATCTGTCAACAACCTAAATTTAGCTGTTAGATACATACTGACATACAGATTACTGATGGTGGCTCCTTTCTTCCTAAGAGCAAAATTTTGTTCACAAAAGACACAAACTTGGAGTCTTGACATTGTTACCTATGGGACATTTTGAACATAACTTTCTACTTGCTCAGTAATTGAGCTTGTTAATAGCCTACTGACTAAGGTGAAAACTAAGAACTCACCATTCCTTTCTTCCCATCGGCCAAGGAAAATTACTGATTCCAGACTATAGATAAAAATATCTATGAAGATTTCCTTTTACAGGATGAGTCTTGTTATTTCAGACTTCATAATTTTTTAATGTCCAAGGCATTAAAATAACAAAATAAGATTGTAGAAAGGACATCAAGCCTGTAGGGTAACAGTGACAGAGATTTCTTAAAAAGCAGGCACGTGTCTTCTGAATATAGCTGACTAAGTCAGCAAAACTTGTATTTTTATTTTTGTGTACTCCACAGGGCTGGAAATCCCAAACTAAGTGCCAAAGACAACTAACAAGGCTCCCAATGAGAGCAAGTTCCTAATGGGAGATAAGAGCTTCTGTTGCTTTTGAAGGCCTGTTTTGAGCTGTATTTCCTCAGGGAAAACTGAGGAAAGATTGGCTGAGGAATATATTTGCTTAAGTTTTATTTCCTAGTACTAGGCAGCCCTAAAATATGAGATTATATTAAGTATAATAGAAAGTGTAATAAGTATACTTAGAAAAAGTCTACTTTTGGACTTTTGGCAACAAAAAAGAGCAAAAATAAAACCAGCAGCCCTTCTTTCTATGCGTTGTTCCTTCTGCATGCAGGAAGTTTAGGATAAAGTAAAATTACTCTCATTACAATTTGACGGGAGAGCATATTTTCAAAAGCAGCGAGTTCCTTCAAACGAAAATCCACCGAGCCGCAAATACGAGCTGAGCTCTGCTCTGGTGGTAGGTGTGTGCACATACAGTGCTGACAACCTGATCCATATATATGCAGAGCCCATACTGCCCATGGTCAGCAGCCCCATAGTGGGGTGGAAAGGCAGTGATCTGCTGCTACTCCACAGGCCACCACGTAAAGCAATAGTCAGGCTTGAAACATAGGTGTATCCTGGCTGCAATGTGGAATATTTTATTTTGTCAATCCTCCTCACCCCTACCACCCATATTTGGACATCTTCATATATACTATTCCAGAAAGGCCTTTCATATTGTACATAGATGCATCAAATAAGTACATGAAGCAAACAAGGAGAGATCTGTGAGCAGATGCATGTCACTTTTCATGAAAGAAAAGGGTTTGCTCTCTGCAGACTCCAATACCTCTGCTTTCCCTACGGACCAATGCCTTGATGCAGAAGAGTGAGATGAAGGAACTCAAACTCTCAACGTCCTTCCAATACTAACGGTTGGTTGTAAAATCCTCACATCAGTGAGGAAACATATTGTCTCAGCTGTAAGGTTTCTAGCATCCTGAACACTCAACTTTACCTGAAACAGGCTCTTCCAAATGTTCTGCGTTGTATATAAGCTGTCAATCTATTCATTTTTCTTCATAACTGGAAGATACACAATTGTGATCTATCCCAGGTTAACTGTTCCACTGAAAATACCCCTTCTCATACCTTCTTCAGAATCTTGTTTTGTCCAAACTTTCTCATTTGGACAAGTTAATATACTTGTCATCAATACTCTCCTTTTTAATTCGCTATAGTTTATCTTGATTCTAATAATAATTATATGAGGACTATATATTGCATTAATCTTTGTATGAGAAGCTGATTTAGTCAACAGATGGGTAATAGATGGCAAGCCTTGGGCCTGAACAGTGTTCCACCATGACACAGAAAAATGTTGTGCAAATGTATGCATGTACCACCTTTTTTTATTAATACTTCTGCAGTGCTTGCCTTTACAAGGAATTGCTGCAAGAGAAAAGGGGTTAAAAATGTTCTACAAGCTAAGATTTACTAAGATTTATTCCTTTCCACACATGCATATGTTGATATTATGTGTATGTATGACCATATTCTCTGGAATAAAACTTTGTCTCACATTCAGACCCTCTCAGCTTTTAATCCTTAAAGCTACATATTGATGCTTTCCTATTGTATTTGAAATTTTCAGAACTAGTCTAGGGGACGTAGACACATATCAAAGGTTAATTCTAGTGGCAGACATTTATCTAAATCCCCTAGACAAATTTTACTTCTTTTAAAATTTATTCTAGGCTTCCTTTTATCTTCTCACTTCCCCTTCATAATGACATTGGTTAAGAACTGCCCATGTTAAAAGCATTGCTTCTCTGCCACTGAAGAGGATTAGACAGCTTTTTATCTAGAGGAACCAAAGAGATAAACCATGGAAAAGAATCACGTAAGTACATGATCTGCACTAAATTTTTTTCAAGAAGAGATAGCATCTTATGGAGTGTGGGAGCACGCTTAAGGCATTGGATACCTCATGCTGTCTAGGATTCTTCTGTCATTAAAATAATGCTATTTGGAAATAAAAAAGAACCAACTACAATTGCTGTTAGCTTTG
This sequence comes from Rhea pennata, assembly GCF_028389875.1. Classification (NCBI taxonomy): domain Eukaryota; kingdom Metazoa; phylum Chordata; class Aves; order Rheiformes; family Rheidae; genus Rhea; species Rhea pennata. Next base: position 77,448,978 of record NC_084664.1, read on the forward strand.
ACAGTAAGAGCAACATCGTTTATTTTTAATATGGTTTCCTCTTTTTTCTCTTTCACTCTATCATACAGTTCAAACTAAGTTTTATTTGAAAGCTTTCAAGCAAAAAATCATTTCTCAGTCTTTACAAAATTACAATTTCTTGCAGGAATTCAGAAAATGAAAATGTCCCTTAGGAATAACATCTTCTTTTAAGAGTTTGTTATCTTTTATTTCAGTTGTTTTATGTCCAGAGACTGCAGCAGTGGAAAAGAGAGGTCAAAAGGTGGAAACATCAATGCTTATGCAATCCTCAAAGAGGATTCTTCCCCTCACAAAAGTGGCTAGTATGACACGTGAAATTAAATATATTCATTTTGTGTCTGCACATCAGTTGTAATGGAATTGGTGAACCTTTAGAAAAATAGAGCAACAAGAGAACAGCAAGCCTTCCCCATGATACCAATGTACATAAAGTTCAAATCAGTTTTTCTAACACATCCCTTGCAAAAGAGCTCTACAAAGCTTTCCTCCCTCTCCAGTTCTTGGTATGCATCTGTCAACTAAAGAATGACAGATATAGATTTATTAGAAATGGGAAAAGGGCACTATTTGTATTTTAGCATTCTCATTAGTTCTCATAAATGTGTCATACATTATTTTCTCATTTGGACTAGTGCTACACCCATTCCCAGATGAATAAAACACATGTACCATGCTTCTGTGCCAAGATTTCGTACTATGATATGGTCTTTAATATGGGAATAATAAAACTGTAATGATCTCTAGGCATATACATAGCACTTTTCAGGACAAAATCATTAGGCAGAGATTTTGTTACTCATTTCATTATGTCACTGAATGCCATGGTCAAAGGCATTTTGTAAGGTTGGTGGAATATAACGCTCAAAAAAATTACCTGCCTCTGAAGGTCTACTAAATGTGCCACTAACCCTCCAATCAAACTCTGTGGAAAAAACAAGTCGTTTATTAGCCTTAGGGCTAACATTTCAAAATGACTGCCTAATTAAATTGGTACTCACATATTTAACATGAATACTTGAACATTTAAAATCAAACTGGATACTGTCTGAGACCCAACTCTGAAAACTCTATGCCCCGATACATGTGTGTTTTCACAGTAAACGTGAAAAACACCCATTGAGAACTAATTTAGAAACAAGGCATTATACTTATGCAACAGAGCTATATAGTATTTTCACCCAATCAAACCAGTTTATCATCAGGAGAAGGATGCAGAAATTGTCTTAGAAAGTAAACCAGGCTCCAATGTTATCTCAAATTTTACTCATTATTCTAAAATTAGAAAAATTTTCAAAAGCTAATTATTTTTAATGGAAGATGATAAAATAAATGAATTAATAAAAATGTTTGGAATTAACTGCAAATAATTGGGAATGCAAAACTAGATCTTTTGATTGTAACAGAGAAGTAGAATTACATGGAATACTTAGCCTTGATTGGGCATTTCCTTGCTTATTTTACATACTTAATTACAAAAACAGTACATTTTAATAATTTCTTAGGTTTTTAAAAAGTAGATGGTGGGATTACTCGTGTTGGTGTCACTTCACGTTGTTATGCTCTTGCCCAGTTTCTCATCAGCAACAGAATATCAACCAGCTTCTGCACTGCCAAACCAATAGGGTTTCGTTGGATTGTCACTGGTGATATTTTTGGCTCTTTTTTATGGTTTTGTCACCACTGATTCATAAAAACGCTGAGTCCTCTCCTTGGATATATGTTTTCAGCAGCAGTTCTTCACGCTTTACTAGATCATGGGATTTTCACTGCTGTATGCTGGGCTTTCCTATTACATGATTATCTCTATCAATTCAAGAAACTTGGAATACTGTCTAAAATCAGACTCTAGATGGTTCTGTGAAAACATAGTTATTCCACTACAAGGGGCATACAAATACATTCATATCATTAATTTTCTGTCATCTGTAGGGGATTCTGAATTTAAAAATATATGGATCAGGTTAACATTCCTACCTTCCAACTCCCAGCAGCCAAGTTCTGCAGTGCTCCTGCTGCCCCCTCCAGCGTGTCTGGATTCGAGCACTCAGAGAGAAGTGTGAGGTAGGGTTTGACTATTGAGGGGTGCCACAGCATCTGGATTCCTTTGGGTGGTTCTGCACAGTCTGGGAGAGGTCCGACTCCATCCCACTGTTGGAAAGTATGTATCACAATGTCAGCAGAGAACAAGGAAATACTTGAGAAGTATCTCAGTTGAAGCTATCACATGTATACGTGCATGTAGACTGGTATCAGCACGAACATGGCAAGCAGGCAATCTCAACTTCAGTACATCATGCAATCTTTCATAGAGCAACCAAATTTCCAACACAATGATCTTTATGAACGAGCCATAGCATTGCCAAAACACACAGTGTTTTAGCCAGTTGACATAACAAAATCTCTTTTCACTGCATTTATTTTTTCAGTTGTAAAGAAAAGCCTACTGAAGAGGAACATGGATCAACGTATCTTAAGAGGCTACCACTTGCAGAGGAAGAGATTTTACTTTTTTACATACTGGTCAGACCTCTGCATTCTCTCTTCTTCCATGGGTAGGGTGGGGGGAAACATTAAGAAACACTACTGTGCAAAACCACATCCTGCAAGGACATGAACACTCCATCCCCTGAGAGGCCCAAGAGCGACCGAGCAGCTTTCCCTGACTATACAACTTCTTCTGGCCTTTCATTGTATCTTGTTCTGCTGCCATTCAGCCACAGCCTGAATCTAAAACTGTAAGGGTTTAGATTGCTATTTATTTGGCAGAACCACTTCTCACAAAATGGACTCTTTCCTCATCAAATTTTGCCACAAAAATTACCCTAGTCCATTCCCCAAGATGGGCAATATTAAAACAAGGACAACAAGCAGGGTATGCACAAACAACATTCCTGCTGGAAACAGAGATTTCATTCTCGCATCTATTCACCTTTCTACTGGGGTGCACAATACACCCAAGCATGAAACTTCTTAAAAGAAGGAATTTTGAAGACTTTTTTGCTTTCTAAACAACACTAGTATGTGGAATGCAATTTTAATAGTATTTTAAATATGTGATTCTTATCTCTCTGTATAATAAACACATATTTGCCTTGCTTTGTACAGATAAAAGGATTTAGAAAATTCAGTCTTAGTGTTAAAAATAATCCTTCACTTTTTAATATAATTTTTCTCTAACATCTTTGACATGCACAGATTACATGATATTGTACAAAGTAAACATTTTAATGCATTGGATTAAAACTTGCTGTGATTATGTAGACAAAAAATGTGTATCATAACATTATGTATCTGCTACACATCCAAAGATAGCACAGACCAAATTAATTCCTTGTTTAGATCTGTAACAGTTAATTTTCCTAGCAGATTTAATCAGTTTAATCAATTATGATTCAAACAACACTGCAAAGAAATTCACACTGGGAAAGACCTAGATTTTCTCATTTTCAGGAATTATCAATTATCATGTTACTTAAGCTAACTTTAAAAATCTACATATAATTTAAAATAAAAGACAGCCAATCAAGTCTCATCTAGTATCAACCAATAAAGCTTATTTCATTTTAACAGGGTTATATTAGTTTACTACCACTGAGAATCTAGATTTTTTTTTTTTCTAAATTAAAGTAGAACACCAGTATGTAAAGCTCTTGGGACATCAGCACATGAGTAGTTACTCAAAATCAGAAAGCTGCTCACATATAAACCTCACTGCATTGGACAAAAGTTACCACAGTTTAACAAAATGGAACAGCCATTCCCCATAGTGGTTGAGAAACAACAGGAAAATCACCTTCTGGAGAAAAAAATCCCTTTAAAATGACACTGTAATACAGCTCTGCCTTTGAAATTTTTTAAAATATCTTTCTGCTTTTAAACCAATAGGTTGATTTCACTGTATGTGATTCAGTTCTCCCCTTTTCTGCCTATAACTCATCATCCTTGCCAGAAATGACTTCTCACAAGCTCACAGAAAACACATTAAAGACTGCTTCTTATTTTGACTCTTGGAATTCAATGACTTGAACTGTTAGAATTTTTTTAAAAAATACAAATCAGAAGCATCTCTTACAGGCCAAATCAGAGCTTGCAGCACATTTGCACTTAACCCCTTTATAAGCCCACTAAAGAATGACCTGTGATGCTCAAAGACACAAATACAGGTCTTCATCCATCTCATCCTGATTTGCACATAGTATGGAGATATTATGCAGCTGAATAGAGTTTGCACAGGGTATTTATTGTATGATTTCAGGGACAAAGTATCTATAATGCATAAAATGTATCAAATCTACCCAGTATATTTTTTTGTGCACATGTGGGAGTACAGGTTTTTTTTAATCCAAGTATTTACACTTGTACAATCTCAACTACTGCCAAAAATCAGCTGATATAAATAAAGTTGTAAATGTGTTCATGCTGTACTGGTGCATTTAAAGCCCTAGAAATCATACTTGCAGACAAATTCATATTTAACACAGTTTTGTCATTCTGCCCAGCTATGAGAAAGCATTTAAAAAAAGAAGTGAGACTAATTATTGCATTTTCCTGCCTTTGTTGCTACTAACTTTTGGCACATGCTTGCACTAATTTATCACCAGGAGAGAAAATGTCTGTGGGACCTTTTTTAAGACACTGTGATACCTCAGGGTCATTGTAAGTCTCTGGCACTGCACATGCATGTGCACAGAAGGAGCAGTAACTCCAGTGGCATTGCACAAGCTGCCTGCGTTCTTCTTTGGACTTGCTACATGTGCCTAAAGCAGCCGAGCAGCAGGCAGATGGAGGGTTTAAGCAACAATCGTGCCTAAGATGCACGTTGTGCCTATGGTGTCCTCTTCAAGGTCACAAGATAAGGGTGATAGAAGAGCGGACACTGCAGCCAGTCTCTGGCTACGTCTGAGAGGTAAAAGGCATCAGCAACCATGACCTCTCCCACACTCCCTGTCTCCCGTGTCTGAGCTCTCCTGTGCTGCTGCATGTGTGATCTCAGGCAAACTTTCACTGAAGGGCTTAATATTTTCTGGCATCTTCCTCTTAGCTGAGACCTGTGCCTGCAGCTGAACAGCTCGACTATTGCTGGGGCATGAAGGACTCATAGGTCAGAAAAGAGGCTATTGCAACATAGATTTAACTGCATGATCTTCACCCATATATTTTGTCTTACCTTTCAAAAATTCATAAAGAAACATATCAATTGTCTGAGTTTAAAAAAAAAAAAAAAGCATCTTCCCCCAAAATGATATTATCATTCATTTTCCTGAACAGTGGCTAAAGCATGGCAGAAGCTGCTTTGTAGTTCAACTTGCTCAATATTAATGAACTGAGACTGTGAGCTAAACGAGTCTACCTGGTGAATTACTGGAACAGTTACTGTATTGTTGCAGCCCATCAGGAATGATCAATAAGCTCTATTTGAGATAGGCTGTGGATGCAGTAGGAATGTCTGAAAAAGAGGAAGGCTACATGCAATTACTCTTTTTAGCTTATGTTAAGGAGAACAAAAGTCATGAACAAATATTCCTTCCACTGTTCCCTGCTTCAGCTGAAATTATCCACATACATTGTGGTTGGAGCTGACAAACTGTTAAGTTACGTGAGCAAGATATAAATCTCTCATTTCCTGAAACTAGTGAAAAGAAAGGAAGAAAGTCAAGAAGAATAAAAAGCTGAATATAAAGATCTTTGAGAACAATAAAATTTTGAGAGTAAGAGAGTATTTCCAACAAATTTCTGAAGTTTTCATATTACCGAAGAATTCTGAGGGGAGAAAAAAAGATTGCTTACCTAGATATTTTCCCACAACACTTAATAGACTATCCAACCTCCTATTTCTCATTTTAATGAAAGTAAATCAATTTGCAGTGTGATTATACAGAATACTAGGAAAGATTTCTACTAAGTAAGGGAAGTGTACTCTCTGTATTTGCATCTTTTGCATTGACAACACACTCTCAAGTTGCTGGAGTTTGTTATTAAGGAGTATCTCATGACCACAGAGATGGTCATGGATTTCTCCTCTGATATCAAACAACAGTAATGGTTTTTATTTTCAGTTATTAAACATATCTATTTTTTTCCAGCAGATTAGGAGAAAAACCATCATCACTAACTGCTAAAAAAGATAGTATCCGGGAAAAAAACAAAAAACCAAAACCATCTTCTTCAATGCCAACAATCCTAGGCATCTGAGATAGTCTGATAATGTTACAGCTATGTTCTTTGTGTCAGCAGCAATAAAATTTATATCACCAATTTAATAATTCTTACCAAAGCATTTATGAAATTTCAAAGACTTTTAAACAAACATGCCCCCACAAGAGGACAGTAATTTCTCATCCTTCACATAGCCATGGATGCAGCTGTGGAAGTCTGTGCCAGCTGTCCCTAGGCACATCAGCCCAACTATCTCCCAATGTATCAAAAAACATTGTTCAAGAGCAGAAATCTAAATTTAAGCAACAAATACTCAACAATATCAAACAGTTGCTTTCAGAGATGATGAGAACTCATACAGCTGATACCAAGGAGACAAGAATGCCATTATCTAAACCAAGTCAAATTTCAGGTGTAAAGAAAGGTGAGGAAGGTAAATGAAAGGTGTCTAATGACACCGAGTATACAGAATAAGGGTGGAAGAGGGCAAAATTGCTGCAGTACAGTCACAGGCAGTCACACAAAACTTGGCAATTTCTGGATACAGTTTATTGGATAAATAATGGTAGCCTCCTGCATTCGATACAGCAATGCCTACAATTTTGGGAAAGGTGTTTGGAATGCTTTCAAAACATCCGTATTAGAATCTTTATTATTTATATGAGACATGGATAATTCTCAATTATACTCCAGATTAAACTCTTTTTCAATTACTTTGTTCGTTTTTTTTTTTAATTACTACATTTAGCTACACAAAATAATTTCATTGAATTTGAGCATTCTGTCCTTTGCTTAAAACCAAACTCCTCCCAAACAGAGCAGCACACAGTTCAACCTGGAGGGAAGGATCCTTGGCATCTAACCACATCTCCTTCTCCTCACCTGTCTCCACAGGTAACTGAAGGTAAGAGGCTTTGAACTACATTTCATATACTGACAGAAACAAATTATATCTAACAGCCCTATAGCTTTAATTTTCAAAATAACATGGTCATACAGCACAGAAAGGGATTCCCAAGGCTTAGGAAATGCTTCTATGTAAGCAAGCAAGAATTTAGAAAACAGTTGTTAAAATGCATATTAAGGAATTCTGAAGCCAGTAGATCTATTGCTAAGCAACACCTGGCATAACCACCTCTGACAAGACAAGGAAGTCCCAGGTGCACAGGAACACCCTTCCCAAACAGAGCATCCTGGAAATGCACTCTTTCATCCCTACTCCCAGCTCAGATTATGGACTAAAACCAGCAACAATTGCCATGTCTCTGTTTCTGGGCTTCTTCATCTGGTGCACTTAAGCGTAGTACTAAAACACACTCGGTAAATAGAAGTGGGATCACACCGAAGCCTTGATCAGGCAGGCCACTGATCCATTCCAAAACACTGCTCAAAATGTGCTTTTTTCTTCTCATTTAGAAATGTTGTTCTCTCTGTCTTAAATATGCTATTTTACCCAGATTTTTCAGTTAGTGAAAGCGAATGCTTCCTTGCAACATAAACTTAAATTGCAGCTTCGTTACTACAGAATAGCAGAATTTACAGTCTATTTAGCTAGCATGCTGAAGAGAGGTGCCAGTCAATTCATAATCTTTAACTTGAAAATGGTGCTGTTACACCTCAAGGCTCCTGACAGTAGGTGAGAGGGGTCAGGCTCATTTCAGAAGTGCCACCTTCAATCAAAAACAGACTTGGGGATAGATTCTGGGCTGACAAGCATCACAGATGAGGAGCTTAGGAGGGTTTGAAGCCTGTGCAAGAAAGCCAAGAAGTAAGCCTGCTTCTTCGTTTTGAAAAAAAAGGAAAAGACGTGAAATATTGCTAATATGCATAATATTGCATAACATGAAGAAACCAAATCAGAATTAATGGTAACTCCCTGTCTTTTTTCCTGAATTTGGACTGTGCGCCTTACTTTCCTTAATTGTTTTTGCCATAATCCTCATCTCTCACGCAGCTGAAAGAATAAATGTATTGGCAGCAGTGAGGATACTGCTGGAAGCAACAACATTTCCCAAGGTGCAGAAATTTGGTTCGATCTGGAAAGTGAGAGGATACAAAGCAGAGAGGCTGATGGCTACAATGGCTGAGGCAAAGCTGGATAACTTGATGTGATGTGAACTCGGTAACAGCTGAACACAGGCAAGCAGCAGGGAGGGAATCTACAGAACAGCCGGGAAGGAAGAAAATACAGTTCTCGGTATTTGAGACAAAAATAAAGACAGATGAGTCTCACTTCTCTTTTATAAAGCCTTTAACGAAGTTTTGCTTTCTGGTTTTCTATAGGTAACACCAACGATCACGCATACCTATGTTATTGCAAATCTTTAGAACTAGATTTTGCTTTTTCTGGGCAATAGACTCATGTGGCAAAGTCTCCCTGAGTTCTGGCAAAGAATTCAACAGAGGAAGGATTGCAGATGCTTTTAACAAAACCTCTGTTTATTCTGAAATAAGAACACTTGTTTCCTGTTAAATTATTTTAGCATTTTGTCCAATTCCAATAGTTTTGATAGGTAATAGGAATTTCTAGATTGTTTGAACACTTCTCTTTAAAAATTAAGACCCCACAAATCCCCACATTTTGTTCCCTTCAGAAAGGGTGTGAGAAAATACATGCTCGAGAAAGTAAGTGAAAGAACTCCTACTGACTGAAGTCTACTATAATAGGAAAATCTCACAACTGAGTTCAGTAAAATTTAAACATTTAATCGTATTTTTATGTAAACTTGATCTTCCGCAGAGATAGTTTTATTATACAAGAAATCCATGGCACTGCCAAAAAAATAAAGCGACATGCACCATCAGCTCATATTTTCTAGAGACACAGAATACAGCAGGCTGTAGACACGGAACCTCTCCTCTGTCCCGAGGCATTACAGCTCTTGGAAATACATGCATCTCTTGTGTTTTGTGTACTAAGAAGGCAAATTTTTAAAGATTACTAAAGAAATCACATAGGTAAAATGACAGGTAAAATTGATCTAACACTGGGCTGAGCACAACTTCTGTATCTGTAAGTGATAACAGTGAGCCTAAAAAGAACTTGTTTTTACGTTTGTGAATAACTTCCCCGGCAGGTTAGCTAAATACATATTGTGCAGCATAAACAATTCATTAAAAAAAAAAAAAAAAAAAAAAAAAAAAAAAAAAAGACTGAAGCTCAACTTCATGTCTTTATGAGGCAGCTTGGCAACTGACTACTGTTACAGATACATTGTCTTACATCTCTTCTTTGACATTTCCTTCTGCAGAAGGCAACTTCTTGGCCATGCGTAGTGTTTTAAGTGATTCACATACTTTAAATTGTTGCATCCTCCTAAGAATCCACATGCATATCTTACACGTAACACTGTCAGTCACTAGAGTGATCTTCAGGACTATATTATGAGGCACATACAAAAGCTTCCCTGTTGATGCACCCCCAAAGGAATGAACTCTCTAAAAACAATATCACAAGGAGACCACGTGTTCCGTTGTGAGGGATGGAACAAGCAGCTGGTAATAGCTTAAACACTGCAACTGAAAAGAGATTACAAAAGCCATTACCTGGAAAAATTTACCAGTCTTGCAGAAAAGTGATGAGATTAATGTAAAAGAATATGTATGCAGGTATAAAACACAGGGCATCAGTCAGCATGTAGGGGGACAACGTACCGGGAAAGGACATGTGAAAACATTACTCTTGGAATGTGCAGAAAGCATAGATAAGCTTAATTCAGAGAGGGGGAATTCTAACTAAGCTGAGAAACACAAGATGATGCAGATGTTAAAGACTATTTCTTGGCAAAAAACCCCACAAATAATATTGATTTTTTTTTTAAGCACACAGAAAAATAGTAAATGGGGTATTCCTGACTGCAACACAAAGCGAGAGAAAGGTTAGGTGTTTTCAGATGGACATGCTTTCCAGCGGGAACAAATGTACTGGGGATCCTGGAAAACTGCAGGATGGTCATAGAGCCAATGAAGCAGAACGACCTTTTTTTGGTGTATTGAACTAGATGGTTTCCAGAAAAGAAAGCAACTGAATAATTGTACGTGCTTATTTTTGCAAAATAAATGGACAAAACCCCTTGACTTTACAAGATAGCTGGAGCTGAGGGTTGAGCTCTATGTTATTAACATAAAAAATGCTGTTTCATGAAGAATATTTTTCTGTTTTTTCTCCATTTACCAAAGCAACTTGTGAGACATTTAATGTAATTTCCTTCTCTATCTGGCATAGTGATCTTGATGATGGACCTCAGTCACATTTGTCGTCAGTAGTATTCTATTTAACCTGATAAATATTTTAAAATACCTTTGGCTCAGTCGACAACAGTCAAAAGTTACAGGGTAAGACTAAAGCTCTGCATAAGGTGCAAATACTGTGGTCTGCTCTTATCCTTCTGACTGAAAAAATAATAGCCATAGGTGAGAACTGGTATCCAATGGCAGGATGGGATAGGCTGGCTGTCCGGTTTTAAAGGAAAAGACGAGAAAAAAAAAGGAAGAAAAATCATTAGAAAAATATTTCTGATATTTCTAAAACAAAGTGGTTCTTTGCATTGCAAAATTAGTTTTGAAAACTCTTGAAGAGTTTGCAAAATTTATTTCCTTGCTGCAGGAAAGCCTAGTGAACACAAACCTGAAAGGATGGACCCAGTTTTAGTCTCCTTTGGATTTTAAAATTGATATTAAACTCTTGAATCTGATAGATATGAGCAGATGTGAAGGGGCTTTTACCATGCTGTATGATGACAGTGAATGATCATAGAAATAAAGTATAGCTAGGAACAGGTAAAACCATGTCTACTGTAAAGGAAAAGAGAATGACTTCTTTGGCCTGGAAGAGAGAAAAAAGTTACTTTATACAGAGTCTTTAAGGTGCACAGAAATTCAACAGGAATGATGAAATCATCAATGCTATAAAGTTGAAGATGTGAGACAAAGATGCAGAAATCACAGCAGAAAGATGGAAGGAAAAGTTGTAAAAGACTTTATAGAGTGTTAGTAAGCAGAGCATCAAAAATAAGAAAGATGAGTTACAGTAAGACCTATTCATATTCACACACACTATTTTTGGACCTTCACTTTTGGATAACTGCAACCATTATTTATGGGACCTGTTAATGTAGGGACAGGGATGATTGCTTTATGGGATAAAATCATTAGATTGCTTTGACACTTGATTTCATTGCAGCATAAAACATGAAACTCAACAAAAGGCTGTAATAAATGCAATTTTCCTGATGACTGCAGTATTTAACCAGAACAGGTAAAATTAAAGTCTCAATAGTCATAAGTGCTGCACTTTTCAACACCTGTTAATGTCCCTGTAACATTCACATGTTAACAGAACTTGCCTTTACAACTTCAAGAATATTTTCAATAATGGTTCACATAATTTATTCCAAAACTCTGTGTGCCTAACCGGTGACTCAAATGCATACTGTTGTTGAGCCATCTGAAGCAGAAATAAATGGCATTAGAAAGGAGTAAGTCTGTGAAGAGAGATGGAAGAACACCTCCTGCCACCGTAGGTCTTTGGAAAAAAAAAAAAAAAAAAAAAAAAGTTTGTAAGTCAGTAGCCACTGTCATTGTGTGTGCATTGATACAACAAGGTCTTCTTCTGTAATATCACTCTTTTAGCATTACCCAAATTTTTGGTTAAAATGCACAAATAAGGAAATAAATACACTTTTAAAACAACCCACCCCCTTCAGATAATCTGAGGAACAAGTGAAGACTGCACTTCTCATAACCTTAGTTTGGTAACAACATTAAATATGTCAAACTGTGTGAGCTTTTTCACATTCAGTTATACTCTTTGATTCAGTCCTGTAGTTTTCTCTTGACTTATAGAGGTAGCGTATGAGACTAGCTCAAAATTAGCAAACACACACGCACACCTGATGTCTATTTGTATTAAGGCCCCTCTGCACAGATGTGACAGTGAAAGGAAAGCATAAAGAATGTGTAGATTACATCTCAATTTTAAGATTTTCATTTCAAAATATAAATAGTTCCCTGTAACAGATTGAGCAGTTTACAGTATTTATTTATGGCATTCACAGTGTACCCATGACTACAGCTTCTAGGTGCCATTGTGTAATCTGCAACACTGTTAAGCACATATATTTTCTGTAATTCTTTCAGAACTACACTCTGCTTTAAACTTTCAGCTACTTAACACTGTTAATGCTTCCTCATACTATGCATCATGCAATTTATTTCTAATGCAGTGCATTAACTTTTTATATTGTAAAGGTAGGTACTTAAACTAATGGCACACAGCTGCAAGTAACTTTTATTACCTGATCTTGAGATTTCTTTTTCTTCTTCTTCTTCCCCCAGCATCCTGAACTCTCAGCATCTTTGCCATTGGTATCACCACACAGTAATCCATCAAGTTCATCTGTTCCCATCTGCTGTCCCTGAGATGTTTCTGCAGCTAGCCTGTATGAGAGGTTCCTCAAAATGCACACACAGTTTTCAACGGTCTGAAAAACATGACAAAAAAAATATAAACACAAAAAGCAAGAAAAAAAGGTTAAAATTCCTGCCTTGTTTACTCTGTATAGAAAGCAGAAGAAATATCACTGATTTTTGCAAATGCATTTGCCCAGCACAACTCTTTTCTACTCATTTCTGAGTGATTCCTAGGTAACCACTGCTTAAAAGATTCAGAAGAATTGGCAGGACCTCACACTCTCCTTTTATGGAAGGAACAGCAGTTTGGATAGTACATTTTCCATCAATTTTTTATCATGTTTCTGAACTTCATGCTGGAGTGCAATGTGAAAACAGAAGCTGAGGGGGGAAAAGTGTGATCAAGAGAACCTAAGCACACACACAATGCAAGCTAACTTCTACCTTAGTGAACCAGAAAATGCTACAAATGCAACATGGCAATAGTATTTTCACTACCAAAAACTTTTTGTTCTGATTTAAATTCTGTGAGAATTACCAGAAAATGAGGTCTGAGTTCTGTTTTGCAACTGCTTATAGCATAGTATGGATATAAACAGGTTGTGTTTCTTGAGTCTGAGAAGTAAGAGTAGAAATCTCAGGAGTCTTTCTGCTTTTACTACTTTCAGCCAGGCTGCAAATAACTTGTGGCCACTCTTTCCCTTTCCTCCATTTCTCCCCCAAATGCATTAGGCCTTATGCATATGATGCTGTCTGGAACTCAGAAATGGAGTGAGACCTAGGGCATTGAGAATTCAACATGATTTCTTCAACTCTAGAAGAAACTCAGTTTAGACTGAGTTGAAGCCTACTCCTTTACTTGGTTCTATTTTGTTTGACTATCCCTTGTAATAAATACACGCACATGATTTTCTAGAGGCACAGAAAGCATGGGTTTTATCCACTGAGGGCAAAAGATGCAACTTCATTTACTGTCATATATTTTATGAGCTTATGCCAGGTATGCATTTGGCCCACAGGTTTTAAGATGACATTAAGTTTTAGAGATGACAGCAAATACTGAACTCAGACTTAGCTGGACAAGATCTTTTTTTAATTGCTAACATTTACTTCTATACTTCAACTTCTGCGTGTTATAGCTGTGAGCATTTATTAGCACCGTAATTTTGTTTAATCTTTTCAGGAATAATCTTACTTTAAAATTCACACCTATATTAAAAACAAACTAGCTGAGTCCACTGTGAAGACAACATTATCTCAAGCTAAAAACTGAGAAGCAAACATCTGTGCCACACATGCAAATGACACCTTTTTCGTTAAGATGAACTTGCACAAGCCTATAAAGCTGATTCAATTCACATACTTAACCAAACTTTACTCCCCTTGTAGTTTTTAGTTTGATGGGCTTTGTACTTCTTAGGCCTACAAATGTTTTTTAAAAGAGTCACCATAAGAGGCTTAAATATGACTTCAAGAGTTTTTCTTATTTAATCAATGCAGATTAAGAACAGTAACTTTTTTAGGCAAAACATATCTAATCCATTATTTTCAATATTTTAACTTGAAGTATCATAACTTTTTCTTATTAGAAATTGACAATAAAACCCCAAACTTCAGTTTCTAGTGCTGCTAAGATTTAGTCATTCTTAACTTTACCCACAAGGTGCAACTTCAGCAGCAACTGTACATATACTGGTGAGCTCCACACCCTCTTCCAGTACTTGCAAAAGCAGGGACCAGTATTCTGTTCTTTTTCAACAGCAATCTTATAAACCGTTTAATAGCATAATTATCATGGCATTTGGAAAACTTACTATGCTTCTTATTTAGCCCTTTTAATAGTAAAACAATCCTGAAATCAGTCTAGTCACCTGTGAAGAGAGGGCTGAAAGAGCAGCAGCTGAGCTGTGAAAAGGTGTAAAGTGACTTCCTCCCTCCTCCTCTTTAATCCTCCTCCCACTCGCTTCCATGAAACCATCTAAGTTTTACTTTCTATTGGACAAGCTGAAACAGTCCCTGATTCACCTCTTCCAAAGCTAATGAAGAAAAAAAACATTTCCCAAGTGGCTCTGCAGGAGGTGACAGAAAGGGGTAGGAGGTGGCTGGCAGCACACAGCATCTGAGTTTGCTCTGAAGTCTCTTTCCAGTGTAGTGTCTACCCTGTGGGTGGGTCTCCTTCACTTATCAGTAACTTTGAATAATAGAAAACTGATTATAGACTGCTGGGTAATGATTAAACAACGAAACACCCACAGGCTACTGCTGTTGCACTGTGCGCTATGAACCTTCCATAATTCCTTCCTCCCTGAGCATGTAGGCAAAAGCCATCCAGTTGTTTCAGGCTAGCAACCATAAAACTCTGGAGATTTTCTCTCTCCAATCTGTGAAAGACACTTCAGAAATACTAGCCCAATAGGTTTCAAAATTTTGCTGTGTAGAAGGCTGCTCTCCTCCCATAAAATTCTTAGGGTATTGCAAATGGACAAAGGTTGCTCTGGAGCAACAGCTGTAAGTAATTCAGTGCCATACACTGAATGCAAAGTATATCTGAAACTAGCATGTTTCTCCTTCTCTGAAATGCTTTGATGTATTTAATATATTAGAAATCTTCAACTTGTAAATCCTTGAAGTCATTTTATTTAAGCAGTCTTTCACCTTGGGAAAAGCATGTTCATATCTTCATATTTTCAGAGAACTAAAGATGTATTTTTATCTCAGCCTGAAACAGCTATTACTAAAAAGCATTTATTGAGCCTCTTCAAAGAAGTAGTAATGTGGTAATACAGTGGAATTGTCTATTAATTCATATAACACTGTTTTTTAACAGCAACCAGTCCACTCTTTTCTGGTTGCCTTGTAAATCCACTACACCATTTTTAGTTCTGGTTCCTACTGGGTACTTAATACTCCTGAAGTACCCTGAGTACCTGGATTTCTTTCTCCTGAAAGGACAAAGATGACAAACCTTACTATCAATTTCACTGCTCCCCAGAGCAGACTGGATGACGTAGAGCAATGCATCTGTCAGGCCATCACACTCCCTCATCCTTCGGCGGGCCTCCTCTCCAGCAGAGCTGACGTTCCTGGCAGGCAACAGCAATGGTTACTACTTTCACAACTTCATTATCCACTTTCTGAGGTAAAACATTCTCACAATTGACATACATATAAAGCACTTTTTTTTTTTTTTTTGTCCTTTCATCAGTTCAGAGCTGTGAATAATGAAGACAGCTGTGAATGAGCTCAGGAAATGTAGCACAGAGCAAAACAAATGGAAATTTCAGCTCCCCTGCAAGAAAGTGCTGATGCTCCAGGCAGGATGGCCCTACTTGAGCTCAAAGACCTGCAGCCCACCAGAATTTGGGAGAGGGACTGATCTTTTCTCTCTCTCTCTCTTTCTTTTTTTTCAAGAGTAGGCTAGAATAAAGTAGGTTTTGTGAGAATGTGTGTTGAAAAAGTGCATTGTGTCCATAAAAATCAGGCTTTGAAAAGTTTAGAGGTTGTGCCAAAGAAGTCTGCTAGGATTTGAAAAGCTTAGTAGTCAGGACTCTTAACCTGAGAGATCAGTATTATCAAAGCATAACATAAAACACCTGATATTGTTCAGGAATAGTAACGCTTCCATCCTCTTGTTTCTCATTTTATATGAGTTTTTCCTTCTCGCTCTCATTTTGGGAGAACAGTAATGCCTCAATCTTCTCTTTGGGTAATTATATGAGCTGTTTTACATTGCAAAACGTAAAACATCAGCTTACTATAACAATTTGTGTTTCTCAGAGGGCCAGAAGGACTTTTAAACATATTTATAAAAATGGAACTAAGATAAAATTTCTGAATAACACTGTGAAATATAAAGTTCAAAAAAAATGACTCATAAAGAAAGATATACATGTGAACGTGTACACATACGGAATTTATACTGGTTAACATCAAGCTTTCAGAGAAAAATTGCATTCAAATTTGCATAGCAATTCATTTGGAAAGGCTGAGTTAGCAGTCTTAGGAATGGGGTTAAACTTTTCGGGTAAGTCTCCCTTTGTAGGGGCACACTTCACTCTATTGAAGTGCTCCTCTGTAGCTCCTCTCTTCCCCACTCCTAAAGTTAATACATAGGAAGAGCAGAGAATACCTCACATCAGCCCTAAGTACTTAATACTAATGTATGTAAATAGGAGGGAGAGCACTGGCTTTTTGGCTTGGGGAAGAGAAAAGGCACTTTATTCCCCTTATGTACTTGCCTTTGCATTAAAGATGGAAAGAGGACAAGAATCCTGGGAGGTGGGAATGAATTTTGGATGGAGGAAGGTGAGACAAATCAAGGATAGATTTACTTTCAATCCTTTCTTTGCTCTGCCTACTTCTTCCTATCCTAATCTTTGTGAGTCCCACAAAGCACCAAAGAATCTTCCTAATTAAATAGTCTTAGAACTGAACAATGCCTTAGCCCTTAAAATGCAGGTTCCTAATTGTTTCTGCTCCCTAAACACACATGATTTTTAATCTATATTTGCATTTCTACGTAATCCTAATTAGTTCTGCTCTCCCACACTGCTGGCCTGCCAATTCAATACTGCTCCCTTCACCTATGCAGATAGCCCCAGGAAAACATACAGCCTGGAAACATGAAAAAATATTTCTTTTATCTCTTTAGCATACAGTTGCACCGCTTTCTATTCTCCTTGAGACTGCTTAGTTAACCCTGTTTCATACATCAGAAATGTCTCAACCCTGCTTCATACACCAGAAATGTCTCCTCCTCAATGGCTTACAAGTTTTGTGTTGTCTTGTTCTTTTTTCTGACCCCTCAATGCTTCTTTGTTTTACTGCTACAGGAGGAAAAATGTAGACCTTTCCTCCAGCTCAGGAGGAATCACAGAATCATAGAATGGTAAGGTTGGAAGGGACCTTTGGAGATCATCTAGTCCAGCCCTCAGCATAGCCCACACGGGGATTGAACTCGCGACCTTGGCATTAGCAGCACCACGTTCTAACCAACTGAGCTGAAAGACCCTCAGAACCCTTTTTCATCTAGAAAGTGCAGTCCTGAGAGCATCAACTGGAAAAAGTCTACCACTGGCTCCCAGTCTGAAGTGATGGAAACCTTTCAATTTCCCCTCTGATTGAAGGAAATCAGAAACTAGAATTATAGAGCATGGTTTTCCCCACACAGTGCCCTTGCCCAGTATTTGCAGTTCTGGGGACTCTAGCTGAAATGTATTTTGAGTAGACAGTCACCTTATGAAAGGCATCAGCTCTGCCTGAAATTCCTGAGCTGTAACACAAATAAAAAAAACAGTGTCATGCACTTAAAAAATCCAAGGGTGCAACAGGATGTCAAAGGGCATTAGCGGATTTCTTTCTTCTGAAATTCTACTCTCCTACGCTCTAAGAAGATGAAGAAAAAGAAATGGCTGTACTTAGCCCTAAAATAATGTTGCATATAGCGTAACTGCACGAATTACAATAAGAGGATGCTGAGAAAGTGTTCTGTGCACTCCACTTTTCCTTGTCCTACTATCCAAGAAAATTTGCAAAATATTATTGATAATCTTTAAACAGAACTTGAAGTCAGATTCCATATTAAGATTATCATCCAGGCTACTTCATTTGCTGCTGTTACATATACGAAGTGAAAGTTTTCAAAATACGCAGACTTGCACATCGGTAGAAACACATTCTCCCTGATCTTTTCACTGAGGTGATTTCTCATTCTCTCTAGCATGGCAAAATGCATGTCACTGACTTTGCAGAGCCTGAACAGACCAGCCGCCTCTCAGCTCCTGTCCAGAAACTCCTCCTCTACAAAACAGCAATACAGACATCCTTACAGTCCCTAAGCTGCGAGCCGTCTGCCTCACTTATTTCTAGATAAACAAACAATATGAGATATATATACAAAGTAGTACAGATACACCAGAGGGACAGCCTTCACAGAAGATGCATTTCTTAGCTGTGTCTGGAAGAGCTTTTCAGTTCAGGTCCTCTGTTCATTACCCTTCCCCATTATGCTCCAGTTGGTTCTGGAATCACAGGGTAGGTAAGATGAATTCCTGTGACTCCTTTTCTCCTTTTCTTTTAAAGCTTTCCCTCTAGCTTCAGCACTGGATCCTGAATATGGTTCTTAGTTACCACAGATCTCTCCAGATCTAGTGTACTAATTTAGATGCAAAATAGCTTAAAAAACAAGACAAATTCAAACTTCACATAAACATTTTGGCAGAAATGTTCATTTGCTTATTTAAAAAGAAATGCACTCTATTATCTAATTATTCCCATTTCACCTTTATCGAAGAAAACCTATCACCAGCTCTGTAAATGACTGATAACAGATCTTTCATGGAAGGCCTCTAATATCACCACTCAGGCGATGTAGTTCTGCAAACAGATTCCAGTTTCCTCAAGTGTCAATGAAAACACTGCCATCTTAATTTTCTTACTTCTGGCTGTTAACTCCAACAAGCTGTAGCTGGGAGCATGACAGGGAGCAAGACATGATTCATCATTTGTAAATTTACAGGTCACTGTGGAAATCTTGAACTGGAGCACTGGTATTATCTTCTCTCAGTATAAGACATCTCAATAAGTAGGTATATAGTTTTTCCAGCTTTAGTAACCACCTTTTAAGGTGAAACTACGTTTTATGTATTTTCAAGAAGATACGGAGAAATGATCCATAGATTTTCAAGAACAATTTAGTTCTCCATCATAAAAGCAATCCAGCAAAACTTTGATCACCTGATAAGGTGTGATATTTGTAGAAGTACAAATTTGTAGAACTGCCACTGGGAGCAATGTCAACACTTTGCTAAATGTTTTCATATCCAGAGAGGATGTTTCTTCTAGCACACTGGCTTTCCCAGCTGAAAGTATCCACAGAGGCATCCTTGAGTGTGCTCAGATCACATCCAGCAGTTTCACCCTTCCTGTATCAGCAACAAGTTTGCAGACTGCAGATCTCACTGCAGTCATATAGGATAATCTTTGAAACAAATTACCTTCTAACAAAGATGAAATTGAGATGGGTGCTCCTAAAAGCCCCTTAATAAAGAGAGAAAGCATGTTTAACAACTAGTATATGTAGTGTATTGGTTCGTTACATTTTTGCTGTGGACTGGTGTGGTTTAAGAAAGGACAAACACAGGAAGGATAATATCCTAAACTAGGCAAAACTCAGAAGTTGTCTTTGGCAAGGAACTTCAGATGAGTCCAAAGTATAGCTTTATCCCCCAAAGTTTTGTGAAAGAGAGATAGACTTTAACAATCTTTTTATTCTTTCTAATTGATAAAATAGCCACCAAAGAGTTTTCCCAAAGAAGTAGTAAAGTTTATATAAATCACGAACTCAAAAAAAAAAAAAAAAAAAAAAAAAAAAAAACTCCATTAATATTGTAGGAACCAAGTTTATGTTTCATAAGTGAAAGCCTTGCGGAAGTGTGGTGAATAACTGAGTTGCAGTTGCAGTTGAGAGGAAAAAATACCCAAGAATTATTCTATGAATAAGGCAGCAGGCAAAAATTGCTATTCAGCACATATTCATTGAACTAGTGGACAGTCTCACATTTTAACATCCAAAACATCCCTTCCCTACACTTTCCTCACCAGTATCATACCAGGAAGAGCCTTTTCAGGAGGCTGCGACCCATCTGCATATTTATACACATTGATAAGATCCCACCCAGGGCCTTCTCTGCTCAAGGCTAAAAATCTGAGCTCTCCCAGCCTCTCTTCATATGAGAGATGCTTCAATTCGTTAGTTGTCTTGGTAGCCTTTTGCTGGACTTCCTCTAATATGTCCATGTCTTTTTTGCACTGGGAAGCCCAGAACTGGACATAGCACTCCAGGTGTGGCCTCACCAGGGCTGGGTAGAAGAGAATCATCACTTTCTTCAACTTGCTGTGATGCTTTTCCTAGTGCATCCCAGTAGTTCATGCATGTCTGCACTTTTCCATCTTTAAGAAGTTTTCTCCAAATTGTTCAGGAGAAAACAAAGCCACACAGATGCAGTCTTCTCAATCAGTATTTAAACTTAGCCAAGAGCACGTCCTAGTCAACAGTGCTGAAGACTGATAACAGATATAACACTAGAGGGCTAGAAAAGTATCCTCACGGTGCCCAGAAGAGAATCAACCACACCAATAGTCTCCCTGACAATTCAGTTCGATCTAATCCTGAAACTCATGCTCTCAAAGCACCCTATATATTCATCTGTCAAACATATATAAATATACATGTACACACACGCACACACACACAAATTCCCTGCTGTTGGCCTCCTCTACATATGCTCTCTAATGTACTATCTAGCTTTATTTCTGTCTAGTTGGTTAAAAAAGTCTTCAGTGATAAAGCTTTGCCTCAGCAGCAAGTTGACACCCCCAGCCCCACTGGAGGCTGCAGTGAGAGGTGATGATGCTTTAAGCTGGTCAGCAGTGTAGCAGATGATCACATAAGAGCTATTGTTTTTTCTGCTTGCTTTCTGCTGTTTCTGTTAGTGTTCAGGCTCTTTGTTGCAAGAGCTTAACACAGTAACACTGACAGCAAAAGAAAGCAACCAGTACCATGCACACACCCAGCAAGTGCGCTCGCAGTCATTAGCAGTCCATTGACAATGGTCAGTTTTTAAGGCATTTTTTTTAACAGAGTAAGTTCTTGAGTCACATAGGTTTATCTCTCAGTATTCAGGCAATATAGCAAACAGATTACACAGAGCTTCAGTACTTTTAGATGAATTCTGACTTTTAAAAAATCATTATTTGCACACTAAAACCTTTCTCAATCATCCCTTAGTGCTGAAAACTAAACTAGCTGATGAGAAAAGAAATTTCTCAGATAACCAGCAAATTTAAATAAACCAGTAAGAGTAAAAAATAAAACAGAAGATGCCTCCACTCTTAAGAGTTTCTAAATGTTAGGCTTTCAGCAACCACAAAACCAGCTTATTATTTGGAAGTAACAGTAGATATAGAAATAAATTTTTCAGTCACTGCCATAGATACACCTTGCAATTTTGCTTGATTTGAATGACAATTCAATGCAGTATCATTAAATGAGCAAGACGTTTCACCATGGTACCAAATACAACTAAAACATGCAGTAAGGTCACCATAAAGAATCCTTCTTGCTAAGTGTTCTTAGTACTAATTACAGCCTTCTTTATTTATAAGTCGGCCTTCAAGTTGGCAATAATTTATCAAAAAAACAAAAAAAAAAAAACAACAACAACAAAAAAAAAAAACCTGTTGGTGTTCCTTGCAGTCCTGAATGTGGTTCAGAATAAGGCATTTTAGGGGACAAATTCTTTCCTATTAATCAGCATAGCCCATCTGTGATTAATGAAGCAAGACCAATTATATCAACAAAGAATTTGACCCTAGATCTTTAGCTCTTTGGTATTAATTTCACTTTGGAAGCATTCTTTGCAATTAGACAAACATCTGACAATTTAATGTGGATACAGTCTTGGCTATTAACCTTTTTATCAAATGCTATGACAATGTGATTTAGCTTTCATTATTCAGCCATACCTTTCATTTTCAGAACATCACAGCAATTAGCCTACCAAAGCAAGCACTCAACAGGTAGCTTTTACTGCTTTGCATCTTCATGTCCAGTCCTTAGGCTAAATATACTGTTTCTAATGACCACTGTGTGTGACCTGCAAATCAACTGACATCTAATATAATAACAGAAGAATAACAGAAGAACATACAGTGCGATAGATATCTTAAAAGAAATAGTCTCTCTAAAAGAAATGAACAAAATGGCATAAAATATTTCCTATAGGAGCTCATGGTTTAATGAAATGCATTCCTGTCTAAAAGAAACAGAAAATACAATCTAATTTCTAACAGCAAATTCTAATCTCCCTCCCCTCCCATTTTGCTATGGCTTTCCATTTAAATTTCTCTTGTAAATGCTACAGATATTATATATACTGTATTTAGTAAGTATTTTAAATTATGCTAAAAAAAATCCATCCTCAGCAAATTTCTGATTGGATATTTCATTTGTCTGACATACAGTAACTGGCTACGTCAAAATCATTGCACTTACTAATGCTCAGCTGTTCACTCATACACCACTTTTAACGTACTACCTGCAGGAGTTGAAAGCCGGTTTGTCCACAGTGTTCATTCAGTTGGGAAGAGGTGAATTACTGTGTCACTGCCTGCCCTTGGGAAGAAGCTGCTGTGGTTCAGACCATGAAGGTCGTAATGGGAACAGTTTAAAAATGTCAACGATAAGACTTTTTTTTCCACTTTCAGTTGTAACATTTCCAACTTAATTCTTTCCTAGAACTTAGTAAGACAACTCCGCACAACGATGGAACGCTGAATTCACTGGAGGGTGACTGCTCCACAGTGTGGCAAAGACAGTGGCGGTCTGAATAAAAGGTTTCAATTCTCACCCTGAAAGCTGTGAATATAATGCAGCATTCTTTGCTGAAAGAAAAGCTAGTATTACTTGGCTCAGGAAATGCAGTTAAAAATACCTATTTTGGCCATGTGCTTCCCTTGCAATCCTCCAAGTAAATGAAGCAAGACAGACATATAGCAGCTCCTGAAATCACATAATGTTGCACTGAACTAAGAGTGCTCCGAGATGTTCCTCCCACTCTGGACCAAGATGTCTGACAATTCTTACTCTGTTAAAAAGTGACTCGTGTCCATACGTCTCTATAATATGAAAGGCTACTTCAATGTACGCTTTCCAGTAACAACCATGGCGAATATGATATAACATGCAATTGAAGCATAGGAAAAGCTAAAGTTTGCACACAGAATTGGGTTCTGTTCTTCTTTTTAAAAGGTAAAAGCATTCAACTTGTGCTCCAAAATAATCTGTATTCTGCTTCGCAAACAAATTGTGTCTTGAAAAAAGCCAATCATTATCAAAGAAGCTGAGCCCTTTTGTTAGAGGTTATTTTAAAACAAACACAACCCTCTGCTTTGAAATGAGAGCTTGTGAGAGGATATACAAATACAAATAAAGAGAATAGGGAGGAACAGTTTTAAATCATATTGGATGCCTACTAATGAGTAATTTTTAAAAGCTATAAAGCTTCTAAAAGTCTACAGCCTGAAGTCTTAAATTCAGACCCTTTAAAATATGCAACCCTTCACTTAATGAACAGCTTTGCAATCCTCTCAGGACGATGGTTTTAGGGCATGTCTTCCTCCGTACTAGTCCCGTGGAATAAGCACTTTTGTGAATATTCTTACCTGCTACGGAAAGACTAAGGGAATACTGCCACCCATGTTAGATTAGAGGCAGTTTGATTGATAGTATTTGCTTCACTCTTCAAAAGACTTTTGACAAGGCTCCTAATCAAAGGACTTCAATGAAACTAAGCAACCATGGGAAGATGGATAGCTAATTGTTAAAAATAGGAAACAAATGGTCAGTTCTCACACTGGAGTGTGGTCCCCTGCAGAGTAATTTAGTCACACACTATTAGAACGGGAGGTAGGTGAACAATGAAATGAAAAATTTGGCTGAAGATTACACAGAGTAATGAAATGAGTGTTAACAGGGATGACTGCAGAAGGACTTGAAATTTAATGTAGATGAATATAAAGTAATGTATATCAGGAAAAAACAAACACATTCCTGATTTTGCTTACAATATGATGAGCTCAGAGCCACCAACTGAAACCTAGGAATTGTAACACATAGTTAAAATTACATGAAAAGACAGCTCAATACTCAACAACAGCCAAAAGAACAAAATGGCCTGTAAAGCAAGGACAAGGCAAGGAGCATAAAATAAAGCACAGGAAACAGTGAGTGTTACACCACTGTATACATTCAGAGTTTGCTTCCCTCATTCTTATTCTGGTGTACATTCTGATCTCCTCATTTCAAAAACACTTTAGCAGAACTGGAAAAGAGTCAGAGGAGGGCTACATACTTCCGCATTAAGAATGACTTAGTAAGCCACCACGCATCAGTCTGGAAGAGTGACAGATAATGGGTGGAGAAGAATATGACTGAAATGTATGAAGGCATTATGGGTATGGAGAAGGTAGACAAAAATCACATTTTCATTCTCTAGTTCGGCTGAAAAATTAAGGGGTCACCAGATGGAACCAACAAAAGACATGTTCAAAGCAAACAAGAAATGGTGGTTGAGAGTAGCTAGGGCATAGACATCCTTCCCAAGAGAAGCTGTGGATGTCAAAAGTGTACATGGGCTAAAGAGAGGCAAGTTCATGGAAGAGAAATCTGTTGAGTTATTAAAAAAAAAAAAAGGAAATTACATCTGCTTCAGGAAGACTCAGAGTCAGGAAGAGGTTGGGAGAGTGGGAGAGCAAAGAACTGAGGAGACTAATTGAATCTGAAATGACACTAGCCTCACATGGCCAGCCTTTGAATCCAGAGTGACAGATTTAACCCTGAAAACAGCTTTGGATCTCCTGCTTTGCTTATATCTACAAATGAAACACTGAGGAGTCAGTCAGTCTCATAGGCAGCACAGACAACCTGAGCAGCTGTCCTACAACAAGGGAAGAATGAGGCGGTGTACAGTATTTCAACAGCAGCTTCTAAATCAGTAGTCAATTTTTTTTCAAGATGTTCTGAGAGCCATACACTCAAAATTGTATTAAATACTATTATTATGTACAGGAATAAACTCAGCTGAGTGTGGAAGAATAAAGGATATGGACAGCCTGGAGGGGTTGCTGGTCCTCTCCTGCTAGCATTCGAAGCAGTGATACCTGCAGGGCATTCAGTGGAGACACCTAAGCTAGTGCTGAACAAGCTACAAGACTATTAGTGCACAGTGTTACCGCCACGCCAGCTTGGCTCTCTCGTTACCTTCTGATTCACTGCTTCTCCGCAAACTGAAGTGACTTTGAACAACTGCTAGAGCAGTCCCACCATTCCTCCTGCCTGAGCTACCTGCTCCGGAATTAGCTCAGCCATCTCTGTTCAGTAGGCCCTCTTGCCAGAACAGACTGCAGACTTCAGAGTTTATGCAGGCTCAAGTGCAACCGGACAAACTCAGGCAGAAGGATCGCACTGAGGCTGCGAAATACAGCCTTCGCCCCTCATTCCAGCTCCCAGAGAAACAGGTAACTGACAGCCGGGAGCATATTCTGAGGGCGTATTACTACTCTAATACGTTCTCCCCTGGCCATCCATTCTGTTCCCCATGAAAGCGCCACAAAATCGTGTCAGATATTTTAATAATGTAAAACACTCCCTTCTGCTTCTCATTTTCCTATTCAGTTACTTATCGTATTCCAACAAAACTGCTGATTAGACATAAATGGTTTTCGATTAACCTCATTCTACCTTTTATTTATTAGATTATTTTCTTCAAATGCTTATAAATCGGACCATTTTGATGTTCTTAATTGCCTTTCTCTACACTTGATGCTTGTTTAATTGTTCAAGCAATTTCTAAAGTATTAAAATACAGGCTATTTGTTCCTCATTTCCATGTCTCCTTTTCTCCTCCAGTTAAAGATGAACTCTGCATTTGTCCTGTTTAGTCCTGTGAGAGTGACTGTCTTGCATGAGTTGCACCAGCCAAAACAATTACACAAGACAAAAATACTCACATTTTGTTTTACATAGACTGTATTCTCAGAAAAAGCTTAGCATTACAACTGCATTCACAGCAATGACTGAAAAGAAGCAGGCAAAATGCTTTAAGGAGCTCAGAATAAGCATGAAAGAAACATAGTTCTGCCTGAAAAGCACAGGAATTTTCTAAGCATTTAAAAATATTCTGACTATATAGATCAGGACTCTCTACACTGCTGAGACATCACTTTGTAAAATCCTTTGAATATTATTTCCCTAAGATAATTTTAATTTTTTATTATTTGTAAGGAAAAGAAAAATTGTTCTCCTTCACCCAAAATTCTAACGTCTGCAACAGCTGGGAAAAAGGATCTTCTTTCTTACATGAAACACATGAGAAGGACTCCAGTCAACTTCACTTAGTGTGTGAAATTTCTCAACATCCTCTGATGTATTTGACCTTGTTCTGCATTAAGAGCAACTAGTACTAGCAAATGCAAATAAAAAATCTTGGTTTTGACAGCTCTTTCCCCTTGGCTTATTCTCAGCATAGCTCACGTAGGTTTCAGGAATATATGCCAGCTGCTTTACTGTACTGTCAGAAATATTTGGAATGCCTGATTTGATTATGATAAAAGTACTACTGCAGAACCTAACACGTGGTCAAAATGCATTTTCATCGTGTTTCCAGGTTTCACCCTAAATTGTTTAGTGCTAGCAGATATGTCCTAGCTACAAAAGATATATTTCCCTTTAGACTAATATGACCAGACCACTGCGTAAGATTAACATTTAAAAAAAAAATCACTCATGTTTGTTTTTAAAGTAGTTTGTTTAATAAAATTCCCCAAATAATAAATCAATGGAAAATTTACTTTTTTCCTTTTACCTAATCCTAGGATAGTTTCTGAAATTAAAAAAAAAAAAAATCAGATGAAACATGTTGAGCTGTTCCTTTCCAAGGTTTACTGTTGCTTGCTTAAAGTACCATTTGCATATTCTTTCTTCCCTCTGTCATGAAATTATGAATCCAAGGTGTCCTGCTAACTTGAGTTGGAATCATCTTCTGACCCATTTTAATAAGATGCTTATAACACGGTCTCCAGCACCCTCATGCTAAGTCTTTTCTGAAAGGATACTCCTGTCACCCCGCAGAAACAAGAAATGAAAATGGCTTGAAGGCTACTATCTGCATTTAAAAATTCTGAGTCACTTGAGTCAACCGGAATTTCAATCTTACTTCAGTATCAGTTGTCCATACAATCTCTTAATTGCCCACAATTAAAAGGTGTTTTAATTACTAAATATAGTTCTCTATCTTGACAATGTTCTTCTGCTAAGAATGTGAGAAAGTCCTTATTCCAAATACACTCATTGACCACATATTTTGCAGGATCTCCTTAAGTTTTAGTCACAGAAATTCAGTTGAGAGCAACCAGGCTGCTTGTACAGTTAAAAGTCCTGTGCCACAGCTGCCAAATTCCTTCTGCAAGATAAGAATGTAAAATGTTGCATCTGTGATTCAGGTATAGAACTAGGAAGTCTGCATCCGACTGGACAGACTATTACATTCCCAGACAAGTAAAAACTCTGAAATGGTGACAAGCTAAAATGAGTTCTAGTTCAAGGAGGTACAGAAAATAAGTATGCAGCTATGCAGACATGAAAGTTGCATCTTAAAAAAACAATAAAGCAGAGCTTGCTTGCTTCAGAAATGCTGTTGCACAGATCAGCATCTGTATGAGGACAAAGCAGTCTATAAATTCTGGGGCAGGATTTCATGACAGTGTCACTTCGTTTTTTCACTCCACATTAGACCAGCATTTTCCTTAGCTAGATGAAAACTGAGGAGGGATATTTTAGTTGTACAAATATGAAAATAAATATTGTCATTACAGTTGCATTCTTGACTCTATTTTGACATAAAATTGTATTTTTTATGTTTTCACTTTTCCACTTGCTATGATGACTTTTAAATTGGCACTGCTGTCACTAAATCAAAATACATAAGTTCCAGATCAGATGTTATGACTTACTGTGTATTCCTCTAGTATTCCTCATCAGGCAGCTAAGCTCAGTGAGTCTGTTTGCATGTGCCCTTAAATATGAAACTTTCAGAGGTATCATTACTAACACCTTCTTCTCGTGTCTTATAAATCAAATTATTGGTCAGAAACTACAGTTCTTTTGCCTTGGGTTTATATTCAAATGAAAAAGATAATAATCAAACTCAGACCATGAAGAATGTAAATAGCTATATTTACCAGTCTGAAAATCCTATCAAAAAAAGATTAGATTCCAGGAAAAAAAAAATACAATATATATTATTAAGTTTGTCCCTTTCTGATCAGCTACTTAAAAATTTTAATATAGAGGATAAGAGGAAGTCACAAAGTAGAACATTCATTAGAATATTAGAAAGTATGAAACTCTGTATCCTGTACGAAAAAGTAAGTTACAGCACAGAAAAGCAGAAGTCAAGTGCTCTACACCTGTGTGTATACTGACACTCTCTGTGAATTGACTGCTGTGGATACTTCTCACGCTGGGCTATTTCTCAAAACCTAAAAGGAGTCTTTCTCCTCTCTGTCAAACTACAAATGCTTATAAATGCTGTCTTGTAGACCATCTCTCCTTGTTCCTAGTCTAGATTAGGTACTAATCTCTAGTTCTACAATTTTGTTTTACCATCATTATCCACATGCTCTACATTATCAGAATTTTCCTTCAAAATTTTCAGTTAGGCATCTCAATATTCAGTTATTATTTGCTCTTTTTCTTTCTATTAATATAATACATTGCTATGATACCGTACTTGCAATAGTGCATTTTATTATTTCTAGAACAAGCTCTCCTCTCAATTTTCTCATTTTTATTTGTTAACTCCATTAAAAATATCAAGGTATGGATGTACACATGATGTATAATAAATTTATAATCCTTACACTTCAGCTAAACATACCTTTAGCATAAGAAACAAATACGTATGTTCACGTCCTATTTTCATGACAGTCAACCTGAAATTGCCAGAGTGTGTATCCTACCTCAGATTATGTCACTTCATCATATCTCCAAACGGCTTTATGTGCATACTGAGAGATGATGAAAGAACTGACCCTCTAGCGTGCCCTTCAGCCTAATGAGTCATTGTGCGTCATTGCTGCTTGCAATAACCTGTAAAAAGAGAAGGGAATCACTCTACCACAACCCTACTCATCCCCACCTAGTCCATGCCATATAAAACAGTGAACAAACTCTCTCTACTACTATTGTCAGTTGTCTCTGTGCCTTTGGCTTACATCCCAGCAATGATGTCTGACCACTCAGCTGCTCTGCCAAAATGAACCTCTCGCAAAACCACACACTGCCCTGTCTCAATGCCTGACTCTGCTCTGTGTCAAAATAACCGTGAGGGTTGTCGCCAAAAATTTCATTTTTCCCTTCTCACATTGACATGTTCCCTTTGAGTCAATTCACTGGTTCTTGTCAAATATCAAATTCACACCTCCCATCAGTTCCTCAAGATGCTCATGAAACTCTTGTCTGAATAGCAGGCTCTGGTCTTCTACCTTGTCCTTCCCATTGTCATCAAATGTATTATGCTTGACCTTGACTTCATACATTCTACCCTCCCACCTCCGAGTCTATTCATTTAACAAGTTACTACATTTGCCTCATCATGATTCCTCCTAGAAATTGAACCAAAACACTTATATGTGGTGAAGGAAGAGGACAAATGAAAAAAAGAATAACAGACTCTGCAAGAGCTGTGTGTCTCTTTCTAAGCAACAGCTTTCAGTAGACTCTGAAATTCTGTTGTCTTTCTTGCTGTGCTCTCTTTTGTGCATCCTTCTTCCATCAACTGTCATATTATATAGGGCTTACGTATTCTTTGGGCCAAGGGGAACACTGTATTTGTGTTCTATAAAATCCTTGCTAATCAAAAATTGAATATATATGTACACACACATATATATATATTGTACAATCTGTATTGTACAATATGTATTTGTATATACATATACAAAAAAAGGAGATTAGGCAAACTGAATAAAGAGACAAAGTTGAAAGCTGTTTTCAAGAAAAAAGTTACTGACATTGTGAGAATATTCAGCTACCATCTCTCTGTAATTCTTACTACACTAAGTGATTTCTGCAGTTATGATCATTACCTAGCTGCCAGATAAGCATATAGTGAGCAGCAAATATTCAGCACCACCCAACTTGCTCCCATGTGTGACCTGTGTTGAGAACCTGCCCAAAGCACAAACCTCATCTCTGACATGATGCTGCGACTGTAGTGGTTTTATGCCTAGGAAAAGGTATTTAATCCTTTGCATGCTTTGTATGCCAGCCAGAGACCAAATTAACAAAAAGATAATTACAGCTTATAAAGATGTCTGTTCTTCCATGAATAAACACTCATTCTAATTTTGTAATCATTATTTTACCATTATTCTCAGTTAATTGTCAGTTACGTGACAACAGAGCTTTCGCTGGTGTAGTACAACACAATTCCCAGAATTACAGTAAAAACTGTATTAGGTATAAAAGAGTACAAATTATTTAATGCAACTTTAGCAAGCTCAGAGCTTATCTGATTTCCATTGCCAAAGCTTACTAAAATAAATATGCTAATCACAAGTACTGGTGGAAAGTTTTTTCCCTTACTGAACAGCTGGCTCCAGTAAAATGACACTCCATCAAGATGCAAACTGCATGGATCAAGTGTCACAAGCATCTTGTGCTGGATGCATCTTTACGTTCAGACCAAGAGAAGGACACAGAAGACTCACATGGTCAGAACTGAGAAACTACCTGTCTGTTTTGTGTGAGATGAGTCATTTACAGACACTGCATTGACAAAGGCAGCACTATCCTGCAAATTATTCGTTATGACTAAAGGAATTTCTAGCACCTCTATGTCATTTAATCTACATCATCTTTCCCATACCTATATACTTACCTATCCACTTTACATAGCTCTGCCCAGGGGCCCAGGAGCCCTCTTTCAGCTCAGTGTGGGGCCTTCTGGTCCTGTCTACACTACTTTGGAGGAGTGCCCAGCCTTGCTCCTGGATTGCTGCTTGGATTTCCTCCATTGCCCTTGGACCTGGCTTGTTACTTTGCTTTTGCCTGATGCTCACCAGATTTTCAACAGGACTCACTGCAGTCAAGCTCTGCTTGCGTAGCTCTGCTTCCACAAGCCTGCACCAGGATGGTGACAGCACTGCCCAGCCGGCATCGTGAGCCCGTGGCTCCTTGCCTTCCATTGGAGAGCAGCCCTCTTTTTACTGCTCCCTGACAGAAATTACATTGGTTGTGATATTCCTTCTCTTTCCGCTCCTGCTCCTCAATGTGTTCTCAGGTATTGGCAACAGGTAACTGTCCCTCTGATCATGGAGCTGAGAAAAGACTTCCTAGGTGTATGAAACATCAATGCTTAGATTTCAGGAAAAGCGGTAAATATTCACTCCAAAAAACACACATTAGTATGCATGTTTGCTGCACAATACATTAGGAACACACAGGTACTAACAGACTTGTCTGTTGAAGAAAGCTTACTGAAAAATTATTTGAGTTTTAAATGAAGCATTTATTCTGCATTATCCTCCCCTGGGGACCCACGTTCCACCTTGACAGTATGCACGGGAAGACTTACAGAGAAGTAACTATTCTGAAGTTCCTTCCTTTCAGCTTGTTTCACAGTGTAGACAAAACTTCCTAAGACAAAACTTAATACCTTCTCTTGGTTGAAATAAAAGTTTAGCCCAGTCACAGCAAACAGAAACAATCAACACCTCGCTTTAATCCAGACCTTAAGCTTGCTTCCCACAAATTGTATCTGCATTCTTGTCTGAACATTTTACCTGTGGTATTGTCCTTGGTATCATTCTACTAAGCCATAACACATCACTGATGTCACAAATGTCATCACCTCTCTGAGAATCTGCATGGAAAACAGCAACTCTTCTGCAACCTGGCAGGTGAAAAACTTGGAATTCCGTGTTCACCTGCCCATTTTTACCTATGCCATCCATCATCACGCTGAGCTGCTGCGACCAGGACAGCCAAAGTGACTCAAGTGCACATGCAGGAATATTGGAATTTGAATCTGTACGATGAACTGCTCTTGCAGAATATGCCTTATTACATTGAGTTGTTTAACACAACACTTGCACACTAGGAGGAGAAATCTCATCCGTTTGCATTTACTGGTTGATGTCATCTCTGGTTTGATGCTGTAATCACTTCATGACATTCAGCACGCCTCCCTCTCCATCCCCAAAATAAAACTGCTTTAGAGTACTTAGGTGTTCAACCTACACATTTATAATCTGAAATCCATTAGGAGTGTGGCTTTATAATCTGCCCCAGAAGATTCAGGCAGCTTGTCATACTGTAAACCTGCTTTGGAAATCTACCCTGTTAGCTGAATGATATATGAGAGCCAAAAGAAACTGCAGTGCCAGAGAAGCTGATTGCTTCTATTAATACTGACAAAGAACAGAAGTAACAAGCATAAACTCTGAAAATACTTCAAAGCTCAAGTGAAACCACCTTTGTTAATTTAGCCCAGTGATGGAGTCACTTTGAAATAAATGGCAAAGAGTTCTGGAACTATTTCAGCATACGAGTCCAAAGAACTCCAAAAACCATGGAGGTATCAGTGAGCTCGACTGAAGAATACCTAATGTTTCAAAACTACATCAGTTGCAAAAATGAATTAAGAAAAATCCACTGAGTTTCCCTTACCTCAATTCCTTCAAAAATAAACTCATATTAATATTTACAGAGGTTTTTAAAATTTAATCGCTGTTTCAAAATCCGATTGATTTTAGAGATTTGCATTTCGCAGTACATATATCCATGTAAGTCAATATCTTTTTTCTGACTATAATTTCATCTTGATGTCAAAAATTATGAACAGCAGTTTTCAAGTGCAATTCTGAGATTGCTTGTACTCTTTTCACCACAAACACATAGTTGGCAAATTGGTAATTACTAACTGACAAAAGAAAAAACAGTCTCTCTTTCCAAAAATTTGCTTCATCAACATCTTTCTGTTTCTTTGATCCTATTTTTTCTTTCTTATTGCCACAGTATATTTTTGATTTCCACATTGAGACAGCTAGCATAGAATAGAACTTAATTAAAATGAAAATGCATATTGCTTATGACATGCATAAAAGTTCGTTTAATTAAACCTGCTGCTACATAAATGGGCTGACAATATCCTTCTCCAAAGAGAGAGAGCATCCCACTGTCCATCCGCACCAGAAGAGCAGAAGCCAGGTCCCTGGGCGATGGGCCACCGCAGGCAGTTCGAGGGTTCTCATCAGGCCAAGTGACAGAAGTGTCCCTCTCGCTAGCTGGGTGCTTGGTACCATGGAGCAAGCAGGTCTGCTACTGTACTCAAGTAGCAAACACTCTTGGTATGTTTATATGATATACAACTGCCATATACAAACAGCATACTTCCAAATACATTTGCAGAGAATTTTGAGTCATTTTACAGTTAGCATCATAAAAAACAACCGCATTTTTCTAGTGAGATCCTACTGCATTTATGCACAGAGAAGCAAGCAGATCTCTATTTACTGAACATCTGAAAGAAATACTTATTTGAGAATTAAATGCTACTTAAAAACCTGGTGTTTAAACTACCTAGTTAGTGGTTCAAGGCATAGTGATTATTTACTGCCACAGTGTGTCGAACAGAGTCTATTTAAATCAAGATCTTATTACTTATGTCCAATGTCATAACAATGCATTTCAATTTAAAAGCCCATCAAAACACTACTTACTAAATCAAAGAATTTTATTTTCTTCATAAACTATTCCATCATTTAAAATTAATCTTTATAAAAATTAAGAGAACCTCCAAATCAACACTCATTAACCTACAGTACTGTAATCAAAAAAGATGTTTCAAATACAAATGTTTCTCTAGCTGTTCAACTGACATTTTGAAAGCAACTATACTTGCAATTGCTAATCAGTTAATTGCTATGCAACTGCACATAAAGTATTTTAAAGAACAGTAAGGTTAGAAGGTCAAGAACTGAAAAGTTAAGTAATACCCAAATTAAGCTTGCCTTTGCAACTGTAATTCAACTCATTTTTACAAAATGATCAAGATACACTGTCTACACTGTCACTTTTGTTTTCACCCTCATAGACTCATGCCTGCACAGGATGGACTTACTCTGCTATAAGTCAGAATTACATTGCAAAACAGGCCATTTTCTGTTAACCTGTTTGCCTCTCTCAGAAAGTGTTCTGTGAACAACACAAAGAAGATCATTAATGGCCCTGGCTGTAACATAGCTAGATTCTGCCCCTGGGAATTAGATTCTCTTCCAGATTTTGTTTCAGAGCTTCCAGATAAAGTTGAACAAGCCCCTTCAATCAGATTTTTTTTTTTTTTTTTTTTTTGATGCTTGCAATTTCTGCATTGCTCATGTGCTCGAGCTTGACTTGAAACTCTGTCGACTCTCATAGAACCACAGAAATACTGGTTGGAAGGGACCTCTGGGAGGTCATCTAGTCTAGCCTGCTGTTTGAAGCAGGAATATCATCAACATTAGGTAAGGTCAGTGGCTTTGCCCAGCAAGTCTTGAAAACTTCGCAGGATGGACATTCCACTGCCTCACTGCTCCAGTGCTTCTCTGATTTCTTGGCAAAGCGTTTTTCCTCATGTCTGACTTGAACCCTCCAAGCTGCAACTTCTGGCCTCTTTGCTGCACTCTCTCCAGCTTCTGAACATACTTCTTGAAGTGAGCAGGCTCCAAGACGTGGCTTTACCAGTGCTGAGTAGATAGTGATAGCTTTCATGGATCTGCTGGCCACAGTGCTAATATATCGCAGAATGCAGATTGCCTTATTCATGATGAGAGCACATTGCTGGCTCATAGTCAGTTTGGTGCCTCCTATAGCCCTCACTTCGTTTTCAACAGGGGTGTTACTCAGCCTGAGGGTTCCCAGCCTGCACTGATATATGGAGTTACTCCATGCCGGATGAACAATTTTGCAGTCTCCTTGCTGAATTTCATTAGATTTCTGTTGGATCAAACCTCAAATTCTCTCTGGATTGAAGAATCTGACATAGAACGATTCACCTCACACACAATTTATCTTAGTATTGTCTGCAGATTTGCTGAGGGTGCATTTGTCTCATACCCAGGTCACTGATGAAGAATTGAAGAATACCAGCCCTGAGATACTTTGCTTGTTCCTGGCTGCAGCTGGACCTTAAGCTATTGACTGCTATACTTTGAGATCAGCAGTCCAGCCAATTTTCAGCTCATCCATTCATTTAGCCCATGCCTTCTCAGCTTACTGAAAAGAACGCTATGAGAGATATTGTCAAAAGCCTTAATAACGTTATAGCACATATCACATCAGTGTTCTCCCCTCATCCACAAGCTGAGCCACTTTATCAAAGACAAGCTGAGCACGCTTTACCATTAGTAAATCCATGCTGACTGCTCCTGAATACTTTCTTATTCTTCACATGTTTGGAAATGGATTACAAAAATCCATGCTCCAGGATCTTTTAAGGATTGAGGTAACGCTCTTCCTTTTTGTTCTTCTCAGACACAGATACAATTTTAGCCTTTTTCTAGTCATGAGGGACTCTCCAAATGCCAGGAGGATAGACAGGTGCCTCACAACCATATCAACCCCTCCTCTTTCAGTACCTTTGAATCAATCCCATCCAGTTGCATGGATTTGAATATATCCAGTTTCTCCAAATAATTTCTAACCTGTTGCTTGCCCATTGTTGACTGCTCATTCCCCTTCCTAAACAATACTGAAATGTGGAAGAGCTCAGGAGCAGGATTTCCCTTTTAAACCTGAAGCCAGAAAGGCATTGAGTACTTCAGCCTTTTTCCCTTTGCTACAGACTGCTTTGTCTTCCCCATTCATCAGTGAACTCACATTCCTCTCAATTTCTTTTTGCTTTTAGCATACACATGCCTGTCAAATCCCTTCTTGTGATCCCTTATGTCCCTAGCTAGCTCCAGTGGATCTTAGACCTTCTTCATTTCACCTCCAAGTGCTGAAGCAATGCTTATCATACTCTTTCTTGCTCTCTGTTCTGGTTTCCACTTCTTGCTTGCTCTCTTCTTGTGTTTTATTCATTAAGAAGCTTCTGTTTATCCAAATGAGCCTTCTGCCAAAATTTCCAGTCTTCCTGTATGACAGGATTTTTTTTCCCACAAGTTCTCAGCAAGTTCTCTTTATATTGGGGGGGGAGGGTCTCCTGAGCACCCTTCTCCCATGTGGAAGGTGTTGTGGAAGCTTTGGAAGCTTCACAGAGGATTCTGCCTACCCTAAAGAAACCTCTGGTTTGCAGAAGTGCCAAATATTCACAATGGCAACTGAAATCAAAATAAAGCTTTGTTTGTAACAGGTAAGTGCCATATGATGACAAACATCAAGCCGGTGGCCTCTCAGTTTGTTATTGA
The DNA here is from genome assembly GCF_028389875.1 of Rhea pennata. Taxonomy (NCBI): domain Eukaryota; kingdom Metazoa; phylum Chordata; class Aves; order Rheiformes; family Rheidae; genus Rhea; species Rhea pennata. The sequence continues at coordinate 77,485,575 of NC_084664.1, forward strand.
TAGCAAAGAATGGTAAAACTTGGATTCGTAGGATCTATTTATAGGTTCTTCTTCCTGTTTTGTCTTTTACCATATTTCTGCAGCCTCTCTTATCCTGACTTTACCCACAAATTTGGATTTGTCCCAGTTTCACTGACATCACAGACACCGGTCCCAGCATCTGCTCCTCAGGATCCTCATCCTAGTCCATTCTCCCCTCTCAGGCAATCTTCCTTTCCATTTCCAGAAAGCAAATACTCCTGTGCTGAACCTTTCTTTCTTCTTACGTTGTGTCCCAGTCTTCAGGTAAACCCACTTGCATTTTCTGCCTCCCAGCATTTTCATCCAGTATTTCACATCTCTCTCTCCCCTGACTTCCAATCATTGTCCTGGTTCTCTGCTCTCTTATCTCATCTCCTGTTCCCAGATAGGGTCTCTCCCTTCTAGCTGGTGGCAGATGGGCAGTTCACAATGCCTCCAACATGATGTGCTCCAGCTCAGCATTCCCAGCCTCAGATTCATTCCCTCAGCCTACAAGGTTGAGGATTTTTTTCATTGCTGACAGCGCCAAGGACCACAATCATGTGTTCCCTTAGAGAAAAGACACAAAACTTTTTACAGAGGAACAGACTTCTTCAGAGTACATTTCCCTGGGCAAACACAACCTGCAACAGCAAAGTAGTTCTGCAAAATCCATCCAATTTATGACTTCCAAGGATACACTGGCCCTGCTGTCAGGAGGAATGATCAAAGCATAGCTAGGTATCATTAACAACGATATGGAAATGAAAATGGAAAGCATGCCACTACAATAGAGAAGAGCAATCTAAATAGCCAGGGCCCACAGGAGGTTTATACCAATATAAACCAGGCTGTTCTGCGGGCTAAACAAGCTGCTCTACTCCAGCTTCAACTACCCAGTGCTACAAGTTAAGCCTACAGTTGCTCTGCAGACATAATGTCTATTCACTGCGAGGATATTGAGGAATGACAATAGCAGCATTGCTTTCGGTGAGACAGTAATAGGAACTGTGCTTAGGTGACTGAAAGCACTTCACACGAGCTATTAAAAGAGCAGAGCAAAGTACAAACTGGCATTTGCTGGAAAACATTCTCTGTTTCTCACTACAGATTTTCAGCATGAATAAACATTTATTATTGGTACTGTAATAAAATCATTTATATTTTACTGTACACGTGCACTTCACAAAATAATCAGCCCAAGGGTAGACTTCCAATAGAGAGGAGTAAGTGTGAAATAAATGAGTAAGCAGGAAATGAATGAATAAGCTTAGATACCTGCCAAGAAGCCCATTCCCAAAACTGCTGCCTGTCTACACCAAAAAGCCCTCCAGCTATTCCAATGTCATTGTAAGCATGGTCAGTCTCCATCTTATAAAAAACAGTAAGTTTTATTTGAAACCAAGAATAAAACTAGTGGTTAGTGTTGCTATTACCATCATTATGTATACCTGCACTGTGCAGCTACCTCTACATTTCATAGAATCATAGAATCAGTAAGGTCGGAAGGGACCTCTGGAGATCACCTACTCCAACCTCACTGCTCAAGCAGGGTCACCTAGAGCATGTTAGACAGGGTTGCATCCAGGCAGGCCTTGAATACCTCCAGAGAAGGAGACTCCACAACCTCTCTGGGCAACCTGGTAACTGGCACTCCCAAGTCCTTCTCAGGTTCCCGTCTGCCCAACTCTCCAGCCTGTCCAGGTCTCTCTGAATGGCAGCACAGCCCTCAGCTGTATCAGCCACTCCTCCCAGCTTGGGATCATCAGCAAACTTGCTGAGGAGGCACTCCGTCCCCTCATCCAGGTCACTGATGAAAAAGTTGAACAGAATGGGACCCAGTACTGAGCCCTGGGGGACACCACTAGCCACAGGCCCCCAACTAGACTCCATGCCACTGATGACGACCCTCTGAGCTCTGCCTTTCAGCCAGTTCTCAATTCATCTCACTGTCCACTTGTCCAACCCATACTTCCTGAGCTTATGTAGGAGGATGTTATGGAGACAGTGTTGAAAGCCTTGCTGAAGTCAAGGTACACAACGTCCACTGCTCTCCCCTCATCTACCCAGCCAGTCATTCCATCAGAGAAGGCTATCAGATTGGTTAAGCAGGATTTCCCCTTGGTGAATCCATGCTGGCTACTCCTGATCACCTTCTTCACCTCCATATGTCTGGAGATGACATCCAGGATGAGCTGTTCCATCACCTTTCCAGGGATGGAGGTGAGGCTGACCGGCCTATAGTTGCCTGGGTCTTCCTTGTTGCCCTTTTTGAAGACAGGAGTGACATTAGCTTTCTTCCACTCTTCAGGCTCCTATCCAGTTCTCCATGACTTTTCAAAGATGATGGAGAGTGGTTTCTCAAAACATCCGCCAGCTCCCTCAGTACCCGTGGGTGCATCCCATTTGGGCCCATGGATTTGTGGATGTCTACCCTGCCCAGAAGATCTCTAATCCCATCCTCCTCAACCAAATGAAAGTCTTCCTTTCTCCAGACTTTCTCTCTTGTCTCCAATCTCTGGAATTCTTGAGTGCTGCCCTTAGCAGTGAAGATTGAAGCAAAGAAGGCATTCAAATGCCTTCCCTTATCATTTCTTGATAAGAGAAGGACAGTACATTAGAGTTACCAAAGAAATAAGGATATTCCAGTTCCATACATTTTACTTTTATCCATTATGTCTGACAAGACCTTGTTTACATTAATAGCCCCCAAAACAACTGTGTACTAACTAGGAAATAACTAGAGTACCCTTACAGTGTGTAAGATACATTCACTTTGCTAAAACATGATCAGCTGAAGTTGAACTGAATTGAACTTGGAGGAAAGGAAACAATAATCATATCTAGGGTTTACAACACTTACTTACACTTTGTAAACTCTGAATCTTTAGAATTCAAGTATAAAGATCATTTACAACAACAATCTACCCCAGCACTTGAAGAATGACTTACTATATAACACATCCACTAGCAGTTAAACTTAATGATAGGGCTCATGGTATGCAGAACTAACATTTGTTTATATAAATTAGCCCCCATTTAGTAATTATACTGTATGCCTGGAATAAGGTCAAGCAAAATGTAACCCTGGCAGAAGCAATGCTGCATACATTATAGCCTAGACAGAGCTATGACACAGAATTATGGAGGGTAATTAATCAGCAAATGCTATCCATGTGTTTCATGATATGCAGAGAAATAATTCTAGATTGAAATATTTGTGTTAATGCAGTCACACTTTCAATTTTCTTAAAAGAAATATTTTGAACTGCTGTTATTCGGTCCAAAGACAAGCACCAAAAAAAAAAAAAAAAAAATATATATATATATATATATATATATATAGCCATATAAACATACACACACATACACAGACACACATACATCCCTCTTTCTTTCTGGCTTACTAATGAGAAATTATGATATATTTTCATTCTAGATAATAATATCAAAATAGTTATAGTGCCTATAGTTTTGCAAGAGCAAATAGTGAAACAAATTGATCAATTAGAGGTCATCTGCAAGCACACAAAAGTGACATAAAGGGGTAGCGTGCTTCTATATAACACTTAATTTAGGTGCCTACTTAAGAAATCCCCCTAAAAGAAGTCATAAATTGTTTTTATAATCAATGGAAGGGGATTGATTTCCCTGAAGTCCTCATACACAGAGTTACCGTCTTCTGAAATTTGGGCACCTCAATTTTCTTGATTAAAACCAAAACCAGTAAACTCCACAAGAAATCCATTAGTCTCAACTGTGCCCCTTTTATCACGGATGCTATAAAAAGAATGTCCCCTCCAACCTGCGCACCCCTTCATGTGTTAACTAAATAGGAGATCTCTCTGTTTATGTGGGGTTACAAAAGTTAAATACTTCTGAGGTCACAAGCGGTGTCCAAGGCCAGACAGCCTTAAGCTTATCACTGAACGTGCTAGACTGCATCCACACAGACAATACCAATACAGACAATATTGAACATTTTGTCATATCTGTATAGATTAGAAGACATTCCTTCTTCATGTGAAGTCTGGCAATCAAAGACAGTAGGTACCAATCAAAATCATTTAATCAGTCTACTGAAAAATAAGCTTAACACAAATTGAGAATATAAAATGAACCCATGAAATTCGAAGAATATTATAAGATAAACAAAATATATTTATTTTAAGATAAAATATATTTATTTTCTAATTTATTATGTATTTTTACTTTATCAGTGGACTTAAAAAAAACCCTTATGTATATACACACACAATACTTGTATCATGCCCTGTTACAATTATCTCTTTTGGAACACTTTTCAAATATTATACTTCTGTGCATAATAAATTGCACATAAAGATGCAAGATGCAAGATCCATAAAGATGGATGAATGACAGCAGGGGGAGAGAAGAAGGTATTTCACAGTACTGCTGTCCTTCAAGAGAAAATGCTGAAGCTGTAACCAACTAACTATAATAAATGAGTACCTAGCAAAAAGAAATGAGCTGTGAAAGTAAAAAAGTTACACTAGGATGGATACTTCACAAGTACTTTGTCACAGAAATCCTATGTATGTCAAGTGCAACCCTAGCTAAAAATACTACCATGCAGATGTTCAAATGTTTTATACAGTGTGTTAAATGTTTTAAACAGTGCAGGTAGGTGCAGTTAAATTACAGCATTAAAAAAAAAAAAAAAAAAGAAAGAAAAAAAAGAAAGAAAGAAAGAAAGAAAGAAAGAAAGAAAGGGTATGTGCATTCTTTCCAAAGAATGCTTTTTCAACAATAATCCAGAACTTGAAGATACAGCATGAGGTTAATTTAATTTACGGAAGGCCAAAATAAATAAATAAATAAATAAAATAAAGAACCACTGACAGAAATTTCCCACAGATTTTGTTGACAGAAGACAGAGAAAACCTCTATCCTGTTCTCCTTTTGTTGCATGGAGACTAAGATTCTTTCTCTGCTAGTCAATGATCTGCAGGTTAAGATCAGCATCACCTTGCACCTTGCCCTGTCTCTGAAGCTTCTCACTCTGTGTGTGTGAGATTTCTTTAGCATGTCGAGAGAATTGGATCAAATTGGATAAAATTGATGAAACTGGATTAGTGACAGGTGTCACATGCTCTTTACTTTCATCTGTATGAAAGTCTCAATTTGCCCCAAACCATCTGTCTGCTTTACTAATCCTCTCAGAAATGGGGAATTCAATTGGCTGTGAGTAATGGACTTATCTGTCTTTCTCAAAGTCGTCTTACTAGACTGTCCTCTCCACTCAAGGAAAAATCTTATGAAATGCTAGAACTTCTAAATTCAGATGGTATAGTGACAATAAGAATACAAGTCCAACACTCATCGGGCAAAATTTCACAAAAGATGACACCTGGATATGATCTGCTGCTCTTCAGCCTTCAGCTCAAACATTGCAACTGCACTAGAAGTTAAGCACGTCTGGCAGTTTGCAGCCTGAGTCACCATGAGCCACAGAGCAGGATTTTTATTTATTTACTATTTACTTACCTAATGAGAGGCTTCATGGGGAAATATTTCCAAAACAAATAAATGTAACAAAGTTATAAGTATGATTAGTGGGAACTGCAGGTTTCAGGGTTTTAGTACTAAGAATATTACTGCACTGTATTTCTCATGAGCTCTCAGCAGCTCACCAATTTGTAGAAAATTTGGAACACTATCAAAGACTTCTCTCAGCAAAAAAAATGAGCACTAGTGCATCCTCAGCCACTGGCATTACCCGTGTGCTTGAAGAGACAAATCACATGCTCAGTACTTTCTGAAACAGAGTGATAAAATGTTTACTCTGTGATGTTGGCTGGTTTATCTGAAAGGATGAGGCAAGCTCAGCACACTTCAAACAGATATCTGTATTGAAAATCCTTGGACTGAGCAAAAAGACCAAATGATCTGCTCATTCCTAAGGGAAGTTTCTTCAGATCTGAAGCAGTCTATCCCAATGGCAGAAAGTTGCACAAGTATGCCCTACCTCTTCTTCAAATATGCAGTTATGTGTTTTCACATGTTCCTTTTTGACATTCTCTAGTAATGCAAAAAATAATTAATATAGAAGTCAAGTGATTAGCAGCAAAGAATCTTGACCCTCTTCAGAGTTACAGAATACTCTTCTAGTATTTGTCAGTGAACTCAGCAGGCATACAAATCCTGGAAGATGGTGTTTCTCACTTTCTTAGGGTAACTAAGTATCACTCTCTACCATCAGTCATCAGGGCTAGTACTACTGAATGGTCATAATCAGTTATTCTGTCATGAAAAATGACAGAACGTCTTGACAAATGTTCATGACAATATTTTCTGCAAAGCGAGATTGAATCAGTTTTACAAGAAAGCATACAAAAGGGACGATCCAAGATTTTGGACATTCAGGGAAACAACAACAGAGGCACACTGTGGCTACAACTGACACGTGAGGCCTTCTGCCTTTCTGAAGCTTTGTGATTCTCTCTTAAATAAAAGCATTCCTGCCTGATGGGCCGAACTATTTGAAAGAGAATTGGCTCTTCTTTGGCTCTACCTGTTCAACTTCACACGTTGTGATCACATGGTGACATATTCTAAAATACATGAAGTGCCACACTAGCTTGGAAACTCTTCTCCAAAAGGAGTGTTCTCTTACGATCAGATGGAATTCCATGCGTTTCAGTTTGTGCCCACTGCCTCTTGTCCTGTCATTGGGAACCACTGAGAACAGTTTGGCCTCACCCTCTTTACGCCCTCCCTTCAGATATTTATACACGCTGACAAAATCTCCCCTTAGCCTTCTCTCCTCCAGCCCGAACAGTCCCAGCTCTCTCAGCCTTTCTCATGAGACACGTTCCTGTCCTTTTGTGATCTGAGTCATCCAGCCCTCTACTGGACTCACTCCAGTAGCTCCATGTCCCTCTTGCACTGGGGAACACAGAACTGGATGCAGCACTTCGGGGTTGAGGAGAGCAGCAGGATCACCTCCCTCGATCTGCTGGCAACATTCTTCCCAAGGCACCCCAGGAGACCATTGGCCTTCTTGGCCACAAGGACACGCTGCTGGCTCATAGTCAACTTGTCAACCAGCACTCCCAGGTCCTTCTCTGCAGAGCTGCTCTCCAGAGGGTCAGCCCCCAGCTTGTACTGGTGTATGGAGTTATTCCTCTCCCAGGTGCAGGACTCTGCACTTGCCCTTGCTGAACCTCAAGAGGTTCCTCTCCACCTAACTCTCCAGCCTGTCCAGGTCTCTCTGAATGGCAGCACAGCCCTCCGGTGTATCGCCTCTCCTCATCATCAGCAAACTTGCTGAGGAGGCACTCTGTGCCTTCCTCCAGGTCACTGAGGAATAAGTTGAGCATGATTGGGCTCAGACTTGAGCTCTGGGGGACACCACTAGCTGCAGGCTTCCAACTTGACTTTGAGCCACTGATCCTAACCCTCTGAGCTCTGCCTTTTAGCCAGTTCTCAATCTGCCTCACTGTCTGCTCCTCCAGCCTGCAGTTCCTGAGCTTGCCTCTGAGGATGTTACGGGAGACAGTGTTGAAAGCCTTGCTGAAGTCAAGGGAGACAGCATCCACTGCTCTCCCCTCATCTGCCCAGCCAGTCATTTCACCCGAGAAGGCTCTCAGGTGGGTGGAGCATGACTTCCCCTCTGTGAATCCACAATGATTGCTCTTGATCGCCTTCTTTTCCTTCACCTGCTTGGAAATGGTGTGCAGGGTGAGCTGCTCCATCACCTTTCCAGGGATGGAGAGGAGACTGACTGGCCTGTAGTTCCCAGGGTTCTCCTTGTTGCCCTTTTTGAAGGCTGGATTGACATGGGCTTTCCTCCAGTCCTCAGGCATTTCTCCTGATTGCTGTGACCTTCCAAAGACAATCGAGAGCGGCCTTGCGGTGGCATTGGCCAGCTCCCTCAGCACTCGTTGGCGCAAGCTGTCAGGGCCCGTGGACCTGTGCATGTCCGGTTTGCTTAAGTGATCCCTAACCTGATCCTCCTCAACCAAGGCAACTTCTTCGTTTCTCCATCTTTTGTCACCAGGGCCCCTGCCCCCTTCAGCAGTGGGCCCACATTTCCCTTCGTTCTCCTTTTGTTACTGATGTATTTAAAGTAGCATTTCTTGTTGTTCTTGACAGCTCTCACCCAGCTAAGCTCCAAATGGGCTTTGGCCTTCCTTGCCCCCTCCCTGCATCCTTGGATGACATCTCTGTATTCCTCCCAGGTGCCTTGTCCCTGCTTCCCCCTTCTTCTGTATGCTTCCTTCTTCTCTTTGAATTTTTCCAGGAGCTCCTTGTTGATCTGTGCAGGTCTCCTGCCTCCTTCACTTAACTTCTTGCTAATGCACCATTCTTGGGCTTGGAGGAAGTGATCCTTGACTATGCACCAGCTTTCTTGGACCCCTCTTCCTTCTGGGGCCCTGTCCCATGGGATTCTTCCAAGCAGGTCCCCAAGGAGGCCCAAGTTTGCTCCCTAGAAGTCCAGGGATCTGACCCTCTTCTTGCTTTGCTGCTTTCTCACAGGATCCTGAACTGCACCATCTCATGGTGACTGCAGCCAAAGTTGCCCCCAGCCTTCACAACACTCCCAACCAGCCCTTCCGTCTTTGTAAGCATGAGATCCAGCAGAGCATGTCTCCTTGTTGGCTTCTCTATCACAGAATCGGTAAGAGACCTCTGGAGATCATCTAGTCCAACATCCCTGCTCCAGTAGGGTCACTTAGAGCATGTTAGACAGGATCAGGTCCAGGTGGGCCTTGAATATCTCCGGAGAAAGAGACTCCACAACCTCTCTGGGCAACCTAGTCCAGTACCCTGTCACTCTCACAGGGAAGAAATCCCCCCCTCACGTTCAGGCGGAGCTTCCTGTGCTTCAATTTCTGCCCATTGCCTCTTCTCCTGTCACATGGGACAACTGAAAAGAGTTTGTACCTGTCCCCCTGACACCCTCCATTCAGATACTTGGAGACATTGATAAGAGCCCCCCTCAGTCTTCTCTTCTCCAGGCTAAAGAGGCCCAGCTCTCGCAGACATTCCTCACAGGGCAGATGCTCCAGCACTCTGATACCCTTCGTAGCCCTACATTGGACTCTCTCCAGTAGCTCCATGTCTCTCTTGTCCTGGGGAGCCCAGAAATGGATGCAATACTCAAGATGAGCCCTCCCCAGGGCTGAGTAGAGGGCCAGGATCACCTCCCTCCACCTGCTGGCAACACTCTTCCTAATACACCCCAGGATACCATTGGCCTTCTAGGCCACAAGGACATGCTGCTGGCTGATGGTCAACTTGTCATCCACCAGCACTCCCAGGTCCTTCTCTGCAGAGCTGCTCTCCAGAGGGTCAGCCCCCAGCTTGTACTGGTGCCTAGGGTTATTTCTCCCTAGGTGTAGGACTCTGCACTTGCCCTTGTTGAACCTCAGGAGGTTCCTCTCCAGCCTGTCCAGGTCTCTCTGAAGGGCAGCACAGCCCTCAGCTGTATCAGCCACTCCTCTCAGCTTGGGATCATCAGCAAACTTGCTGAGGAGGCACTCTGTGCCTTCCTCCAGGTCACTGATGATTAAGTCGGACAGGACTGGCCCCAGTACTGAGCCCTGGGGGACATCACTAGCTACAAGCCTCTAACTAGATTCTGCACGACTGATGACAACCCTCTGAGCTCTGCCTTTCAGCCAGTTCTCAATTCACCTCACTGTCCACTCATCTAGCCTGCACTTCCTGAGCTTGCCTCCGAGGATGTTACGGGAGACAGTGTTGAAAACCTTGCTGAAGTCAAGGTACACAACGTCCACTGCTCTCCCCTCATCTACCCAGTCAGTCACTCCATCAGAGAAGGCTATCAGATTGGTTAAGCAGGATTTCCCCTTGGTGAATCCATGCTGGCTACTCCTGATCACCTTCTTTTCCTCCACATGCATAGAGATGGCATCCAGGATGAGCTGTTCCATCACCTTTCCAGGGATGGAAGGCAGGCTGACTGGCCTATAGTTGCTTGGGTCCTCCTTGTTGCCCTTCTTGAAGACTGGAGTGACACTGGCTTTCTTCCAGTGCTCAGGCACCTCTCCAGTTCTCCATGATGTTTCAAAAAGATTATGGAGAATGGCCGGGCAACTACATCTGCCAGCTCCCTCAGTACCCGTGGGTGCATCCGATCAGGGCCCATGGATTTGTGGGTGTCAAGTTTGCCTAAAAGATCTCTAATCCGATCCTCCTGGGTCCCATCCTGTTCAACGTTTTAACTCTATGCGCCAGTACAAGCTAGGGGCTGACCCTCTGGTGAGCAGCTCTGCAGAGAAGGACCTGGGAGTGCTGGTGGATGACAAGTTGACCATCAGCCAGCAGCGTGTCCTTGTGGCCTAGAAGGCCAATGGTATCCTGGGGTATATTAGGAAGAGTGTTGCCAGCAGGTGGAGGGAGGTGATCCTGGCCCTCTACTCAGCCCTGGGGAGGCCTCATCTCAGGTACTGTGTCCAGTTCTGGGTTCTACAGGACAAGAGAGACATGAAACTACTGGAGAGAGTCCAATGTAGGGCTACGAAGATGATCAGAGTGCTGGAGCATCTGCCCTGTGAAGAATGTCTGCGAGAGCTGGGCCTCTTTAGCCTGGAGAAGAGAAGACTGAGGGGGGATCTTATCAATGTCTATAAGTATCTGAATGGAGGGTGCCAAGGGGATGAGGACAAACTCTTTTCAGTTGTCCCATGTGACAGGAGAAGAGGCAATGGGCACAAACTGAACCACAGGAAGTTCTGTCTGAGTATGAGGAAAAACTTCTTCACTGTGAGAGTGACAGGGCACTGGACCAGGTTGCCCAGAGAGGTTGTGGAGTCCCTTTCTCTGGAGATATTCGAAACTTGCCTAGATATGACACTGTGCAACATGTTCCAGGTGACCCTGCTTGAAGACAGGGGTGGTATGTGCTTTCTTCCAGTCCTCTGGAACCTCTCTCAGGCACTATGAGCTTTTAAAGGTAATTGAGCGTGGCCTCTCAATTACACTGGCCAGCTCCCTCAGCGCTCATGTGTGCATCCTGTCATGGACTTGTGTTTGTCCAGTTTGTTTAAATGTTACCTAACCTGATCCTTCCCCACAAAGGGTAAGTCTAGTAAGCTCCAGGCTTCCTGCATGAGGTACTGAGATTCTGAAAGATCATTTTACCAATAAAGATTGAGGTGAAAAAGAAATTCAATACTTCTGCTTTTTCTGTGTCCTTTTCATCGGGGCCTCTGCCTCATTTAGCAACAAGCCCATGTTTTCCCTAGCTTTCCTTCCTTTTTCTGCTTATGTACTTAAGCCTTTCTTGTAGCCCTTCATGCCCCTTGTCAGCTACAGGTCGGCTTTAGCTCCCCTAATCTTATCCTCACATGTTCAAAGAGTGTGTTTACATCCTTCCTGGGTCACCTGCCCCTTATACCTTTGGTATAGTTCTTTTTTATGTTTGAGTTTGGTCAGAAGCTCCTTGTTCATCCATGCAGGCATCTTGATACCTTTGTGTGATTTCCTGCTTGTAAGATGGACCATTCTTGACTAGGGAGGAGTTGATCCCTGAATTCATCAGCCAGCTCTCCTTGACTCCTCTTCCTTCTGGGGCCATATCACAAGAGATTCTTCCAAGCAGGTCCTTGAACAGAGCATATTCTGCCTTCCTAAAATCCAGGGTTGGGATCCAGCTTTTCGTGATTCTGCTCCCTCCTCTCCAGATCTTGAATTGCACCATCTCATGGTCACTGCAGCCAAGGTTCTCCCAGCTTTCACATCTTCGACCTGTTCTTCCTTGTTTGTAAGTATGAAGTCCGGCAGAGTATATCTCCTCATTGGCTCCTTGACCAACAGTACTACAAAATTGTCATCAATGCACTTCAGAAACCTCCTGGATTGCTTGTGCACTGATGTGCTGTCCCTCCAGCAGATATCTGGATGATTAAAGTGCCCCATGAGGACCATAGCTTGTGAATTTGAGGCATCTTCTGATTATATGTAGAAGTTCTTGTCTGCTTCTTTTACTAAACAGACAGTCTATAAATACACTCAGTACAGTGTTACCTATATTGATCTGCCTGCTTGTCACGACCCGTAAGCTCTCAGCTAGCCCCTCACCTGTCCCCTGGCAGAGGACCATGTATTCCTGCAGCTCTCTCACATAAAGGGCAACTCCTCCTCCTTGCCTGTTCTTCCTAAAGAGCTTGTATCTATCCATCGCAGCACTCCAGCCTGTGAACTATCCTGCCATGTCTCTATGATCCCAGTGAGATCACTGCCCTGTAACTGCACACAGACTTCTAATTCCTCCTGTTTGTTTCCCATCCTGTGTGCATTAGTGTACAGGCACTTCGAAAAGGAACCATGGCATGCTGACTTCCTAGAAAGGGCATGAGAGCTTTCCTGATAATGTAATCCCACAGGTAGTTCCTTATTTAAATGCATATGCCTCAAATGATTCCACTTCAGTCCTATTTTGTTGATCAAGAGGTCCCTTCTGTCCACATTACCTGCTGCCAACCCCATCCACCACTTCTTTACTTAATTGCCAGTCATTCCCTCCTTCCCTCATCATTGCTATTTTAAAGTCCTGCTTATCAGGTTGGCCACTCTGTTGGCAAAGATACTTCCACCTCATTTTGTCAAGTGGATCCCATCTCTGCCAAGCAGTTGTCTGTCCTTGAAGAGGGTCCCACAGCCAACACCAGCTGCACAATCAATTATTGACTCACAGGATCAATTTGGTTCTTCTAAGGCCATTTCCCCTCACTGGCACGATTGAGGAGCCCACTACTCAGACCCTTATGCCTTTGACTATCACCCGCAGAGCCATATAGTCATGCTTGAAATTGCCAGGTCTCCCCTGGCGTTATCATTGGTGTCCATATGTAAGAGTAGCAGAAGGTAATAGTCCAAGGGCTTGAAAAGCCTCAGCACCTTCTCTAAAACACCCTGAATGTGAGCCCCTGGCAAGCAGCAAACCTCCCTAGAGAGCAGGTCAGATTGGCAGATGGGGGCCTCTGTCCCTGCAGCAGTGTCTTCCTCTGTTACCCCTTGCTTGCTTCCTCCTGTGGCTGAGGCTCAGCTGGCACTGATACTCTATTTGACAATGTTCCCAGCTCCTTAACAGCTACAAGGGGAGTGAACCTATTCCCAAGCTGCAAGTCTCCTGGTGGAGTAGAAGCCCTTGTCCTGGTACCACAAGTCACCAGCTTCCAACCTTCACCATCATCAGAGTTTCCACTTTCTGATCGAACAGGCAAAGGTCACAGAATCACAGAGTGGTCGAGGTTGGATGGGACCTCTGCAGACCTTCTAGTCTAACCTCCCTGTTCCTTGTGAACATTTCTATAAAAGACATGTACCTGATAGGCAAAAAGAAACCAGCAATGGCACTGTGACATTCAGTTGTAGAACTGTCCATCAAGAAGGAGGCCTGTTATAATCAGCTGGACTTGGAGTCAACTCAGATCAAATCTAAAGGCCACCAAGATTCAGAACATACTTTATTATAAGCTTCTGAAAACATGTGTCAACCTAACACTCACTGCTACATGAATGAAAGCTGTTCTGAAACCACGCCCCCCAATCTAACCTTTCACAAAACAAATAATTTCATTTTCTTCATAACTTTCATACCCACACTACTTAAAACTGACAAAATAAAATGTAAATTAACACTGCCTAAAAATGCAGATACGAGGTGGACATTTAATTTTTGCATTAGTTAACATCATGCATTCGATCTGAAAAGAACTAAAACTAACAAAAAGCTTGGAAAAGCTCACCATCTTCAACACATCCCTAATCCGAGGCCTAATCTACATGATAAGCCATTTAGTCTAAGAGGCAGCAGTTAATAGTTTCGTCATCATTGCTGAATCTAAGAATATCTTAACCTGAAAGTAATGAGGCATATTTATTCTTTTGATGTCTGTGGACAATTTCCAACAGGAGTTAACTAATAAATTACAGAAAGAATAGGCTCCTGTGATACAAACACGTAAACACTTGTAACTGTATAACACCCAGTTAAATTGTCATTTTTTTTTCCTAAAAGAATCACATACATTCATATCATGTACATTGTGAGATTTTGATAACTGGAGCCCCAAATGAATTTTCGGAGCTATGGTCTGCTACCAGATTGCTACCAGATTTTTAGAGTAAAGCTTTCACCAAAAATCCAGAAAAAATACTGAACTTGAAATGGTATTTTGAGTGCCACTGCTGTAATTAAAGACAATGTGACCTTGTTTAAATCATATTCATTTCCTGAACATGCAAAATAGGAGTAACTGCATTTTTAAGAAAAAGTAGGATGCTTAAGTATCTGACATAGCTACATATTTAATTTTGTTGGTACTTCTCCCTTGAGTATGTTCTGAATAAAAGTAATATTGCAGTAATCTGAGGATTTATTCATACTAAAATCTTCCCCTACCCCAAATTATAACATTAGATTTTTATTTCAGTTACCTTTCTAAATCACTGCAGAATTCAGTAAGGAAGAGTATCTCTCATATCCAGCATAAATTTGCCTCTTAAACTTTATGCTTAACCGGAGCACAATCTTTGTAGCCTTTCAGATTGGTTTGTGACATTCTCCTAAGCTAGATCCTTCTTTCAGATTCTTGAAAAGGTCCAATACATCTGTTACATCAGACTGGCTCCTTATTCATTTCCTGTCATTTTCCCAGTTTTGTTTTGTGGTTGGGAGGATCAGGAATACATCCATGAAAATGTATCTATACAAGAGTTGAAAATTTTAGGCCATTTAAAAAATTCTATTTTGCAAATATTCATGCCCATGCTTGTCTGAAAGTTCTGAATTGAGGGACATGAATATAGACACTTAAATTCATAGTTAAATATCAAAAACATGAAAACTCAAATGACTTTCAGAGCTGATTAGTCAGTGATAGTCTAGAAATACTCAAAGCCTCAAAAAAACAGGCTTTTTTTTTAAGACATCTACTAATTTTTTTTAAATGACTGCCATTAGGTAAATGCAACTTAACATTCAGTCTTTCACATCTTGTTTTAAAGGACAAGAAACAGAAGTTCAGCTCATTTTCCACCCTGAGAACTATGTTCCAATATGATATTCCAGGAGGCATTATCAAGGCTTATTAAAGACAATTTTTCAAAATTCATTGTGTTCAAGTAACTTCTCAGTTGATATGTTTAAAATTAAACAATATAATCACGCTTTTAACTTTTACATTAAATATATATCTATATGCCATTCAGCTTTAACCTGGAAAGAAAGACAAGATGTAAAATTTGTGGTTAAGACATCCTCATCGATATTAAATGTATTTATGAAATTGGAAATTATCTGGTAATATTTCATACAGTATACATCAGGAATCCTCAAACATCAGTTCCTAAATTCTCCCACACTTAGTTGTTAGTCCATTGCCTGACACCAGGGGCTTAAATGATACAGTTTTACTAAGACTTAAGGTTTTAGTGAAACTGATTGAAATCCCTGAATCAGATATTAGAAGCTCCAAACCTAAGCTTTTTCTCAGCTTCTTGAGAAGGCTTTCCTCTGCTCTCACTTCCTATTCTAGCTCCTGGAGAAATTCTCCTCATGCTGAGGAGAGGTGTCAGAACATGTTGTCACACACAACACACCAGTATAATGCTGGAGTTTAGAAGCGCTCTAAACTGATTCAAAATCCTAGTTGTGGCCAAATGAGACTGAACACACAGCATGCAGGTCCACATAATAAGTGAAATATGTCTGTTATCACAATACATTTACTGAACATAAGCAAATAACTAGCATAAATCTGCCGATCTAACAATGAACGAATTTTAATTTCACTAGCTTTGAAAGTTTTAAGAGCTTCAATTATATTCAGCAGACAGACCTTGCTTCAGGATAAGATAGGACTACAAGAGCCTAAGAGGAGGAAAAGAACTTTAGTGTGGATTTGGACTCTTCCTCTCTACAAATGCATAATTTTGCCTCAATAGCCCTCCATGCAGTTGTGTCTCTCAAAGAATCACAGCATGCTTGAGGTTGGAAGGGAAAACTTCTAGTCTATCCCCCCTGCTCCAGCAGGGTCACCTAGAAGAGGCTCCAAAGGCCCGCCTAGATGCAATCATGTCTAACATGCTCTAGGTGACCCTGTTGAGCGGGGAGGTTGGACTAGATGATCTCTGGAGGTCCCTTCCAACCTTATGGATTCTATGATTCTATGAACCTGTTCCAGTGCTCAGTCAGCCTCATAGGAAAAGTTCTTCCTCATATTCAGGAGGAACTTCCTGTGGTTCAGTTTATGCCCGTTGTCTCTGTCCTGTCACTGGCGCCATCCCACACCCTCCCTTCAGATATTTATACACATGGATAAGATCCCCCCCCAACCTTCTCTTCTCCAGCTTGAACAGTCCCAGCTCTCTCAGCCTTTCTCATATGAGACATGCTCCTGTCTCTTTGTCATCTGAGTCGTCCAGCCCTCTTCTGGACTCTCTCCAGTAGCTCTGTCTCTCTTGCACTGCGGAGCCCAGAACTGGACACAGCACTCTGGATGTGGCTTCACCAGGGCTGAGGAGAGGGGCAGGATCACCTCCCTCGACCTGCTGGCAATATCTTCCTGATGCACCCCAGGAGAACATTGGCCTTCTGGGCCGCAAGGACATGCTGCTGGCTCATGGTCAACTCCCAGGTCCTTCTTTGCTGAGCGGCTTTACAGCAGGCATCCAGCAGATGCACAAGACTGCAATGTCTGCTTGAGAAATATCTTCTGTGCTCCAGAAAAAGCAAGGGAGATACTGAGACTAGTTGCTCAGTTCAACATCTCTACACCCACTACTATATAAACTTATGGAAAAACAGCTATGGCCCTGCTGATGGGAGAAGAATCAAGTAATCATTAGCAAACATGCTGGTCCTACAGTAAGGAGCCAGCTTCATTTTCACCCAGCTGAAGATATTCAGAGCTTGTACGGGTGAATAAAGATGAAAGCACATTTTAATTTCAATATCAGCCCATATATGCATATATACATGGATACTTTCATATCTCTCTATATAGATATATTTGTTTCTTAAGAAACAGAACAGATGATGAATAATATAATCTGTGCTATTTATTTTATGCTGCTCCCACATTTTCTATTGTCAGTATGCAGAAAAATGTTACATTCAAATGGATTATAGAAGTTTCTAAGAATAGGAAACAATAACTTTTGGATGTTCAGATAAGAACTCGAAGAAAAATAAAACTGTAGGACAAATACATTAGCTGAAAATGTGAAACAGATCATTCATCTGCAAAACAATTAAAAAAAACTTGAAATTTAGACTTCACAGCTAACACAAATTGTTATAATAGGGTAATGTTCTTTCCAAAAATTAACCTATCCAGAAACCAATTACTGGGTCAGTTGCATTCATTTCATGTTTTAAAAGCACTTTCTCCTTTTTCTTTTATTCACTGAAAGCTTGCTACATTTTTTTTTTCAATTGAAAGAAATAATTCCTGGTATTTTGTGAAAGATTTAATGAGTGTGAAAATATGAAGTGTGAAAATTTGAAACGTATGATCATTTATAAACAAAAACTACTTGATTACTCTCCCATACAATTTCTAAACATCAAGTTATGCTTTGTGGGGGGGAGAGGAGATACATGTTTTAGTATGTTTTCAGTTTTCAAAATCACCCCTGTACCTTCAGTGGATGCTGAAAAATTAAAGAGAACACAGAAGGAGTGACGAAGCAGACTGGAAACTGGAGATCTTCTTTCTTCTATGAGTTTAAGATGAATTTAAATTAATAGAATTTCATCTGATAATTTTGAAGAATTTTAAGAATTTACTGCTTTAATATTCCATTCTGCACACCAAGACTAAATTCTTAGAAGGATTTTCGTTTTTTTTAGATGGCCTCCAGAAGGAAATCTCATTTTGTGGTAAGCAAGCTTGACACTTCAGCTTATGAAAACATTGTGTAATATCTCCCTGTTTGATTTTTAAATTTCAGATTAGGGATTGAAAATATTCATGTAAGTGACTGGGACTTAAAATTCAGTTTTCATTTGAGTTCCATAGTAAGTCCAAATGAATCAGAATCTATAAACCAAAGATAAAGTGTTTTACAAAAACAAATGAGCCAATCTCAGGTGAAACCCAAAAGGAAAAAAAAAAAAAAAAGAAAAGGAAGGAAAAGAAAGGGAAAGCTTTCACAGAACTTAATGAGGTAAGGTACTGGTACCTCAGAGGGGAGGCAAGTAAATTGGGTAATTACTCTAATACATATCACATTTGAGGTCATGCAATCTTTCATGAAAGATGAATATGAAGATTAAATTTATAAGTTATAGGTACAATGCAGTGCTTAGAGCTTTGAATTATCCAAACAATTTCAAAAGATTCAATTTATGTGAAATTAAATAGTACAATATTTTCTTAAAGCCATTTTCTTTTTTCAAATCACAAAAGTATGCAAGAGTGCAGTTTGCAAATAACGTCTTTCATTAAAGAAGAAAAAAACAAGAAGAAAAGGTCTGATCTTGCTGCTCTATTTGATATGATTTTGTATTGTTCTTAACTGGATTACTGTGTAACTGAGGGTGCAGTACTGGGCCCACATAGCATCTTTTAAAAAATATATTAACAATTTAAGAATGATAATGAATAAACAGATAAAAGGAAGCATATTAAAAACTGTCATTAGTAAGTGATTTTTTAATTGAAAAGACAAAAAACTCATAAAAATGAGAAAAGAGCAGTAGAAATAATAATTCATATAATACAGTGAAAAAACTCAGAACAAAAATCTCAGTATTCTTATTTAATTCTCATTATAAACTATTTATTAGCATTGTATATAGGAAGGAATTGTATTATAGCACTTCTCACTTATTATTTAAAGCTTTCAACAGTGAATGCATCAGAAAAACAAAAGCATAGAAGATTAAAAAAAACCCTCACAGCATATTTTTAGCATTAAATCCTATGGAATACCTCGTGACATTTCTGAAGTCTATCAGCATCAGAGATGTAGAAACATTTGTTGAATATTTCAAAGAACAGTATTTTTCCTATGATACCTGGCATCATCAAAAAAAATCAAAACTTTGATGCAGGTAATATTAATGTCCTTTCTCAAACAACAGCTTAAACCAAAGGAAAAAAAAGAAAACTGCAGAGGACAGCTAAAGAGAGTCTTCAAACAAATATTCCCACAGCAGATGGCAATGTACTTTCCATTTATCAGATAAGCAAAGCAAGGGCTTTGGCAGCAAACCTATTACATCTTCTTGCTTCACATTATCTCCCCATCCAATGAGACCATGAAGTGGAAATCTGAGACTTGTATCTAGTCCTAAGTGGAAAGCGTGAAAGTTGTTAAAAGCTGATGGGGGAAGGAACTTAAAGAAACGACACAGCGTACTAATGTACTAACTGCACTAGGTATGCATTATTCATATCAGCTCCAGTAAGAACAAGAACTTTCTAATCTTCTCTTCCTGACCTTCACAGGTTCTTCCAGCCTACAGCCCCGTTATCCTAGAGGAATACAAGGCTAGAATCCAATCATCACTTCAGAGATCAACTTACAGTTTTCTCCCTGGCACAACCTCGAACTTCACATTTTGTTCAGAGAGACAGATTTCAACAGCAACTGGAGAAAGGTAAACAAGAAAGTTCTTGCTGGGGTGAAGCAAAAGCAAGTTCAACACTCCGTGTGTCCTGTCCCTGCCAAGTAGCAGCTACACAGAACTAACCGGGATGAAATTATCGAAAGAAGATCGATGAATGCCAAATAAATACCTGAAGCCACTAAAGAGAAGAGAAATGCATCTGGGAAATATGGAGGGTCTAAGATCAGAAAGAAATTAAAAGGGGACGCCAACACTGAATGTGCATGCTCTGAGAAGCCCCACACCTGTCATGGGCCCTCCTTTCAGAGGCAGCTCTTTAGCTGCCACAGATTGAGCATTGGAAGTGTGAATGGGATGGTACAGACCTGGACAGAATCACGTCTGTCACAGCAATTTAAGCAACTCTCTTTGTTAGTGATTTGAATACAATGCAATGCAACATAGTTATATTACCAGGTTCTTTTCAAAATCAAGACAGCTCAGATACAAATACCTAAGTTTTGCCACATATCTCAACATAGCTGATGTAGTCATACACATGCTAGTATTTATGCCCTATATATTTGCACTATGGAAGTTATTACCTTCTATATTTTATCCTCTTCTGATTATGTATAAACAATCAGTAATAGTACTACTTTTTTCTAGAGATATTTCATTTGAAGAAACAGCACAAGGAGAAAAGTGTGCTTATTATGGAAAAGTAGAAAACATTCACATTTGATTTGCCCTCCTAACCAAATAATATTTTTTGAACTGATTTTAGCCCTATTTGATGAATTTCTGCTTAGGATGTAACATACAGCTGTATTATTGATATATGCTATTCACCTAACATTTTTTTTGATGTATTTATGAATATTAATTAATCTTCATAACATGTCTGTGAGGTGTATTACAGAATCTCCAATATATAAGGAGAAAAAAGTCAACACCTGAAGAACTTGCCTAGTAAGTTAAAATATTTCAATAAAATGATACAGATTGGAATTCAGAAGTTGCTATGATTCAATTCTTTGGTAAGACTTTGTCAAAACTGAAATGCCTCTTGTTCATCCTGTCATCATTCCCACGTCTCCAGTTCTATTAGGAACAGATACATCAAGTTGAATACATATATATACCATAGTTGTTAAAGATCTATTTAGGTATTCTAGCTGCACAGTTTTAAATTGGTTGGTCTCTTATTGCACTCTATTTTCCATCTTCACAGAGCATGAAAAATCTATTTTATCCATTTATCACACCATTGCCAACAGCATCTGGAACCCACAAGGCATTATAATGTTACTTTGTGGAAGCATCTTTGTTACTTTTTTTGCTAATTAAATTGGATGTAATAGTGAGTACATATTGACAGATAAGAAGTAAAACATCTGTATATACAAGCTTTGATGAGGGGACTGGTCAAAGCCATTAAGAAAAAAGGAAAACCCACAACAGTGTTTCTAGAGATTGTTTTTAAATGGCCTGAAGCTTGTTTTCTAATTAATTTCAAACTTTAAGTCTACGGCACCAGAAGTCATCTTGATTGCAGACACACAACCAAATTTTACAGGTGTCTACAAATGAAACACAACAGTTCAAGATAAAGCAAGATCATGAAGGCAAAGGAAGTATTTTGCCATACTCACCGTAGGCACCCAGTGGCATTGCGCAGCACCTGTGATGAATGGAGCTGTATTTTATGATCATCCTGGAGCGGAGAGTTTTCCCATCCAGAGTGTGGGATGATCACTGCATTGGTCAACACTGCAAGGGCATCCTGGATGATTGGCATTTTCAGTGCATCACAGGAAGACAGATTCCAGAGAACTCCTACAAAAAGTCAATCACTAACAATTAACACTTTTGGAGAAACGCTTGAGTAACTTTAGTTTGTTTTTTTTCTCAAAATGTTTCACAGCATTATTATTCTTAATGAAGCTGCTTCCTTTAAGAAAAAAGACTACATTGTGAATGGGGTTGAATGATACTTCAACACTGCCCCACCACAGTGCAAAATGCACAGCAGCATTGGAAATTCCTGAGAGCTAAGCCTAAAAAGTGAGCAGCTGGTTACGACTCAGCTCTATCTAAGCTGAGAACCACAACTGCAATGAAGGAGTGTTATATATTTTTGAAGGGCTTTGGCCTTAGATTTCTTCCTTCTTAATAAAATTAACAAACACCAACCACAGAAAACAGGCTCTGATTTAAATTACAACCGCCACTACTGATAATTACATACAGACCGAACAACACCTCAACTCCCTCTACGATCTCCACCGTGGTGAAAGCAACTGTCTAGGCTAACAAGCATTACAAGCAAAAAGGTCCTCTTCACAACCCACATGGCACAGTAGTCCAGCATAATTCAGGCCTTCAAGAAGTATTTTTTTATTTGGTAAATATTTCACTGCTTCAAGTTACAAAATAGTTTGTACAGAACAGAAACAAGACTCATCGTGCAACTTATGAGACAATTTATTGGAAAGAAGAAAAAATCCTTCTTTAAAATTCATAATGTGCAAAAGCAGATGAAAACCAATAATGAACCAAAGCATTATGAGCACAGCTACAAAGATTAGCGCCATAGTAAATGTGCCATAAGAAAAGCTGGCAAGAAATCACTGGAGGCAAAAGAGACCCTTTTTTTTCACTCCCTCCTGTACCTGAATTGGAGCCCTGGAAAGCCAGTTTAATTTTAGGGCTATGACAAGACCCTGCTTGTGCAGGGCATCTAGCAGTGCTGGGAGGAAGCTGGAGGCAGCGGTTCTGCTCCATCATTCCCTTGCACTGCATGCTTTTAGCACGCATCATATACAAACATGACCGTGACATTACCCTGCAGTATACTGTCAAAAAACAGAGTGAGTGGTGGTAAGAAGGAAACAGCTAAAGACCCTCCAAGCAGAGGCTCCGTCACTTATAAATATGAACAGCAAGAGGAACACTATTGCTCAAGGCTTTCTTTAGCACGTTGTTTTGAAAGAGAAGTATAAGTAACAGGAGTTGATCCACATTTTTTGGTTTCCCTTTAAAACTGCTCACTTCTACTGGAAGATTGTTTCAATTATACAAGTCATGTTTTTATGATTTATGTATGTATGTAGTTGTATGGAATGGCACAGATAGAAAGTTTGGCATTTTCATGTAAAAATTCCACGTAGTGCACCAATAACGAAAACTTAAAATAACCTGTATATGGTAGATAAACTGAAAGTGATAGATTTCAGCTAGACACAAAACATTAAAAGGCAGAAGTGCAAATACTGCTTTCTTTTTTAATCTAAGGCTTGTTACTCTAATGAGAAAAGAATCTTTGTTTGAATTCTGTTCTGAATTCCTTAATATTAAAAGTAATAGTATATTTAAATGAATATATACCTTCATAAAGATATTTACATTCACTTTTCTATGATGTATGTTTTGTAAACTTTCTATTATTCTTAAAATACCTAGTATTTCATTGCTTTTGGTCAGTATAAAGAATAATGTGGTTGCCCTTTATATTGATTTAGACAGGTGTAAATGATGTCTCTGGTACAGAAATAGAGAATCAGGATGCAAATTTTTCTCTCTTCAAGGTCTGATCTCATACTTAAACAAGGCAATGTGTTGCTTCTTGGTGAAGAAGCCCTACTCTGGAACTAAAGCAAAAAAAGAGTCTTTGATGGTCACAAAACAGTACCTTGGGCTTCAGGAACTATTCATAAAACTAGAAAAGCAGAGACAACACAAAAGGAGCAAACATAAGGGCCCAGTCTAACAAAATACTCAAGAATGTTTACGCATATATGAACGTGTACATATGTGTACATTCACTCTCCTTCCATCTTGATAGTCTAATTTTCCTACTGTCTCACAGGAGGTTCTTGCCAATTAAAAGTAAACTCAGGCAAGCATCATGATATATTGATATAAAGCGATAGCTGAAATGCCCAGAAATACTCTTTAAGCTCTTTTCCTGCATGTAAAATTAGAATTTATTCTCAGAAGTGGTAGGGCCTGCTACATGCTCAGGCTGGCATTTTAAGTGCATCCTTGAACTCCTTAATTAAGGACATATAGTTATGAATGAGCACTAAGAATCCTCTTACCATTACCTTGCAGAGAAGCATTTGAAGTTAGATTTATCTGGGGTCAAAGAAGATGATCCATTCCTTTGGCTGTGCAAGAGGCAGGAAAATAAAAAAGATCTTTTATCTGAGGCATCTTCTACTAGGGGTTAACTCTGAATGACTGAAAAGTCTCTGAGCACATTTTCAATCACTTTTAATGCTACAGTAAGAGGTTGGTCACTGAGATCATATCCTACTTACTCTGAAAGTCTTGACTGAATTAGATTTCCTGGCACATCAAGCAGGCATGGAATAGCCCCAGAGGTGTCCAGCAGCTACATACTCATATCTAGGCTGCATACTAAATTGTTTGAGAGTCATCAGCTGCTCGCAAGAAGGGAAGGGACTGGACTTGGCATAACAGTAACTCATCAGGGGTAGTGGGACCTATCCTGTTATATATAGATTGAAAGAGAGCTGTTAATCCACAATTTAACTCCACGGTTTACCATCTATAGACTGACTCTTGAGAGGGAAGAAGAAATGAAGAACTAAATAGATCAGTTTTGAACATCTCTTAGTCATTTGCATTCTCAGTATCTTACCTCCTCTTTGCTTTTCATTCAGAGCAGGCATTTTGTCTCCCTATTTATTTGCAAATCACCTTAGTTTGTACTGAATGCTGCTTTCTGGTGCTAGAAAGTGAAAAATAACTGCAACAGACTGATCAAGTCTATTTGCAGGCTAAAAGTTTTCATCCTTATGTAAAAGTGATTGACAGCCAAATAAAAGTATTTTGCAGTCTCATGTTGAATATAAACCTAAAGAGAAGCCTACTGAAAGCATACAGCTGGTTCCAGTTGGAAGATGGATTTTGGGGCAGGATACCAATTGCCAGTCCTGCTGTGGATATCAGGTGAAGGACACTTAGAAGAGTCCACTGGAATACTTGCTAGGGACTTTAAGGCAGCCTTAAAATTATACTAAGACTTTGCTTATTTAATATTCTTTGTTAAAAATAAAAATTGAAGAGTCTTCCAACTCATCCATTCATCTTTTCCACCTTTATTTTATAGTTTGCCCATGGTCTGATGCAGAGTGCAGCCTGATGAGGTCAGGACAGCCCACATTGCCATAAGAGTGAACACGGCTTTGCCAGACTTTTTTGTCGATATGCTGAAAGCACACCATTACTATAGGCAGTTCTCCTCACACAGGCAACAGATAAGACTGAAATCCTAATGTAAATACATGCAGTAATAATGGATGTAATAATACCTGGCTGCACAGAAGCCAGGTATAAGCTATCTTTTGCTGGAGCCCTTGGGAAAAACATCTTCTAGCCCAAACTATGAAGTATTAGAAAAGTCATTTGCTGGGTTTTACCGTAGCATTGACAGTTGGACCCTCTGAAATCACAGTGTTGCTCTACAGAGGTGAATCGGCTCTGTGTCAGCAGAGTGCTTCATGTACTACACTTCTGATGAGTTCAGGGCAGGAAACAGAAACAAAATCATTTATCTTATGGAAAAATGTACATCTGTTTAAATTCAACTGATATTTAAGAAGCACAGGAGTTACTGACAACTTAGGAAAACTAACTTATGTACTTAAAAGAGGGCAAATACCCACCACTGCTGCATTTCTTAACATTAAGTGCAAGACTGCTTTGCAGCTAGTTCAACTGTCAAGACAAGCTGATCACAGTAACAGACTTTCTGCAGGAAAAACAAAAAGTAGTTGCTTTGATGCTAATTTCAGACTCATTTTAATAGATTTTGGCAGCTGAACAACTCAGAACTCATAAAAGGGCTCCTGATAAGCATACTTAGAAAACAACAACAAAAAAACCCTTTTAAAACTGGCACAACAGAGGAGGAAGTTTCACTAATTTTCCTGAAATCATTTTTTTCTGATTACTGAAGGACTATGACCAAATGATCTATGTACACCTTTATACAACTGACTTATGTACTTGTTTTATATCTATCTACCCTGTGTGTCAAGGTAACCCATAAAAAACACAAACTGAGAAAGAATGTGTTGCAAGAAAGTCAAACAGCAGGCCAGAATTAATGGATCGCAAGTCAAACAGCAGATAAGTAAGTTCTTTTCCCATTGCAGCCATCCACAGCCCAAAAAGCAAAAACTGTCATGGACAGAACATATAGTTGTTTTTTTTT
The DNA here is from genome assembly GCF_028389875.1 of Rhea pennata. Lineage (NCBI taxonomy): Eukaryota > Metazoa > Chordata > Aves > Rheiformes > Rheidae > Rhea > Rhea pennata. Next base: position 77,511,377 of record NC_084664.1, read on the forward strand.
TTTTTTTTTTTTTTAAAAAAAAAACCTCTGAATGAACGCAGTTTGCTCTTGACTACAGAATAGTAAAAAAAAAAAAAAAAAAAAAAAAAAAAAAAGGCTATTGCATATAGCAATAGTCCATATTCTTTTCACAGGACAGAATTTGGCCTAATATTGTTGTTATTTTTAAATATTTGAAATAATGTATAACCATGGAAGGGAAGAACTGTCAGAAATGTATGTTTAGAAGTTATTAGATTTAATGTTAGATAACAGAAGAATTAGAAGGGCTGAAACAAGTTACTGTGGAAAGATCAATGTGTTCCTACTTTTCTTGTTTTCCTAATTGACGATTCTTGTATTACTGCCATAAAAGTGGAACCAAAAGCAGTTAATTCTACATGAGAGAAATATAAGAGAAAATAAACCAACTGTTTTTAAATCAGGTTTCATCCTAGCCCCTTGATAATGGCAATGCCTAACTAGAAAACACGTCATACTGGAAACCAAGCATGGAGGCATATAGGCATGCAAAAAATTTTTTTCCACAATATTTACACACACATTCTACCAAAGGATTTTTTACAGCCCCCAAAATTAAAATATAGGTCTAGTAATAGATTTTAACATACAGAACAAAAATTTTATACTTGCAACTGAACCTAACTCCTTCCTCACAAGAACCCTTTAGCAAGGTAGACATCTATAAAGTAAAATGTAAAATGGATGGCTCAGTATAAACCCTCTCAGAAAAATGAAATGCTTATTTAATAACTAAATCTAAAATTGATATGTGATTTAAGAACAGCACTGTGAGTAGGATCTTGTTTTGTGCCTCTGAAAATAAAAAATTAATTTAGTTTGGTCTCCGTGAAACAAGTAGTTTCAGCTCAAAAGCAACATGTTTTATTTCATATCCTTGGACTTTCATTTTGTAAACAAAAAGTGAAATATTCAGGTCTGTTTCAAAACAAAAATATTTTAAAGTGAAATTTTAAGTGTTCTGTGTTGAAAATGTCAAACATTTCAAACTTCAAAGCGGTTTTAAACTCCAAGTGTTTTAAAACTCTATCTTTGGGGGGCGGGGATAGAGGAGGGGATCAAAATTATATGCCAAACTGAATTTTTCAAAAGGTTTAGTACTTGCTGAAAAAGTTCAATGCAGCTGTCAAGCCATATGCTGCAACAGATGTCCTCTATTTATCACTCCAGATTGCCTTGTTTGATATTTCCTCTTAAACGTAGATTTGACCAAATCTGAAAAAATTTCAATAAAAAGTCCTTTATATAGTATATTAATGAGCAAATTATAAATTCTGTCCCTATCCTTGACATATGAATCAAAGGCACTTGAATGAATTTTCCACAGAAGATGCACATCACTGCCTGCACCAAGAAAAAAAAAGGTAATTTCTAGTGTAGACGTGGAAGTTAATTTGGTTTATATGTGTCAGTTATTCCAGTCCCAGAGATAAAAGAAGGGCAAAAGGGACCCCCTGGTTTATGTGCTAGCAGTGGTAAACTGTTCACCATTTGGGACACTCTTCCAAAATAAGCAAGAACCCCGCGCAGTTAATATCCATAGCTGTCAAGAAAGTTTTAAGTATTCATCTGTTTCCAACAGATTTTACTGAGACCGTAACTCATCCATCACTTCAAAGAATGAGAACTACGAGACTCATAGTTAAACAAAGGCAGCATAAAATGCCCTGTGATAACCAAGAGCAGGACCAACTCAGAGGATTCAGGAACCACCACCAGCCTGGAGCAAACATCCGCAAGGAACCTTTCCTTCTTTCATTGGGAACAGCAGGCGGTGAGTCAGTTAATCTGGTAATGCTGAAAAAGTTGAGAATGAGTCCTCCTGAATACAGCAAATCACATCGGAGGGCTTTTGTGCCTTCTGAGCTGGAAACAGTGATAGTATATTGAGAGAGGGGCAGATTGTTTTCTAATTAGAGAGTAAATTGTAATAGATTTTGTAGAAAATTATTCATTTGAAATTGTTGATATTATTTGTGTAAGCATTATTTGATAAGACAGCATCATTTCTGAAGCAAAATTGCCCAATTTATTAAATTACTGTTGGATTTGCCATTCCATATGAGCTATAAATAGATTGTGCTTTGAATGGCTCTGGGATTTGTTTAAGATGTTGCAGGCTATAGGTTGGGTATCAGTTTCCCAGCTACCTACAGTAAAAGCCTTACAGCCTTCCTCTTTCCTGGTTTGCAAAGAAAATAGCTTGAATAGAACTAATATTCAGTGTTTGGTGTCTCAGCAGGGACAGTGTACTCACGTGAAAAAGTCATAAAGTGCCAATTAACTTCTTTGATGAATTTGTTTGGAAAACATGTCTATGTTTCTAGAAATAATCCCATTGTTTTCTGTAGGTGCTGACAAAATCTAAAATTTACTCATTATTGGATTGTAGAAGTCTCCTTTAAAGAACAACAGTGTTCCTCCTTGCATGGACATGTTTTGGTATATTCTACTTGATTATCCCACTAAATATAATATTGCCTTTGCTAGCAATAGGCCAGGTGGCTAGTATCTAATTTGCTTTACTTTTGCTGAACTTCGTATAATTGTGTGGTACAAGTGTAGTTTTAAAAATATCCTAAGGTTCCCTTTTTTCCCATAACTACATGCTAAGTCTAATGGCACGGACTGTAAATTATTATTCTCTGCAAACTTTCTGCTACAGATTGAATAGCATGTTCTTACTGCAAGCCAAGACACACCGGAGATTTTGAAGAACCTCAGCATTTTATACAAAACTCTCAATGACTCACAAAAATTGGGGAAAGGGTTGAGGAATATCTCAATTAAAGGTATCAATACAACAGAGTCAAATTATTGTGTAACCTCCATGTACTAAGAATGCTGTTGAATACAAAAGAAAGAAACAGTGAAGAAATTGTAATATGTAATTCATCTTTCAGTCATTAGTTTCAATCCAACTTAAACAGATATTAATTTTTAGCACACAAATAATTGTATTGATGTTGAAAAAACTGTTATTTAAAACACTGAGTCAGAACTAAATTAGTACAAAAGATTCATTCAACCTTTAAAACTGATTTCAGTAGAAAATTGTACTTACAATTACACTTATTTGAAGAAACAGTAGAAAAGATTTGTTCAAGCTAGTACCTTTCAAATCTTCCGTCTGAATTGAAAGCACTTAACATTTAAACAAACAACCAAATTGTAGTGACTAAGGCAGTAGATTTGAAAACTGTGAATCTTTTACTAAAACGACTATAAAAAACCAGGATCCCAATGACAGCTGGACTTTTTTAACAGGTTTTTCTTTTTGTTTTTCTCTTGCACAATCGAGCTTTGTAGCTGTTGACTACAAGGGGAAAGTCACTGACCTGCTCCTGTGCTTGGCAGCACTCTCTCAGCACTTGCATTAAGGGTATTACGGGAAATTTGCATAGCTGTAGAGGACAAACTAAACAAGAAATGAATTAACACCTCTTCCTGCCCAAATCAAAACAAGCACTTCCAAAAGGAGTGTTTTATGTGTTTTGAGCTAGCAGTTACCCACTTCCTCACTTAACCTTTCTAATTTCCTTGACTTGGCAGGACAAAACGATCAGATACTGAAGTCCGAGAAGAAGCTAATTCAGAGAGCTGAATTTTAAAAAAGCCTTTCTATACTTCATTTGTTCATTTATTTCACTTTTTCATTTTATTTAACTACATAAGGTTGTGCCCTAAATTATATTTGGCAGTCTTATTCTCTTAGCTAAGCACGTACTGAAACCAATTTACTCCAGCCTTGTCTCAGCAGTATTCCCATGGTTACATCATCATTACCATTTACACACGTACATGGCTTTTCAAATTGTCTGCTTGAAAATACTGTGATACCCAGCACACATACCTGAACCTAAAACATAGTATATCTTTATAATTTAATCTTCAGTTAATATAATGCCTATATCCTTTCTCTGGGTCCAAAAGCAAGCCACTACATCCATATTTATTTTGGTATTGTTATCTATCTGTATCTTCCTACTCATCTTTTTACACAAAATATCAAAAGGTGGTAATCAGCTAGGCCTGTCACTGGCTCGTATTACTCTACTACAAAACTTGAATATAATAAATAAATAGGACATTTAGTATGATTAACACAGGATCAGAATATCTAACACAAGCCTGGAAAGAAAGGTATGCTATTACTTTTACAATTATGTCAGAGAGAGATACGGTAAGAATATAGCTAATAGAAGAGTCTGATTCTTCTTCACTTAAGTCAAGTGGAAAGTCACCTGCAAGTGTGATAAAACACGCCTTACTCATCATCACATCAAATTTCCAAAGAGCTACAGGGCTACAAATAGATGCCACCTCTAAATGAGAAGTTTATATCATAATAAAATTTCACATCTGTGTTTATACACTCCAGTAACTGAGCTAATGCCAAGGGCACTTTTGTAGAAAATTATTAAATTGATAAACTGCCTGAAAATCCTAAGTACTAAATATTCAGCCCTTTTTCATAACACTGTTAAATTTGATCTACTATTTTAGAAATCAAAAGTGCAATACCTTAAAAAGTCCAATTAGAGAATAACATAACAAATAGAAAACAACTACAGTATTACAGTTAATGTGTTTCTGACTTTGTGAATACCCAACAGGAGAAGTGCCATCATACTAGATATTTAAACATTTTAAAGAACAGGCCAGAATTGCCTAAAAAGAAACAAACAAACAAACAAAACCCCACAAAACAATCCCATCCTTCCCCCCGCAACATACACACACACAGTAAATCTTCTACTGAAGAAAGGGAAAAGGTCCATTTACATACAATACTCCCTTAAACCTGCCTTACATATCACTGCAGGCTCAAAGGTATCTACTGGACTTTCAAACCAACTGCAGCTTTCACCTCAAAACAGATACATGTAGAACCAGAGATAACTGCTCTCAGTAACACTGAGGCCCTATCAATAAGTTTACAAATACCTCATTAAAATAATCTAGCAACTGCTAGAAATAAAGCTAATACTAATCAGTGGCACAGATACAAAACAACTACATAATAATGTTGTAGAAAATGGGATGATACCAAAAATCAAACCAAGCCAAAAGAACAGCTGGCTCAGGCTAAAATTACAGACAACACGAATGAATGTTAGAACCCCAAATCCTTGAAGTAAATGAAGACTTTTTAATGTCCATCCCAACCACAAGCCAAACAGACTTGGCCAACTAATGCTTCTTTAAAAAGGATGATTAGGTACCAAACTTGGGATAATTTTTTGCAGGAATGGAGTATATCTTTTTCCATTCAATGGAAAACAAATATGAACAAAATAAATAGACATTATATATATATATATATATATATATATGTATGTATGTATGTATATGTATATATGTATATATATATGTCTATTTACAGTGCTACATAGTTTCTGCATTTTAAAACTTCTGGGATAATATTGATAATTTTCCTAATTCCTGCTTTCAGTAGGCAATAGCTAAATCTTGGACACCTTCGTGTCAACCAAAAACAAGCAGCAGGCTGGCTGCCCACACAATAAGGAGCAATTTCCCCTTTCATTTTTTCTAGTTACAGCTCTTCATAATCATCTGCTTTCTAAAAGTGGATCATCCACTTTGCCCTGTCAATCAAATTTGTCATACGTGGTTTGAAAACTTGTGTTACAGGGATATAGGGGATCTGTTTAAAAAGGGCTGTTGCTAATTTAGCTAGCTTATGTCTCCGGAAGCACAAACTGTGATTCCATTTGTGATGCATTTTATTTGTCCAAATAAAAAGAATAGAAGTTACGATAGTTTTAACCGAGGCAAGTAAGCAGTTATCACGTGCAGCTGATGGAAGAAAGAGCAAGGGTAAGCTGCATCTAGCAGGAGCTGATTAACCTTACCTTCTCCACAAGGCATCAGTGGGGATTCCTGTGCTATTCTTGCTAATGTTCATATTTTGTGCCTTTTTTTTTTTCCTGATAGCAAAGCAAACAGAAATGACACTAAAATAGAATTTCATGGAAGTGTTCATAATTAGCTCCTAAATCAGGAAAGGAAAGCAGAGTCCCAAATCAGCTACACATTGTCACTATTAACAAGTGAAAACATTTATTTTCCACCATCTGTAAACTCTGTGCTGCATTCTCATCTATTTATGATTATTAGGAAAGTGCTAACATTTAATGATTTTTAAAAGAAAGGCTTTTGTTCTTCCCTTTACTAGGAGCTACTGGGGAAAAGCAGCAGCAGAGATACGGTGAAAAGATAGCTAAATTAAGTATGATACTGCCAGATTACACAGACTTTTTTTTTTTTATTTAGAGACCTACATGAAACAAGGCAGAGTAATTCAGCTTCTCCTTGAGTCTCTGGAAATTATCAGAGACTGCAGATTCCTCACTGCAGGCCTGTAAAAAACTCTATTTGTATCAGCATATTTCATTTCTATATAAATATATACATATTAATTGGTATGCCTTGTTCACTTTATGTATGGTTTTTTAGTGACTGCAGAAGTATTTCTGGAAAATTTCAAGAAGTAGTTCACAAGCATTAAGAATATTTAATGCCGTAAGAGCTGGACAGCACCCATCCCTCCCAGGCTCCATCTAGAAGCCTGCGTGGGACCATTTGCTCCATGTTAAGAAGGCTTTGAAGCTATGTTGCTTTGCAACATGGTTCAGTTTGCCCAATCCAAAAATTCAAGCACAGCAAGATTTTTCATCACGAGTCAAAGGACTCTGCTAGCAAGGAGAAAGAGGAGAATAATTAAGAAGGAAGCACCTCCTGCCCACATCTCCTTCCTCACAGCCAAGTGACTGATCAGTGACTCACACCTATGTCTTCCTCAATTTCTGGACAGGTTTTGGAGAGATAACGGTACAAAGAAATTATTGGGAAGGAGAAAAAGCCAGAAATCCAGCTGAAGACAAATAAGGAGCTGTTGGGGATAGAGAGGTGGTTTGCAAGTTTAAACGCCCTTCCAAAGCCAGTCTTAAGATGGTTGGAAACTGGATTGATAATCTCTGTAGACAGAAGCAACAGTAAAGAAGAAAATGTACGTGGTGGAGGAAAAAGTGAATATCCTAACTGTCTCTGCCAGGCAGGTGATAAATGCTAGTTGGAGCAGGCAATGAATGCTTTGCTGCTATCGAGATAAATTGAGCTGCTAAGAATATTTCCTGCCCCCATCTTGTTCCTCACAGCTAAGTGCCTGATCAAAGCAATTCACATCCCTCTTGTTGGATTTCTGGACAGGCCATTTAGGCTCACTACGCCCAGTCCCCATTTGTAAAGTTGTGTCCCCGATGCCTCCCTCGCCCAGCAGGAGCACTCTGAGGACACCTGCTCGAGGAGTGCTCAGAGGCTGTGACAGCAGAACTCCCATCAATTCTGCACCCTCTCTAAGAGTAACAGGAATGGCTTCTGTGTAGACAGGATACACAACGAACACGAGATGGAAAGGCTCAAGGTTTACTATGGAAACACGCATTTGCTATTATTTTCTCAGCACTTCCTTCAGGCTGCATTAGCACTGTTGAAATAATTATCTTCCTGCTGCCTCAGCTCAAGGAGACTGACAAGAAACAAAAGAAACTTCTTTTGTTTTCCCTTGTGCCCACCACCAAGCTAAGTTTTTTCCCATTACTGAGGCAGCTGCTGCAGGAGTTACCCATCCTTCCCCAGGAAGGACAGAGGGGAGGGATTTAAGTGGGGCAGCTGTCACACTGCAGGACTTTACACAAAAGCAAATTAGAACTGATTAAGATGTGCAACACTAGCTGGCTTTCTATAGGATTTAAGAAGAGAGGTGCAACTACGAGGATAGCTTTGGGCAGGAACTTTGCAGACTAATATCCCTGTTAGGATTTCATTTGCAAACCAAGGACCAGTGACCTGCACTTTGAAAGGTACAAAACTCAGCCACGGCAAAAAATACCCCTCTAGGATGCCCCAATTACTTCAAAATAAAAAGCCAAAACACAAAAACAGGTCCAGCAATGGAATCCTGAACTCCAAGTGACCTTGAGTCCCTTCCTTGGAGTAAGCTTGCTCTGCTCCCCTTTTAGAGATGTCCAGCACTCTTGACTGTTATCATTCCCGTCAGCCGCATCTTCTAGCACTGGTGCTGGTTACGACCACGGCACTTCAGAGCTCTCCCCTTCTCCGCTGTTCCACGTGGCAGGCGTGCTAGCACACACTCACTTTCTACCAGCAGGTATTCTGCAGAGCTTAATAGCATCCTGGGCGTGGGATGGAGTGCAAACTACAGCCCATCATCTTTGCTTTAAACGACCTAAAGACATTACACATTCCGTCTATAGCCAGCATGGAAACTACCACCCAAACCGCCAAAGTGCACTCCCTGCTTAAGTTCATTAGCAGTTTGCCACTTATTACTCAGAATAAATAGGCAGAATGCTCCCTGGAGCCAGGACACAGACAGCAAAACCCTGAGACAAACAAGGATTTGGAACCTGCAGCGTCAGCTCTATTAGATCTATCAGTAATTCTGCCACTCTGCAGGAAGCACCATCGGTGCTTGGGTTACTCAGCACCTCTGTCCCATTAATACTGCCTAACAAATAGCAGGTGATAGGTGTTGTAACTAGGGAACAAAATTAAATATAAAAATCTACATTTAATAAACACCATGCAGTTTATTCAAACACTCTTGCGCAAGGAATCTGGAGTCAACCAGAGGATGATAATCTTATTATTGTGTCCTAAATGAGGCCTGACCCACAAGTGTAAGCTATTTCTGCAGAAGCACATATGATAATGTGAATGCTGATGCATGCTCCTATGACAAAGATGAGAACTTTTTCTCATATATTTGAGTAGGAAAATCATAATGGAAAAACAGGCATTGTAAAATAGGATAATGAAAAGATCTTAAGATTTTCTACTTGTAGCATTAGATTAATCGCCACATTCATGTCAGCAATCAAATAGATCAAAATCACAAAGCAAAAATCAGAAAAGCCATCTTCCATCTTTGCTTTTGCATTTTAAACAGGATGATTTAGGGGAAAGGGGAGGGAATCGCCAAACACTTCAGACTGCTACTACTTCATAGTATTTCTGCAGGCCCTCCTCCACCCAATTTTACTGGGGAAAAAGTCAAATCTTAAAAAGATCAGATCCTCTCTATTCTATCAAGAAAAGAAATAATTTTTACCACTACCTGCACACTCTATGTACAACACACATCACACAGCATGCTATCAAATTTCAGAAAAAGACTTCAGAAGACACTGTCCATCTCTCCAACATACTTCTGTATTTTTCTACCAGCATCAAAAGAAAAAAAAAATGAAGAAAACCCAACCCACAACATTCTCACCATAGACGATATAACAGAAGAAGGTAACAGCTTCTGCGAAAACCTAGTAAAACCCTACGTCTTCGTGTGAACCATGACAGCAGATGGGAGACTACAGCTCATTGCAGAATTCTGCCCCACAGCAATACATTTTTCCTCGGACACTAAAATTCTTACAAGAACATCCACAGCTAACGAAGAACAAGTAACCAGGACCCATAACAGGAACCATGCGCTCACTAGTAAACTCGCTGCATAATATTACATAAAGTTACTCAATATTTCACATACCCAAAGGGCCTGGAAGTATTTTGTTAGCATGACAAAGATGGTAATAAATAAACGGTTAGTGATGGAGCAACCGACACACACCACAGAACTGCGCAAACAGGGTTTGAAACACAACAAGAAGTATTGAAAGATTCAAACCTGTGACCAGTTCTCTGATTTCCAAATCTGTAGTCTTGCGAAGTAACCGTACTAATGCTGGGATACCACCACAGTTTTTCAGGGCAATTTTGTTGTCATCATTTGCCTTCCCATACACCAAGTTTCTCAAAGCTCCACAGGCACTACGGTGGACTTCTGTCATTCGATGGTCCAATAGGTCCACCAGTAATTGTATTCCACCTTGTCTTCTTATCTGAAACAGAACAAAGTGATGACCATAAAATCAGGGGATGAACACCAGCATTATATGTGCTACTCAGTTTAATAAAGCTGTGGTTTATGCAGGCTATACTCCACCAAAGGTATGCTAGCAGCCCCACAAAGCTGTCATATTACATTTATTTGATTCTTCCTCCTATTCTTTCATCGGTACCATAACTGTAAAACGATCAACCTGAATCTCTTTAAAAGCAGCCAAAAGTTAGTCGAAATTGTTGCCTCAGAGAGATTTCTCAAGGTTCAGCAAGATTTGCCTTGGCAAGAGTTTCTCCTGCACTGTAGAACCATAATCTGCTTCAGAATTTGGATATCACTGATGCAAATAATAGAGAAAGAAGTTAGATACTTAGGCACTGTAGGAAGAGACCAGACTACTATCTTCCTGTTCTGCAAATGAAAAAAAAGAAACACTTAATGGATTAAAGTTTTTAAGACTTTCTCCTTTTTTATTTAATTACTTGGAATGTAAACAACCACCATAGTCTCTGTAAGAATGTTATATCAACAAAACCATGAAGAAGTTGCATCAGCAGAGAGGAAAAAGGGAGACGTCTGCATAAACATGAAGACAAGGTGATGGACAATTCATGTTAGAACATACTATGTTATGCCTGAGGGTGACCCTTAAGTGAGGTAGGAACAAAGTTCTTATCAGTTCTTAAGGTGGCTTACACAGATGAACTGCTAATGCAGTATCTTACATAAGATAGCAGCCTATCACAATGTTAATCACAACATAAACCGGAATCCAGATCACAAAAGATGGCAAATAAGTAAAATTAGCAAACTGAAAGCAAACACTGGTATTTTTTGTAACAGTTCAATGATCCAAAAAAGGTAACTGAAAACATAAAAAGCTTGGAATAGCTATTTATAAGTTTTACAATCTTTATGAAAAAGTATGTTACACAATCACATAGCTGACCTGTTTTTTTCTATTAAGGAATAAATTTAGTTAATCTCTAAGATACGACTCAGCAAACCATCTGAGTATCTACTCCAAAGATAACCGTGTATTTAAGCTTACAAAAATATGTATATCAGAGCCTAAAGATGCTGGTTGGATTCTTGTTTCAAAAGTGTTGTGACAGTACTTCAAATTAAGAAACTATAAACCATCACTTCAGTTCCCTGATCTTCTCACACACAGTCTGTTCTCAACCTGTATACTTTTATTTAAATTTCCAAAGAAAGCAAGCATTGCCTTCATCCCCATTTTGAACAGATCTTGCATTTCTGCAGCAAATGCAAAGCCTCTGTAAAATCCGTGAGAAAGAAAATTTCTGTTAGTTAAATGGTGAAGATACAGTTTACAGTTTTAGGTCAAGAATGAACCTTCAGAAAAGAAGTCGTAGAAGTGGAGGAATAAGTAGGTTTTATCTGTCTTTTTCAAGGGTGATATGCCACTATTTTTCTTTCTTTTTTTTTTTACAGTTACTTAGAAAAACCAAGACCACTCTTATCTTGGGTACAAACAAATAACAGGTAAGCACTATATGAAGGAAAGACACAGAAGAAAAAGTACAGACATATCTGACACAAATGATCAGGGAGTTTGAGGATATCAAAAACATTTTATTACAAAACGTTACATCCGTTTGCAACAAACCCAGCTTCAGGGTTATCTAGAACTGTTTACTCCTCAAACCGCAAACAACACTGGAGCTTCTTGCAATAAACTGGAGCAATTAATACCTAATGTCAGAGGAGTACAATGGTTTACTTTCGGGTAAGTTGTATTGACAGCTCTGTCAAAGTTTTTCACTATATGTGCTGTTGGCTGGGGCCCAGAGTCAACTCAGACACCCTAAATAGCCATTTTACCACCTACAGCAATATTTTGCTGAGGACATTAAAAACAGACAGCTATAGAGTATTTTTAAAATGGCAAGAGAAAAATGAGACATTATTTTTAGAATCAAAGTTTATCATGATATAGTCCCTGAATTTTTGTTTTCTTGTTCTTTCAGGAACGTGTGCTCTTGGGGTTCTCCATGGGAGGGAAGCTTGAGAGAAGAAAGAAACAGTTAAACAAAGTTCTGCTAACTAGTTATGTACAACTAATGTATGGTGTTTCATACATCTAACACAAGCTTTGCTGCAAATAAAGACTGAAATATTATTCCACTTTTGAGGCTCCAGAACTGAACTACACGAAACGACCCACTGATCAAGTGTAAGTTACCACTTTTCTTCTACCACTTTATGTGGCACATTCCTACTTTCATAATAATCGCAAGACCCTGCAATATACCAGCCATAGAGTTGAAAAAAACATATGCTCATTTATGCACCGTAGAAATTACAGTATTAAAATAAAACAGTATAATGTGTATACAATTACAACACAGCTTTGAGCCAAATGCCACTACAATAGTTACAGTTTAGAGATAAGCCAAAATATTTTCCTAGAAGGAGTCATTGCACCTGTGTGTCATGTTGAACTGTCACAGCAGCATGCAGGTCATCTGGAAGTCTACAGCTGCCAGTGCTACATCCAAAGGGCACAGATGTGACTGGACATTAGCACAATACATGAAATCCAGGCGTAAGCGTTAATTAACCTTTCTGAGAGTCCATCCTTCTACTGCCCAGAGAAACAGTGTTGCCTTTCAATTCAGAAAACAGAAAAAGAGATCAAAGAGGATGTGTCTCAATACGTCTCCCTGATCAAAACTTCACCAATGTGAACAGTATGATCTGCAAAGAAACCATTTGCCAGGAACATTTCTCAAGTTTACATGAGAGGTGGGGCAGTGTTGGTTTGTTTGCTTCTTTTTACATTTTTGAATCTATTACGTTTTCATCTTCTGATTAAAAAACACTGGCTTCCCCTAATAAAAGAGATTTTCAAAATCAAGTATACTACCTGAAGAGCCACCTACACGACAAAAAAGATGGCATTTACTGCACATAAATCAGTTCTACAAAAGGTGAGCCCACCACTAAGCCCCACACTTCAGCCTTTGGAAAGAAATGCGATTCGATAGAAGAAACAATGTTATTAAAAAATATAAAATGGTGCTGCTATGATGAGTAATATAAGGAATAACAGAATGAACATGTGCCTGATAGTAATTCTTTTTGAACTTTCAAAGCACAATATGCAAAATGATTATTTTAATTGCTGCACTGTTTTATTTTGAAAAAAAAAAAAGTCATGAATGATGAGAGGAAGAAGGAAAATATTAAGTATGTAGAAAAATTCTTTGGGGCACTATAATCCAAGGGCTGTGTCTCCATTTAGAGGAGAGCTGTGCCGGTGCCGTCTTCCCTGCTCTCCCTAGAGGTCACAGGCCATCTCAAAGCCCAGCCACTGCTCCCTGCCCAGGACGGCAGCTCGTAACTTACCCACTTTCCACCAGACCTCTAGCACACAGCGCTCCTCATTTTCCGTCTCCTAGGAACCAGCCATGGGATTTGTCAGGCCCCTTTGCAGTTACCCGTGTGGATGCTCTCAAGTGACAGGTTGTGCTACCCTCTGCTCCTTTCTGAGAGAAAAGGTATGATTCTGCTGTACTGAGACCGCATTCCTAAGTCGTACTTTTTCAATGGTAATAACTGATAGCCTGCTTGTCTTCACCTCCTGCAGCTCGTTCTCTACTAGGAATCTGAAGTCAGCAGCACATTGACATGATTAGTGGAGTTTCTTCAAAACGGGGGCATTAAATATTAATTTAAAATATATTTTTGTCAGAAAAAAGGCAATACAACAGAAATTAAGTTGATGTTGTATAATTATTTACCCTACTTGAGAAAATTTCTTAAACTGTACTGAAAAAAAATAAGAACTATGTTCACCTGGGAAAGACAAACATTATTCTGCAAACGTGCTCTGAATTTCCAGGCTCAGAGGTCCTGGCAAAGTAGTTGTGTCAAGCATATAGAGATGAAGCTGCTCCTTCACAGTGGGAGCCCATCTATTGATGCTGTTCTCTATCTGGATTACTGTACTGTTTTGTTTTTGTTTTTCCAACAGCCTACTATTCATCAGAAGTCTTAACCCATCTTCATGTTTCCATATTTACACAGCTGATTCATACTGTATTCTCCAGCAGTTCTAATTATGCCTCATAAATTGTGAGATTGTGATCAATGTTACCAGAATCTATTTACATTTATAGAAACTGAAGCAAAGAAATTAAAATTATTTGTTCAAATCCTTTATGGAGTTAAAGCTACAGCCTAGAGGAGCACTCTGGCTTACTGAGTCCCTTAGGGCAGATTCTCAGCCAAGCTAAGTTGCGATAGCTCCAGTGAATTCAACAGTGCTATTACCAAATATATATTTGCCAAGAATACTTCTATGGGTGGATAAACAGCAGTTTACAGAAGTGGAGCATCAAATCGCACTCTCCCAAATGACTTTCGATAGATACTTCGGTCTTTCTCCCGAGGTTTTATGAACAGAGCATTTCTGAATGTAGTATTTATTAATGCATTAGTGGCTGCTGTCTTGCTACATGTAGGAGAAAAAAGAATACAGAACATACTTGAGTTTGCTTAGCTTCTACATCTAAATAGTCAGTATAGTAGCAAGTTATCAGAAGATACAGGAGATGATAAACTCTATTCTCACACAAATCAATTCCAGACTAGTTACTTCTGAGGTCAAAAGAATTATCCTCGACTCTTTAGCACAACTGAGTTTGGGCAGTCATATGATCAACTTCATTCTCCCCATCTTGAATAGACTGTCTCTTTTTCACCCTGCCTCTTCTCCTTAAAAATGAAGATCAGACCAAAAGTAATAAAAATGTTGGTGGAATCTGTGTTGCCTTGTTATATATTTCTCAAATGCTTCTTTAATTCATGGATGCTATTAAGTTCTGTATTTCCGTTACTTTTTTTCATTAGAAATATTACTTATATTTATTCAGGAAATGCTTTTGGACAGTTGGTAGTTAAATACAACAGGCTGTGTTCATTCATACATGACATTATAGAGTGTACTGCAAGTCCATTCAGGGACCAGTAAACCCAGCATGTGTAAGCCTCAATTTATTCTATTGAGCTTTCTTAATAAAAGGTCAGTTGTACCTACATTGTACAAAGTAAATGCAGCAAGAACACATCTGACATGAATTTTGATGTAAAAAACTTTCCACATAAGAATGCACAAAGCATTTTCTTTTTCTAGTAAATTTTTGAAATTTCCATTTAAAGTTGGGCTTCCACCATTAACATTACTGTGTTGTAGTGGGAAGCACTTAATCTGGTCAAGTCACATGATGCCACCACGCAGACGGAAAGGACAGCAAGAGGTCCCAGATTCTGATCGGAGGCAGATATGTCTGCCCCTTATGTCAGCATGATACAACCAAGTCTTCTCCTCTGGCATTGCAGGAAGTTTGTTTCTGCATTGCATTTGTGAACATATTTGTGTTCACACAATGCAGATACAAGATCAATTTGAACTGAAGCAGGAGTTCAGACCAGTGCTGGAGGCAGTGAAGATGTAATCCACATTCCTAAGAAGGAGCAGGAGCATCCATAGGATGTCCTATGCCAAGAGCCTTTGAGAAATGTAATTTATCAGTTTCAAGGCTGACTTTCAATTCAGTGGACTTGGCTCCATGATCAATGTGTTTATCACAATAGATTTTCCATGACAGTGGACTGTTAAGTATTTAATTTACCACGAGATGCATGCAACTAGCCTGAAGCATATGCATTGGTAAAACAAGTCAATAATGTATTGATGATATGTCTGAAAAAATATGGATATACTTGATTACTTTATGATTTTAGCATGTGAATTATTTAACAATTTACTTTTCTAATCTGTTACAATAGATTTTAAGGATGTGTGGAATGTAAGGATATGTGGAAAATAAATGTAGAATGTAAAGGATGTATCAATACCTGGAACCTAAGGACAGCTGTTTAATGCTTATCCAGCATACAAACAAAGACAAAACAGGAAAGGTAATAATACCTATATACCTAAGGAATGGGAGATAAAGGAGACAGCCAAAGATGAGAACTCTCAGGCCAGTGACTGACAGGCCACTGAAGGAAGGACTCAAAGCCTTGAGGAGGTTCAACCAGAGCTTTCTAATCAGTAGAAGTATCTGTGTTGGGGGGGGGGGAGGGAGATGCAAGATTATTATGGATCTTGTGGGAAAGAGAAAACTTATTATGGGATACTTTAAGGAAATTGTGGGAATGTGCAAAACTTATGGGATGTTTAGAGGAAGGCCACACGTGGGGAGAAGAAGAGGATCAGAGAGGAATACACATGAGAAAACGGAAAGGGGAAGCCAGTGATGAAAGGGTCCAGTCACATATAAACAAGCTGCTTGTTTGCCGTTTGGCCAAACCCTGTGCCTGATCACCAGTCTCTTTTAACTTACTAAATGCTATTTCTAAATGTATTTGTGGATGAGCTGCTCTATATTTTGGTTATGTATAGTGCTATCTTGAGTAGGTGGTGAGTAGGATAAGAGATCTGGGAGCCAGCTATCAGACAGACCATAGATTTGGGGACTGGATAGTCTAGAGATCAGGGGTGTGAGGATCTGCTAGGAGAGAGATCACAGGTCTGAGCCAGCTACTGGAAAGACCTGTTTGTGTTTGTGTGGGTGCACAACCTAGCAAGCTTCAAACCTGATTAACTAGTACGAATCATTGTACTGTTCAAGTAAACCATCTAATACGGATGGTTTTATTTCCAGGACTATCTGTATCGAATTAATTTCTCATTCATTTATTTTATTATATTGTTGGTATATATTATATGGTTGGTTTAGGTTAATAAGTACTACACACATTATGCCTGAGATTTTAACTGAGTGACACGTTCAGCTTTGTATCATGTTTAGTGGAGGGTGCAGAACAAGAGCAATCACCACCTTGCTCTTCAAGCCAGCACAAAGGAGAAGTGCTCATGTTCTGATGCAGTGCCATAATGCCTCCTGTTCTCTTTCCAAGCAGCAGTTAAGTCCTGACCACACCAAATGCTGGTAACAATAAGAGAACAAGATCAAGCTCCACAGATAGAAAATGCTTTACGTTGCATTCTAGCAATATTCTTATACTAAGGGCATCCTGGACACAATGGATCAAATACAGAGCTATAGTCTAAAAACTTCCACAGACCCCAAGGCTATTTAGCTCCCTTTGGGATATATGCAATCAGCAAAAAAATCTGTCTGGATCTATAGCTTTTGGGTTCTTCTGCCTTGTCTGTATTCTGCTTGTTAAATATAACCTTTGTTTTTTTTTCAAATTACTCTGCTCAAGGAATACTTTCTGTGCTCTAAAAAAACTGATAGAAGGACAATTTATGAACACGAGACCCCTCAGAAATACATACATACATATATATTTATATATATATAAAGTGCAAGTATTGTAAGATTATTTTTCACCCTTTTTGATTTACCTCTTATTTTTTCATGATAAATACCTGCCAAGGTTTGTACAGCTTGAAACTGAATTATTGTCAGGTGTAAGCTGTAACAGCATTACAGTCCATGACCTTAATTGACAAAACATGTTACCTGTCACTGATTCAGCACTAAAGTCCTGCTGTTCCCTCAGGCTCTTTATTTAAAATCTAACAATAGGACTTGAAAATCCGACTAGCTTGCTTCTCCACGGAATGGGGATGTTTGCCCTAAAAGTAAGGATAATCAGTATTGTCAGCTTGAACAGAATTCATGCTTTCACTTACAGTCAAAAGGACTCTTTTCTTACATTTAAAACCTCTGCTAATTTTTCAAACGTGAACAAAATATAACTGAGCAACCTTTCTTCATACTATACCAGCAGAAAAGTAGGTCTGGATTCTGACTGTTGCTTATGGCTTTGCAACAGAAGAAGCACTGTTATTATTGTTTTGAACTCTAGTAAATGCTAAAATAAAAATTATTCTTTTCCTTCCGCAGCAAAGAGGAGAAGCAAAAACTTTCCTTTTCAATCACTGTAGAACTTTACCGGCCAGAGTGGAAATTTCTTCTATCTGTTAGAAGGCTGCAAAATCACAGCAAGATTTACAAAAAGGAAGAAAAGACAAGATTCAAATTTTAAATGCAATAAACTGCATTTCTAACAGCGAAAGACTGTTAGAAAATGAAGTATTCCAATGCAGCCTATAAATATTACTGTGAAAGAAAGCAAAACACCCTCCCTCATCTATTTATACTCAGCAAGCGGGTATCTGACATATTGTTCAAATTTCGCCAGTAAGTATAACTGGCACATCCTCTTCTGCATTTAATTCTGATTACTCTGCCTTACAACATGGAATATAATGGAAACAGAGTTAGATTTGTGAATAGATGACAAAAAGTATTACAGACATGAAAAATTCTATATAAGCAAAGAGATAGAGAATGCTGGGAGCATTTCATTCAGTAAAGAAAAGCTACCATAGCAAAGACACGCAAAAAAAATGGCAAATTAAGCATTCCTATTTATGATCTCATAAAAGGGAAGATGAGTACTCCATGAAATGGAAAAGTGATAAACGGAAGCTTTAAGGATTATCTTTCCCACCCACAGGACACAGAACTAGACTACGCCATTTCCTACTGCAATATACCAATGACTCTAAGATTTCAGACACAGCACAACGTACTTATGAGAGTAATGAAAACATATATTTCTTACATTCAACAGGACAAGGGGTGACGTATTACCTATTAGCTAGATAAGCCACCAGCTACTTAGGCTTAAGAAGGTATTTTTAAACTTCTGTAGAGTATTTTGCAACATCTTCTGACACATCTTGCATTGACTGCTGTCCGAGACAAGACAGTGAAGACATACTATTCTGATCTGATAAAGTGACAGTGTGTTTCTAGACCACCACAATCCCCTCTTGCTCCCAAAACATCAAGCATTCCAGCATTAACAGCTCTACAGTCCTAATGCAAAGATTAATTTATGGCTACACACTTTCAACATTTTTCTTGATCATTATGTTTGAATAACTCTTCATCCAAATTAGGTGAAAGAAATCTAACAACCATGAAGCCTTTTGAGACATCACAGATAGTAGTTGTCGCCTGATCAGTAGAACACGCAGCATCTGTCAGCATTTATTCGTATCTGCAGTATGAGCCAAGCAGGTTTCATATTTCCATTATTATATCAAAATATAAGTGTTTAAACAGATTTTCAGTAATAATTGGTTTTAATGTTCTTAGAAGCCGTAAGCAGTACTGTAATAAGTAAAAGAAATGCTTATTATTTCATATACAAATAGACTTTGAACAATTCTGTTCCACGAATGAGGGAAAGAGAAGCTAGTGGCAGTGCAGTGTTTCTGTGACGGGCTTTGCCTACTGCCACCGGCTCCTCCCACCCACAGTATGGCAGCAGCGCTGCTCTCAGCGAATGAGCCCATTCTTACGGGAAAGTCCAACAGGCCAATTTCTGCCCAGTAACTTGACCTTACTGACCGGTCATACACAGTACACATAAAATTATTACATTTCTAGATATTATACTGCAATTCCAAATCCTGTCCTTGAGACATTTCCATTACTCATATTTGCTTTCTTTACATTATTAAAATTGCTTTGATCTAAGAGGGAAAAAACACAGTATTTTTTGGAGAAGGCTGCGGAAAGTGACCCCCCTGCCAGCTAGTTACAGGACTCTTCTCAGAGGGCTGATTCCTACAACTTGAAATGGAGATGAAGGGACGAAAACAAATCACCATCAAAACAGGAAATAGAAATAATGTTTAGTACAATAATTCTCTTAACATAAATCTACTGGTTCAAATTTTAATTTCTTACCACTGTTTCTTCTGAAGTGTCTACAGAAGGGCAGGCAGACAATATAACATCCTTACATGTAAACGCACATGAGATTTATTGCAGACAAATTTACCTGCAACATCATGGAGTAATTTAATCTCATTAGCAAAGTAATTTGCTGCAAGTTTAAAAAAGTGCTGAACAATTTCAGCTTAGAGTAGTGTGGAAATAAAATAGAGTGGAATGTTACGCTGTGTTACTTCAGAAGTCTAAATTGTTTTAAGGAACCTCAATCAGGAATTGGAGCCAGGTCCCATTTAAAAACAGTTTTGTATAACTATCATTAAGGACTTCTTAGGTGAGACACAAAGGTAATGTAAACCTGCAACAGGCATAAATTAACTAAATTCAACCATTGCTACGTACACAATGTTCTAAGTTAAACAACAAGAATTACTCACTAAATGCTAAACTACAACACATGGAGAACAACTGGAAGTATTTCAAGGTCTCTATAGACATCGGGTAGTTGTTTGGAAGAACGATTATGCAACCCACGAGGACTCAAAGCACAGGGTCAAGACTCAGCAGCCTTTCTTCTGGGAGTGGATATTCTATTTCTTGCAGCAAGGGAGTCTGTTGCCAAGTATAATTCAGTTTTTCCCTGTCTCTCTTAAGTCACCTCCTTAGAACCTGGCATCTATGTGTGGGTTAACACAGATCCAAAACATATTCTGTCACACTCCAACAGATGGAGACTCAAAATCATTTTCTAAAATTGCCCTGAAAAGGGGATGAATAAAACTGCTGCATCTCTGGTCCGTATGTATTCTGCACTATGCTATGTTTTGATTTTCACACATGGTAGGAAGGCTATGCCTATTATAAGTCAAGGTTTGACAATGATTCTATTTTTTATTAAGAAGGAAAATCTCCTGCTAGGTATACTCATGGTAAAATAATTTAACCTAATGCTCTTAACATCCACATTTTTGTAAGCCTATACAAGCATCCTATTCTAAAATTAAACATCAAGCATTAATGGGATCATCTAAATAGTACTCCTAACTACAGTCAAACAGCTGATCCAAAGTGCTAATCGTCTGAATGTGAAGGTACTAGGAATGTGATTTTTAATTCCACTATTAAAAGCAGTATCTCCTAAAAAAGATAAGATTAGTAACGACCTGTAAAAAACCAAGTCTTTTGAATCATAGGGAACACACAGATTAGGAAAAATACATACAAGCCAAAACCCTTAAAAGATACTGTAATTGACTGGTATAAATTTGTGATCTTTCCTTTTTGAAACAGTCAAAATGGCATTGTTTTAAAGAAGGTTCAGCACTGTGCATAGGGAGCAACAGCAGTATTAATTTAGGATGCAAAGCTATAGGCATTCCTCAAGCACCTATGTAGCACTGCCTGAAGTTAAATGAAAAATGGTATTAATACCACGAGTTTGGATCATTTCCTTTCTAGTACTTAATAAGAATTAAGCATATTTTTGAGAATGAAAGAATAAATTTATTCTTGGGGAAAAAGTTTAGCATACATAGCTCAAGTAAAGCACCCTGTTATTGCTATAAACAGATTATTAGTGAAGTTAAAGATACAGAAAACTCAATACTTTCTTCACATAAAAAATTGTTCTCAACAGAAGTGGTAGGCCAATACTTCAAATACTGTAAAGGCAAGAGAAGACATCAACTTACTACCAAAAGAAAAAGTTGTGAAGTGGTAATTTACTATATTTGATTTAGTATATTCTTAATGAAGTTTATTCGATGTGAACACACATACTGTCTTGGAACACGGTGGTCTGAAGTCCAGAGAAATTTTTTTATTTCAGTGATTTAAGCTCACACAACAACTTGGGAGGAAGTTTCAGCTCAAATCAGTAATTCCTTTATGCTTCCTGTAACTATCCCAGGTAGTTTGTCTTGTAGAATAAAGAGCACATCATTTTTTCTCAGATTAAAAATACATTTATAAACAGTTTGTTCGATCTGTTCTCACACTGCCACCAGATGACGGCTGCTCCGATGACGTTCTACACTGAAAACAAAAGGTATTTTCTTCCTGCAACCAGTGTATTTTCCTCCCAGAAATCTCTAAGTCATATGAAATTTTTTTTTTCTGAAGGTGTTGGGATGTGGGGTGAAGACAGACATCAGCTGAAACGCTAATGAACGCATTCTCACAACAGTCTGTCTTGGTAGGATGTTTTTCTAACACTAGGCACAGCTGATACACAGAAACTAAGGCATATAAGATTAAATTATTCACCTAAGGTCAAAAACGAAGGCTGTGGCAGAGCTAAGACCACAATCTTAAACTCAAGAGTTCCAGTGCTATCTTTCTTACATCTCCCCATTTACATAAGACCCGTGAACAAAGTGAAAATCAGCACAAGGAAGCTGGCCTCATATCTAACATAATTTGTAATATCCACAGTTCCTTAGGCAAATACATACATACACACACACACACATGCAAACACACACTTTTACAGGTTTGAGTCTTACATTCTTCCTTTGTCTAACTCAGGGGTTCCTTCCCTCTCAGCACCCTCAACTTTCTTCTGATGCCCCCCGTACCGCGGAGTTGGGGATTACTTACACCTACGAATATCTCAACACACGTGCTCTGATGCCTTTGGAGACATTGCCTCTGTAATAGAGAACTGAATCATAAAGAAAACTGAACAAGTAACTCTGGGAACAAGCCTGTTTCTGCACCTGGACTGACAGTGTGGATGCCCTCTGTTTGCCTCTGTCAACTGTTTTAGTTTCAGGAGGGGGCTGGTTTAAACATTCAAGTCTCATACATAAGATTTCTCTCCCTAAAAATGTGAAAAGACTTTAAGAGAAAATATCATGTTACTAGTGATACAGAAAAATGACATTTTCATGCCTTGTGCAACTAAAACTACATGAATTTTAAACATTATCTCTTTATTTCATTACTTATTTTCAGACCATATGTACTTGTTAGTGTGCGTGTGTGTGTGTATATATATATATATAAAAAAACAAAACAATCTGAAAAAACGCAAATATACTAACTAGTAACATTTTATGCATCTTTTCCCACTTTCTGAATCACTATAATGAGAAAAATTTCTTTTGTCAGCTCTGAAGTTATGTTCTGCCCCATTACTATCAAAACTAATATTTTGAACATACATCTCTGAGACTATTCATTAGACACAGAAAATCAGGCATATAATTTAGAAACAAACAAAAAAACAGTATTAATTATAGCTACCAATAAAACAGTCTGTGGTAGACCACACTTTCATACGAGCCTTTAGTGGTGGAAACTCTTTAATATCATACTGAAGCATTCAAGACCATCATTTAATATTCTGCGTTAAATACACATATGCAATAAACACTGATCTGCAGACTTTACTCATACTGGCACAACAGTAAAAAGATAAAACATTCAGTCCCTACTCTTTATAGAAACCAAAAAATTTGAACATAGGAATTTTTGATTTTGAGATTAAAAAAATTTAAACAATCTGTTATATAGTAGCTTTGTCAAAAGACATTTCTCCTATCACCTGGTAACTATGGACTCTTCTTATTCCACAGTGTCCATATCACAACTAGAAAAAGAAAAACAAGAATAAGGTACTACTGTTTCTTCTAAAGGAAACAAGCATCTAAATTGCAAACACGAGACCCACCTATGGAAGCTAATTAGAAATCCTTTCGTGGAGCTCAAATGCTGCTCAGGTAGCTCCTAAACATACGTTTATCCTCAAAAATGCCTCTTCTAATTCTTAAGTCTCAGAAGAGTACGAACAAAGCCAGAAACAAAGCTGGGAAAGTGCACAGCAACCAAAAACATACTAACAGCCACACTAGATCAAATCAATGATCCATCTACTGCCACAGTTTCTCTCCAGGGGATCCAGCAGGAGAGGCTTTGGAAAGAGCAGGAGAACAAGAAAACCCTCCCAAATGCCCTTCTTCCCCCTTTCTCCTTCCTCCTGCCTTCAGATAATGTGCAGTCCACAGACTTTTTCAGTCAGATGTTACATAAAGTCCATTGGAGGCAATAGCACTTGATGGATGTTTTTTCATTTTTTTTCTGTGAAAAGAATCTAATGATTTTTCAAAACTCATTGAATCATGGTTCACAGCTTCAAGTTTCACAGTTTAGTTATTATATGACTAAAACTCTTTTGTTTTGGAGTTGGCACCTGATGACACCATCTGTTACTTCTCAGTTCTTGGATTAAAAGCTATAGAATAATTACTCCCTATTCAGTTTATTCTTGTCATTTAGAGTTCTATATACCTATCATACTCTACTTTAACTCTTTTCTGAAAATGTAGAATCAATTAATTTAGTTTCTCTCAAATAAAACAATGGAGAAAAGTGGCACTGCCAGTAGACTAACTCTGCTTGCTCTTCCACGAAGTCTGCATGTTACGGCAATTTTTCAGTTGCTCTACACAAGGTGGCAGTTCTGAGAAGAAGAAATGGTATAACCTTTGTGTATGGAGCATGTCCCTTTCTTCAGGGCTTGCCTGGTTGGCCATGTACCTGCAGCACATCTAGTGAGGCACATATTGGGAGCCAGTCGTGCTACTGACAAAAGCGAGCAGCATTTTCCACTTGTGCTTCAGCAACAGCTCACATACAAGGGGCTGATTCTGACCTACTGTTCATTTATTGTTATGAGTGAACCTTTGCTATGGGTTAAATGAGCCCTACAAAGGGATACTCTTATCCTTAATTTTCAAACAGATAGGTATCTGAATACCTTTTCAAAACTTAGCTCTCAGATCTACTGCATTTCCTTAAGGTTGCTACAAGATACCAACTTCAGAAATGTCACACATTTGTCAGTTTAGCAGAACTTCTCTAGAAGGGAGGAGCAGAGAAGAGGAGAAGCTGGTCCATGACCAACACAACATTTACAGTAGTCCAAATTTCAGAAATGGGTAATTTTGTATTTTGTTTGTAATTCTCTGAGTTATACCAGTGTAAATCTAGAACAGTAGGATTGACTTCAGCAGCACTGCTCTAAGTTTACTTTGAGATCTTGTAGAGGACTCTCTGCCTCAAGTGAAGTCAAATAGCTTTCTGCAGTTGCTGGACAGTTACTTAGGCATTTTCACTTTATGAGTCTTATATTAGTCTTATGACTCCACAAAACCATGCTTTTTGCTGTAACCACTCTCAGAAGCTAAGAGTTTAATAGTCAAGTCTTTGTATTTTTAAACACATTCTGTTGATCATCTCACAGTCTTTACCTTGGATTTTTCATTTGGTGAAGATTTTTTTTTTTTTTTTTTTTTTTTTGTCAGGGCTATAATTCACCTTATTTAAATCATTTCACTGCCATCCTTTTTCCTCTAGATATCTGAGAAAGCATCAAATTACAGAAATTGATAATGATCTGTGTTATTTCATTTCTATACACAGTCTGCAAAAGCTTACCCTGGCTTGTCAGATGATGAAAACAGTAATAAAAGAAAATATGCTCTACAACAGGAAAGTAATCCCAAGCATTCATGCATCAGTCTAATAAATCAAAGAAGCAATTGGCAGAAGAATTATGAACAGAAAGAAATCCATGAAGCTATGACATATACTAGAACATTGTACTGCTTCAAAAATTTGCTAGTATATTTAGTGCTTTTTCAAAATGTGGAAAATTCACATTTTTATGTCAAATGACACTGTCTTTCAATGTATATTACCTTTCTTTCCACAGTGCCCAGTATTTTCAAATACAAAAGATTCAGCTTTTGAAAATTTGGTAATACAACAAGGACGTTTTTTCCCAGATCAGTGGAGGGACCTTCACGAAACAGCACAATGTTCCTCCTGCACCTGCTGCATGTCACAGAAAGTAGCATGAAAGCATTCATCTTGTGCACATAATATTGATTTTTTTTTCTCTCCTCCTTACTGTGTTAAAAGCATTATCACCAGATGTTCAGGTTTGAATTTTCTGGTTAACTGAATTTATTGCCAAAAATCCTCTTACATACGGCTACAGAGGCAAATGCTTGCTGCTCAGTGCTGAAAAAGATATAGAAACCTTTAGCCAATAGTCTCATATCCTGCAAGGCAAAGACAGTGGGAGCAAATGCTGAACATTCTAAATAAATAGCAGGTCTAGAAAGACTGTTTAAGACCTCATTTCCTTCTGCACACAAGATTAGTGCCAGGCTCCTAAAGACAGTGGAAGATAGGTCACGCTCAATATTTCAAGAATTTTTACAAACTTGGTTAACAATTAACAGGTGTCGTGCGTGGACGGCACTGCAGGATAATCAACAAAGTTGCAATTATCTATATGAAGTGTGGACATATATTAATAATTCAAATACCCATTTTTGGCTTGCTCTGGCACAAAGTAATTGTTGCTAACTGCTTACTAGCATCAAGGAAAAAGTTATCTTAAAGAGGAACTTAAGGCAGGGTGGGCAAAAGTTTGTCAGTTTGGCTATCTCTGGGACAGGGAATAATGGAGAGGGAGGAAACATGAAAGCAGTGTGGGTGGTAATGGCATAGATATATACTGTCAATGTTAAACCAATCATTTTGTAAAATAATAATTTTTTCAGGCACTTTGTAAAATTACTTTACTCAGTCTCTCACCAAGATGACAGAGAATGATGTAATTACACAAAACAACAGGAAGGCATTATGCAAAATGTCTAATTTCTGCTTATTTGGCACTAGCCCAGAAAAAAATCTACAACTGTATTTTCCATTACATTTCTTTATGAAAACATACACTCTCGTTTATTTACCTGTAAAACCATGTCACTTCACAGAACTGATGCTTCATTCCCAGTTAAAGGCAAAATTTTGCAAAAGGAGTAACTTTGAAATGTGAATGTAACAAACCCAAAGCATTACTGAAGGTCCTCAGCAGAGCAGAGGAGACAACCCAAATGTTTTAATCAAATGTTACCCTAGTGGCACTTACCATTAACTCATTTATTCAACACTGTAATATTTTTCCCAATCCTGTATCAAGTGAAATATGGAAGACACAGAGTAATTCATTACAACCCCTATCATAGTATCCTGATGATGTATCAATAGCAACCGTGGTTAAATGACCACAGCAGGACTGCTGAGTATAAAATGCCACTCCTGTGATGCAGAAATTATAGATTTTGGACATACAGCACTGCACTCAATACCATTCATTAATACTCAGTGTTAGTAAATGTAAAGGTTGTGAACTAAGATGTGCATTCCATCATCACAAGAGATAAATGTCACATAAAGATGGCATATAAATCAACTGATGGAACTCAAAAAAATACATTCAGAAACACTTTTGCAAGCTGGTCACCTCCCAGTGAGCAGTTTCAGGTTTAGTTCCCTGATAGAAAGTGGACTTTTATGCTAAAAAAAAAAAAAAAAAAAAGAGAGAGAGAGAAAGTTAAGTGAAAAGATCTAACATGTTACAATTAACCACGTTTCTGGTACTTACTGTCAAATTAAGCAAATTTATAAGTTAAAAAAAACAGTAACATATTCTGATAAATATTACTTAGTAACTCAGGTGAACTCAGTGTGGGACTTTAGATTGGGAAAGAAAAATAATTAATTAAAATATTGTAAGAATAGCAAATAGAAGAGCATACGGTATTAACTTTATTCCAAGTAACAAAGTGTTAAGACAAATACAACCATTCCTGCCACACCTTTTTCAGGTAGTATAAAGAGCAAATAGGTGCAATAAGCAGGTTATATTACAGAGCATGAGCTAGTGCTTCTTTGCTTCACACAATTTAAACTACAAGAGAAGAGAAGGTATGGTAAAGGTAGCATGAAGGAATGCGCAAAGCAGACAAATTAGACATTTCAAATTAGTGCAGTAGTTACCAAAATGCTGTAATATACTCTCATACACCTATGAATAAAGGAGGACTGAAGTACAGAAATAATCATTATACTCTTGGAAAACAGACCTTATATGTGACAGAAACCAAACCCATGCCCTTGACTGCTGGAATGAATAAAATGGAAGGAAGTAGAGAGGTTAAGAAACATTGAATAGTGCCGTACACAGGATCAAATGGGGCTGATTAAACAACAAGTAATAAACAGCAATAGCAGAAAAGAGAGTTTGCTTTCAAAAAATACTTCTCCTGTGGAGGGAAGGAAACAAAGGAGAGAAGCCACAGTTAAGAGTATCAGGGTGATGAGACCTTAACCAGAGGAGAGAAAGGACTTAAGCCCTCTACTTTGTCAGATCTACAGAATCGGTCTTCATCTGTTCCAGCTCTGTGTTTTATGAGTATATAAGATGGGGCAAAAGATGCCTTCAGTCCCTCTGTCCCACCCTAAATGACTCCATCTGTGAGCACGCCACAGAGCCGGGACAGCAGAGCCAGACCTGGGATGCCTGGGACACCGCTTCACGGCCTCCCCTTCCAGACCTGTTCAGACAGGGAAAAGCAGTAACTCGGGGCCCCAGATGAGAGTTTGTCACCAGGCACAAACCAGGGCCACCTCTCCTTCAGGCAACTTCCCAAGTTCAGAAGCAGCTGCTGATGAGACTAGCAGGGCCCCGCAGAGCAGGCGTGCTGGAGCAGCCTGCTTCGCAAGGACACATCTCTGCTCTCTCGGCAGCCACTGGCACAGAGCGCCACGTGGCACTTGGGCACCAGCTGAAAGCTTCACTGGAGCACCTAGAATGAAAGCCCCGCGGGACAAACCTCCCCTGAAACTGCACCGGCATTCATCTTGACAGGGTGTTGCAAACTTACCGTTACTGATACAAAAATCGGCTATTTCGTATAAAATACTTAATACATAAATAAAATATGATCACCCACATTTTGCAGAAGAGCCCATGGTTATACAGGGCTATAAACAGAACTTAGGTC
This sequence comes from Rhea pennata, assembly GCF_028389875.1. Lineage (NCBI taxonomy): Eukaryota > Metazoa > Chordata > Aves > Rheiformes > Rheidae > Rhea > Rhea pennata. Next base: position 77,539,966 of record NC_084664.1, read on the forward strand.
TGAATCTCAGTCAAGTGCTTTTACTATTAACTCATTTTATTTCAGGTATACTTAGGTGTACATTTTTTTGCTCCATCAGACCATCAATTATGACTTATAAAACATTCTCACATGTTTCTCTCTCTCCTTTCTCTGGCTACAGTGAAACACCAATATGTCACTCTTTTGCTGCGGCATCATAGGGTAGAATTGAGACACAGGCTTGCTAGAAAAAGTTAAAATAACAGATGATCAAATTGATCAAACTGACTGTTCTTGTCACGATCTATTTTCATCATCATCATCATCATCATTATTATTGTTGTATCACCAATTGAGCCAATCTCATTTAATGATTACAGCTCATTTGTTTCACACTTTGCAATTGTAACTCATGTAAAGTATATGCAATACATCACAGATACTGTAAAAGTTTAGCCCCTTTTGGCTGAAATATAGCCTTTAGACACCTCCAATTTCAAAGCTTCATTGCAAAAATAAAGTTAAAAAGATAAGCAATTCCTGAGAAGGGAACACCAGGTAAAGTGACATTCTTCACAGGAACAATAAAAATACTAAAATATAAAATTCATTACAGGCATGATAAGGGCACTGAATATAAAGGAATAAGAACTAAAAAATAAAGTTATTTTTAAAAACAGCTGAGACCTCTGAAGAATGTGTGAAGACTGAGTGATCCTGCTGATGGTTGTGCATGGGCGTTAGACACGTATCCAAACTTCTCAGCCTTGTGCAGCCTCAGCACACAGAAAGCTGTGGGTGACCTGGGGCCCTCACAGAGGACCATGTCATGGATTTTACTGCTTCCCTAATTCTACCTATATCCAGGCTTACAGGTTTGGGTCATGGATTGTACACAAATAAAAAAAATGCACACTACTCTCTCGCTAGTATAAAAGGAATACTAGCTTCTTCAAAGTAAAAGAGCAAAAAAAGAAAGCCTTTTCAAGTGACTCATGTAATTGAGAAACAACAAGCTTAACATTTGTTGTATACATTGTTGTAACTTGCTAATTTTCTTCAAACGTAAAATGGTATTCTTGCATGAAAAGGTGCAAGAAATGGAATGTCTTGTTGAAAAATCCACTTCAGTAACATAAACTAAGACAATTTGCAGAAGACAAGTGAAAAGCGTTAAAAAGTCATTTATACAGTAACTTAGAATTAAATGTTATAACAACATATGACAATGACATCATCTAAAAATATACTATTATGTATACTAACTGCACTCGCAACAAATATTTTAGAGTGTATCTGCAATTTTTACATACTTTTTCAGTATCACCTATGAGAGGCTTCTTTCATTTAAATTAAACACCAAGTCTGTATGATCTTGTATGCAAAGATTAAAGGAGTATACATAAGGTCTTGAATAGAAACTCCACAGCATCATCCCTAGACAATCCAAATTCCAGCCTTTAACTGACAGATTTTAGAGGAAGAAGAAAGAGAGAAAAAGAAAGCTATGGGAAGTGGAAGGCAAAACTGTGATTCTTTTTAAACCGCATTAAAAAAAAAAAGATATGCTGTTTTCCTTAAGGAAACGAGAACCTTGTAGGACACTGTAGAAGCAAAAATAAAGATATCCCTCAAGGATGACAAGTTGTTCATCACCTCATACTAAGTATATGTATTCTTTGGGCCAAAGTCCTTTTAGAAAAAGGCATGCACGTACCCCTGCCCATCAGAGACCTAGCAGCATTCTAGATGACATCAAAGTTACTACAGCACAACAAGCACTGGCATCATGTGAATGATGGAAGTGAAAAAAAGTATACATCCTGGAAGATGCTGACAATAGCTTATATGACATAATGAGATTTTTTTCTTATATTCTTCATATTTAATATTCCTCTCAACCAAATAGCCTATCATATACTTAACCGAATAGAGGATAAGAGAGATGCATAATCAACATATCCTCAGAAATAACAGTCAACAGTAACATTAACATAATAGCAATGAAGCTAAGCAAAAGCATAGTACAATCTATGCCTGCTGCCTGACATATGAAAGAATAAAGATAGCATGGTGACAGTGTTCTGAACACATCCCAAAGAATTCACTAACGAAGATGCAGAAACATCACTAAGTAATTGATCTATTTTTAGTATTGCATTGCCACACAATAAAGTCTGGAATAATACTTTTCTTCTAAGATTGTGTCAAGTGAATATATAGGGTTGTTTTCCAAGATCAAGAGGAAGTTGTCCCATCCAGCAGGGCTTATTAAGGATGCATGAAGAGGCAACAGACAAGACAGTTTAGTAGTTACTTTCTTTTTATTTGGCATCTCTGTACAATTTTCTTGAGATGAGAACTTCAAGTGCCACGGCTTTAATGGCTAAAATTAATTTCCCAGCTTACAGAAAGGAGTCACTGGTGTCAAAACCCTTAGTGACCCGTTACACCTTTGCAGCTGACGGCAGGCTGTCATGCAAAATGGTGTTGGCATCTGAAACTGTACAATTCAATCCTTTTATATGGTGATCTCATAGAAAGGAGTAAGCTGTCTTTATAGGAAAAGAAATTGCTTTAGAAGAATGAATCCTGTGCTTAACCGAATGGTCTCTTTTAAAGAAATGTTCCTATACCCCCGTCTGTTCTCTTTTTTTTGCATCCAGAACTACCTCTGCACACAATCTCATCATTGTTGGTAGAATAGTCTGCTTCTAAGGGGCAAATGCCATCTGAATGAGCCTTCTTGTGCTCTTCCATCTCAAACTTTTCACTTGTCTTCAAATATCATAGTAAAACACCTTTTCTCCTTTCCTTTTGCCTTTTAATCGCATTCCTCTCTGTTATCAATGAACTCAATAATTTATATTAAAAATCTCTAAAGTATTTTGAGATTTAGAATTTCAATATTATAATATATATCTAAAATGGGCTGCCTCACAATTTTTATAATCTTTGGTCTTCTGCCTCCCTTTGCCACCTTCCACATAAGTGAGGCCTTCAGTTAGGATTGGCCACTGCTCAACAGAAGAAGAAAAATTAACTTATCAAATGTTAGCACAAATAATTAAATGTCATCAACTCCATCCTAATGTCTGTTGAACCACCTACGTCCCAAGCACAGGGGATAAAAGTAGAGAATCTGAAATGCCACAGACAAAGGATGCAGTGGCCACTGTCTTGCAGCCAGCAATACCTAAGGAGACTCAGAAATGGCATTTGAGGAAAGCTTTTGGGTGAAAGCAGCAATTACAATCACACTTTTAAATAAAACGAGACCAGCACTGAACTGTTCTGAGCAGAACAGAAGCAGCAGCATCTTCCAGTGCTAACACCACCATCTTTATCAACTGTCACTGTTTATCGTAGTTACATGTCGCAGCACTAACAAGCTCACAGCTGGGAAGGAAAAATGAAAATTCCATGCTTAATTCACTCCATAAGTTTTTTGTGAAAAAGTAAATGGCTTCTGACACCTTTGCAGTCAGCCTAGGGCACCTTCACATAAACAGTTATCCTGCTTGTTTGAAATTCCTTTAAGTTAGAGAAGGGCATCTGCACATCTCATGGAACTGAGAGAATTCTTCCACAAAAGAACAATCAGGGCTTTTACATTTATGAAGGCATAACAAGACATTTAGAGTGTTATCATCAAATTCAGAAGTAAACCTCAAATCAACAAGCATTTTACAAATCACATCTAACATAAGGAAAATAATCAAGATTAGAGGAAAAAAATTCTCTCTTCTCCCTAGTCTAAAACACGTTTGACAGAATTTCTTTCTCATAGTTGTCTTCTATAGTTAATATTTCCACTTTTTGTTCATAATGGGGAAGGACAGTGACATTTTTCAAGAGGTAGTTTTTCACATCAGCCACAAAGATTAAAATGTTTTAAAAGAGCAAAACTTAACACTAAAACCATAAAAGGTGCCAGAGATCTTATAAATGCATATAGTCAGAGCTGTTATTTCCTATTTTTATTTTAGTTAACTGTATTCTACTGCAAAGGAATAGAAGGTCTTGATCCTACCAAGTAACATGAGGAGAAATTTTATACAGATCTCACTGAAGCCTCCTAAGAGTAAGGCAACTTTATAACTATTCCAAAGATAAACTGGAAGAAAAGAGTGATCAAGTTCAGATGGCAGACCATGCAACTTAAAAAGGCTGTTGAACCACATCCTAGTGGGCTGGATCAGATCAACAAAAACAAGGCTTCTAAGGGATTTCTCCCTACATGGTTGGCAGCAAAAATCAAACAACCTTCTCCCTGAAATGTGATAGCTACCTAAGGGCTCAATGAGGGGAAGCACAGACTGTACAAAATAATTGTTCCAACCATTTCACCGTTTTTCTCAGAGATTATTCAAATGTTTTTTTAGTAAGAGATTACCTTATGGAGAAAGGAGGAGAGAAAAGAGTATGGGGACAGCATGTAGTTAAAACTTTCAGCAACATCTGTAGTGGAGACATTTTTTGGAACAAAAAAACTCTTTATTTTAACATTCATATATTCTTTTTTAATCTCTAAGATGTTTGGGGTAGACACTTGCACCAAGTGCAGTTCTTCAGTGTAGTTATGTCAGTGCCAACAGATCAAATATTTACTCACTTGTGAATTTCTTCAGTATGAAAAAATCCTAGCTGGATCGCTCCCTGGTTTGGAATGCACCAAGTGTGAGAACTCATGAAGCAACAGCAAGCCAGCACTATTTTGCAGTCCTGACACATACACCCAATAGCAAATCCTGAACTCAGTTTACCTTCACAGACCAGGCCAAGAATGCCAGTTCAGGCACAGATTTATGTGCACACCACACATCCCCAATTAGTGATATCCAGAAGAAGGGCAGGGGAAGCAGCTGGGGATGGTAACACGCTCATTCCTCTAATTTTAATTGACTCCTGTATGTTTGTCAGATCCCTCAGAACACCATTCTCTCTGTTTTAACTTGTGTCAAAAGCTGAACTGGTCCCATTAACCAAAAGGAACAACCAAGCATGAGGTAGAGATCAACTACAAGCAGAGAACAAAGTCTGTATTACATCTTTGAATTACATTTTAGATACAATCTGCACAGATTTTCAGGATCACAGATCACAGCTCAAGCTGCAAACCCATTGAAATTAATCTTTATTCATGCAATTATACATGAAAGTAGGCATTAATTCAGTGTTATTCTGCTTAATTTTCTTTTCCTACATTTGTATTTGGTTTCCAATCTTCTTTTTTGGGTTTTTTTTTTGTTTGGATTTCTCATGGAAAAGGTCAAGATTATACTACTAGTTACTCTGAACAACTATGGACCCAGTGGTATGCAATCAACCAGAAATATTCAATCCAAACAAGTCATCCAAATTAGTAGCAATAATGTTTTATGCAATTTGTACCTTCTCTGACGGTAATGAATGACTTAATTGAAAGCTTGAGTAAACTTGGTCCAGACTTCTAACTCTTTTTCAAGTACATTTAAATAATAAGTGATGAAAATTCACATACAACATCACAGTTGAAAACACAGTGTTTACAAATCTTACCTCTGCTTTTATTTTATTGTCTCCAAAACAGAGGTGTTGCAAGTAAGCTGCAGCATTGGACTGTACTGAGGGGAACTGATGCTGTAACATCTGTATAACTTCGGGAAGCTCTGGATCTCGCCATCCAAACTCTCTGTGCAAAAACAAGAAAGATTCACTAAAAATTCTGCTGTTAGTGGATAAATGTGGCAACAGTTTGACCAACAACGAAGAAAAAATCGTCTAAGTAATAAAACTTCAGATTTCTATAACATTCAAAGACAACATTCAATCAATTATATAGCTAATTTTCCTTTATGAACTGTACTTCTCTTAGAGAGTGTTATAGGAAGCATATTTGGAGTGAAAAATGCTATAGAATTAAGTCTCTAAGTGTTGAAGTCCTCTAGATAAGAAAAGGCTATATGAAATACTAATAAAAGGAAAGAAAGAAGAAAAATGCCAATATGATTACACTATCTCTATTAATATTAAAATTCAGAGTGCTAGGATCAAAATCCAAAAACTGTTTGCTATGAAATGCTACAGTTTGTAGAAGAGCCCTTTTTAATTACTGCAATCTTTATTTTATAAAAACTGCTATCTTACAGAGAAAATGATTGCCTGTTTTGTATTTTGGTATATTATTTCCAGATATGGGGCACACTAAATGCAAACTAATTATAAAATTATACAATTATGTGATTTTACAATTGTATGCTACACAATTATACACCTGATTACTTTTAAATATTGCTCAATTTAAAGCAACTAGGCAAATACAAAGACTCAGTGTCTGGACTTTCATTTAATCTTACAGTCATGAAACACTCCAGCATCACATGCAAACTGAACCCCAGAGTACTGACTAAGCCTCAGCATATATTCTACAGCTACTACAATTGCGTTTTAAATTAATTTGTCACTTCAGGTAATTTTTTCTGCTCTATGTCTAAGGGTAAAAGTAAAGTAAAATCAATCATTTAGCACATTTAATACAACAGTTCTCCAAGCCATTTCATTGAAACAAGCCTTATTTTATACGAATGACAAACTATTATGGAACAGGGGTATTGTCTGTTCTTTTCTCATACAGGATCTTTGCCAGATTGAGAGTTTATCATTCTGGTTGTATCTTTATAAAGATCCAGAATATGAAATGTAAAAAAATACATGCAGAATTTCATCTGCTGTTTCTGTTCTGACAAAGCAGATGTTAGCTCATGAATATTAAATTTCACATTGTTTATTACAAAGAAAACACAAAGGTGTGATAACAAATCACACATCAGCTATTCCACTGGCTGAATTCTCGACAATGTAGACTGCTGACAAGCTCCTAATGGAGACCTCCTGCATAGCTTCAGGAAGATCCTAATATTGAATATATGTTTAGAAAATGCAGCACAACATTGTAAAAGGTGTCAGGGAAGTCTAGGAGCTTTGACAAGCTCATAGAGGCAAACTGGGACACCAGGCAGCTGACAAGATGTTAGAAGCAGTTTCAAGTATAGGATAAGGGCAATAGCTATTGACTACATGATCAGGATGTAAGCAGCTCAGAGAAATGGGGCACATACTGGAAATAAAGAGGACTACTGTTCTGAGGTGCACAAGCACCTCTCCAAGAACTACTGCTTCAAAGTGCTGGCAGACCTGAGCAGCCTCCACCACCCACATGCAAACTGATGTGGTATGTGGAAGGATCCAGGCACCACTGTGGGCTACAGGCTGAGCATGAAATACTTTGCTGGTAAAAGATGGTTCCTCTCCATTACCTTTAGAGTACTGACTTACACAAGGTAATATCTAACCCTTAATTTTGTTTTATTTTGTGAGATCTTAGAACTAAAGATGAACATGATGGCAAATACTACACTTCCAAGTATATAGGCATACTCTGACTCTGCTCACAGCTGGAAGTAAGTAGTAGTAACAAGTAGTTATTTGATTGATCACTTAATTCTGTTTAAGAATGACTAGTACAAACCCATAAACCTGCCATAGGTTTATACAGGCGAGTGACAGAACCAATGTTATGTGGTGTGCCAGCTTTCTCTCAACTTACTTTCTTAGTTAGGATACCTAGGTAGCAGTATATGTTAACAGGTTCTTCAATTGCATGTTAGACCTGCTTCATATATAACATAGTTCTCAAAGAAACAAATAAGCGTTCCAGAAAATATTTTCTAAAATAAAAGTAATTTAAAAAAAAAACACACACTGAGGGGAAATTGATTATCCCAGCTTCACTTCCGATTCATTCTCATTTTCAATACTAGATTCCAAGTATGAGCATTAGTATTTTGGAGAGGATCCAAAATACCAGAAGAAAACAACTTATATGACAAGACAGTGAGTTGTAGCAGCTCAAAGTAATTGTTTTTAACTAAATAACTATACTTCAAAGTTTCAGAACTTTTATCATCAAATTTTCTCCTAAAGGAAATTTCCCCCTCCATAATATGCCTATTAAGTGGCAAAAAAAATCCCATTATTACATGCAATAGTACACCATGGAGCCTGATAACCAGCTCAGCTTCTTCCTTTGTCCTGATATCCAGGACAGAAGGGGCAACGAAGTAGCAGACAAAAAGCTACACACAAGTCTCCTCCTACAACAGATAAAATCTGGAGAAGCTGACACAGCATGTTCGCTTTTCTGTATAAAAGCTCCATGCTACAGAGTGATCTTAAGATGACTCTGCAGTACTGAAAGGTATGCCTGCCTGCTCAATGAGCAGCGGCCAAGACGAGCGGTGCTCTTCTCCGCATCTAGGTTACAAATAAAACCATCTGATTCTTTCCTCAGTCCCCAATTCTGCTATCAGATCTGCAGCTCATAAATGGAGCCTCTAAAAAGGGACCTCTACTGGAATTACTTAGACATTTCCAAAACCAGATATGGTTCTTCCGCACGTGAAACACATCACTTATCCCCAGGCAGCATTCAAAGCTAGAGTTACATCCACCAACTTCAGGTCCCTTAATCAAAGGCCCAGACATTTGCTGCAATGAACTTGCAGCCTCCACATGGCATTTGCACACAAAACCAATGCTGTGCCTATGATGTTCCCCCTCTGATCCCCAAAGAGAAAAGCTAGCAAATAAGTGATGGATGAACACTTGTTGGAAATGACTGTGTGCACACAGGTTGGACATAACTGGAAAAGCATTCCAGAAAAAATAACCTTTTAACCTAGAATATTGGGTTTGTCATGCAACCAGCATTAAGAGCAATAAGGAACAAAGCAGAGAAGAAGATAAAATTTTAGCCCGTGTCTGCACTGTCATTTAAAGCAGATGGTCTCTAAAATGGTTATATTTTTAGTAGTTTTTAAATGAAATACAGTTGCTATATAAATCAAACAAAAACTTCTGTCAACAGTTAAAGCTGCTTGAATAATTGTGATAATTTTAGCAGCCTTCAGGGCAAGGAGGACTAGTTTCCAGGAGTATGCATTTTTTAATTTTTTTTTAAAAATCTCTTCTAGAGAAAAAAACAAAAGAGCTAGGGAAAGAGAGAAAAATATATTTTTAGCAAAACTTCAAGCTCTATTAATAAAATTTACTTCAAAAATGAAAATACTGATGTTATTTTAAAATTTGGCTTAATTTAAAAAAGTTAGGAGGGCTACTAAATGAAGTCAAATGGAGTGAAGAGCTTAAGGTCTTGAGCAGGAAGGAGGATTAGAATTTCTCTAAGACCAAGATACAAAACTACCTGGAATATTTTGCATAAAAGAGGGAAAATTTTCAAGCCACAGCTCCAAGACTACCCATTTGACAAAAAATACATGTTAAAACACAAAGTCAAACAGAAAGGAAGAAAAAAAAAAAGACTGATAAGGAAATGAAGGTAGGTCATGGAAGTCAAAAGACTTGGAATGGAATGAGAATTAGAAAATATCACAAAGTAAACTGGGTTAGCTCCTGGAAAGGAAATTAAAATTAAATAGCAAAATATCTTTTACTGTCTCCAAGGGAAAGTAATAGTAAGGTCAGCACATGATGATGATTAGGGTTAGATTAAAGGAAGGGAAAAGCACCGTGACAGTTACAGCTACCTCCGTTTCTGTGAAGCACCTGATATGCTGCCACACAGACATCAGTTACACTGACAGCAAATGAGGCTCAACAGGAGAATTATCAAGTAGAATCAAGCAAAATTTGAAACTGTAGAGAATAATCTAAATAAACACTACCTAAATGTCCTTTATCAACATCCTCCATAGTTCCAACAGCTCAGAGGGGCAATGTGCACAGATGGAGAAACAAGCTGGAAAGCAGGAGTCAATCTGAGAGGGCAAGTGGCATGCCACTTTGGGAAGCCTATAAAAGTATCCGTGTAGGTGATCCAAAAATGAACAGTAAGCTAACATATACTAACACATTCCGACTTTTCCACTGTTGCCTATACTTCCCTTGGAATAGCACCACTAAGCTGTTATGGTCAGCTATAAGCTTGTGGTGCTCTTGGAGGTTTTTCCATGAGAGAATTAGAGCTGTGCAAGTACTTTCCATCTTTGCCTGGAAATCAGTATGTTTGCCTCCAAACGTCTCAGCAGCTTGTAAAAGTGCATTATTTCTCTGCATCAGAAGAGACTGACCAAAGCATGGCCACGTTTTCCACCCCGTTTCCCTGAAGAAGGCCGTCTCGAGGAATGCAAGACTGGCAGTGGTTGGAATCCTTCCAAAGTCTGAGTTTGAAGCGGTGCCTAATGCAGACGCTCCACGGACCACAGCAGGCTGCTGTCAGGGAATGGGTGAGGATCACGAAGGGGAGCACCAAGTTACACGTAAGCTGCTGATAACTATGCCCAAAATACCATGACAGGCTACTTTTTATGTGGGATCAGCTGAAGAAAAATCAACTAGGGACTTGACGAGACATGATAATTCTGAAAATGGAGCAGTATAAGGAGCAGTACGAGCAGTCCTGAGTGACCAATGGACAGCACAGATCCTGACCATCACATCCCAACCAGCGACTGTCCTGCCGCTGTGCCACACACGCATCTCAGAGAGTAAAGGAGATAAAGACTTCAGAGAGAGTTTAATTTACACAATAGAAAGCACTGGGTAAGTGTAATCACTTAAACTCGCTGCATCTGTATGTGAGCGATGTGAGTACTGCACCTGACTACTTACTTGAATTTTGCCAGAATTTTCTTTCTGCTGCTAAAAATGCTGCTCACACACACAAAATCTGTTATATTTATGTGTTGATTTAAAAATTACTAAATAATAGCTTTTAAGAGCGTATGTCTCTCCACTTGCTAACTAAGGATACACAGGAGTTTCACACAGAATTTGAAAAGCAGATGTGATGGCTTCATACCCTTTCTATCTGTTGGTCACAGTAAATTAAAGAGAGCTTGGATTCTTACTTCTACTTTACATTATTAGAGCAGAACGTGAACATTGTTCACATTCAAGCTCAGCAGCGTTCCCCAAAGGCAGCGCTGTGAAGATACCTGCTATAAAGAACCATATGGTTACCAAAGACTGCACTACCTACCACCAAGCATTTATCAAAAAAAGAGAATACCCCAATTTTTTGTACATTTTTTACAAAACTGTTTTTAAATCATACTTTCAGGTATGTGCTTGAATGCCTTAATGAACATGCATATACATGAGAGAATCTTGTAGAAGGAGAGGTTAGCATATGTAAAGTAGTGCGCAAAGGCAATGCAATCTGAACAAGGATAATCTTTCCTAGATTTCTAACTTACACACACTAGGGTACTCCTAATGCCAGCCTACATTTTTGGCTGAACTTGTGCCTAGACTTTGCTTGTTTTGTCCCCTAGAAAGTCAAGGTAATAGCCTGAAAATCTTCTTTCCCTTATTTCTGAAAGGAGAGCTCTGAGAATGTATTCCTGGTAGTACTGGGAAAAAAACAAATCACATGTAGCTCAGGATCAAAAACAAAGGAATTAAGAGTCAAGAGAAGATCAAAGAAAGAACTTCCTCCTATGTTTAAAGGAAAAAATTTATTCCTACACAGAATATTTTGCAGGGAGCCCATCTGTAATATAGGAATCTCTCTTCAGGGGCATTGTACCTTATACCTATAAAACAGAGCACTAATAAGATATTAAAATTAACTAGTAAAAAAAAAAATACCTAAACAGAATCCAGAGACAAAGATTATAATATAAACAGAAGAAAGCTATCTAACGGCTCATTTTCTCACTTTCTATGATTCCAGGACAACAGGGCTGAACTAAACTGAGCATTTTTATACTTTGTTGGGAGTCAAATTTGAAATATTATTTCCTTAAAACATTTTTCTTTTTCCAATATACTTCTCCATATCCCGCCCCCAATATGTACGTGCCCATAGTTGTTTCTTATTGCAGATTATCTCTCAGCTCTGAATTATCTACTAGGGTTTAGAGGATGCACTACTAATATATTTGCTTTGAAAAGTAACACACACAAAAATCCGACACATTCATTGCACAATTTTAAAAAATAAAACAGAGATGTCAATCTCTGTTCTACTCACCTTGGAAAACCCTCAAAACCTTCCACTATATTCTTTTCTCTGGCTTCTAGTCAAACCTGGCCAAATAAATGTACAAAGTAACAAGCAAATGAAAACTTTCATTTTCAGCCCCAGATTCTTATACATATCATGAGATAATGTAATAACGTAATCAGGTTTAGGCCTAATATAAACCCTTTATGGCAACAATGAACAAATACAAGCAGAGAACTAATTGTTCTTCTGCTTTGTCTTACAAGAAATGTAAATTAAACAAAGACTGCACTAATAACCTGATACCCTCAATCCTATATACCTCCAAGTCTGCCTGTGGAACAGGAAGGACATAAAATAGAAATTCTTTTCTGAGGTTCATATATAATTAAAAGTACAATAATTCCACCACAGTCCATGGTGCTATAAGGATTATAGAAGAATGCATGAGGTATTCTGTGTGACAGATACAAATGCATCTAGCATCATACAGAGTAAATGTATAGATCCTGCCAAACCTGCACTTCTTGATTCTCACAAATCTCCACTATATGTTTTTTCTACTAATGCAGTTCTTAACACTTTGTGAAGAGTTTGCTTGCCAAGTTGCTTGTGAACATCAGAGGATTTTTAAGGCAAATAACGTTTTGATCACAATAACTTCTTCATTTTTTTTTATTACATGCACAATCGTAAATTTGATTTGCAGACAAAAAAAAAGAAATACAGGAATTGTACAAGCAGAATCACAAAGAGAAGGAAACATTTCACTGCAGAGTTGCATGTCAGGTTTGGAAAAAGTTGATTTCAGAGCTCATTCAGACTTGAATGGGAAAAGATTTATAGAAAGATATGCCTGTCCTAACAGTCACATTTTTTCATTGAGTAACACGCTTGAACTACTTATTGGGATAAACTGCTAACTATTAGTATGGGCAATATTCAGATTCTGCCAGCAATATCTGGACTTACTTTACTGGATCAACATCTTCACTGAAACAAATGGATAACACTTTGCATCCTGGCAATGAGCCATTTAAATATTTAAGTGTATGATGCATGAATAGTCAATGACATCTGACTGCGCTTCAATATATGCTTTATTTTTATTTGAACTTGTAGCTTACGTTTTCTCTAGATTTCAAATTTCACATGGCTGGCTCTAAAACAGCTGTACAAACATGTGGCAATACTGAAAATCTGTGGAAACAACCTTCATAATACAGCTCTTGATATACACTTCCTTTATTTCACACTTCTATGTGGCCTAATCTAGGAGAACACAAATAAATGCTTGCATAGCTTCATTACGGAATACCGTTTTTACTCTCATTTCTCAATGAATTTGTGTCTGTTGTTAAAGAAGCGCAGAAGAGGATCTGCCTTGGAAGGGGCACAGAAACCCTGTCCTGCGTAACAGCTAAAGTGATGTTCAACTTCAGGCACGACTTTGCCTATGTCTTTAACAGAACTGCACACCTGTGGTCTCAGCACTAACCCAGCACTTGAAAGAATCAGGTCTCTTCTACAGTGGAGGCCTAAAATGGGCTTGCATAATGGCAGATATTGCCTCTCACATACTGAAAAATGTAGTTCTGCATTTGGATCTACTGTGTTTTTTCTAATACCACATTACTTTTCTGCTTTTACATTACTTATTTAGATTTTAAAGTTAGATTTTAAAGTTAGAAAACCACAAAAAATAAGCTTGTGAAGAGGCAACATAATTTTACCTGATGACTACTTCTAAGTACTTCAACATGATAAAAAAAATGGTCTAGAGACGGTCTTCAGTAGATTTTTAGAAAATTCTCATCTTAAGAGAAAAAATATTTTTTAAGATGATACAGTTGAGTAAAGATTATCTAACGACACTAGCGCGTAAGATATTAATTACTCTAGGTTACTTCTTCCATTACAGCATGATTATATGCAGAGGTTATCCTTACTTCACCTACAAATATGTCTGTTTAATTGACATATATTTATGAATCTTTATTAAATAATCTTCTGTGCTACTGATATTGCACTTTACTCATTCATTTCCTCATTGCCCACGAGGAAGCATTTGAGAAAATGCTGGCTGTATCCTCAAGCTCCCTGTCCTTGCTAGTACGATCTTGCTTCTCCTCTAGACTCTGGGATGGGGAGCAGAGAAAAATGAGGGACTTCAGTGCTTTAGGATATCTTTAATTTTGCCAGTTGTACTTTTTTGTTTGCTTGGCAGGTTTTTTTGTTAGGAAGAGTTGCATTACTCTTTGGGGAAACTGTCCTCTGCTAAGTCGAGACAATCTTGAAAATCTGGTTTTCTATTCTCCTCTGCAGGTATTTGCATATACAAAGACTATTTCTTAACAGGCAAATAAGAGACAAATTAGGTAAGCTATCACCGAGTCTTTAAGCTGCTTAATTGTTCTTCTTCCTCTCTGCAATGCATAACATCTTTCTGACCCTCTACTACACAAGGGTCTAACAGTAGCTTAATACATTGCAGCTGCGAAAATATGGTAAGTTAACCCTTCCCAGAAAGACCACTTTGAATTTTCTTCTCTCTGTGTTCAGGAGTTCACACTTAACAGAAAAGACTTCACCATGTTGTGAAATTTTGCCCAGTGGAAGCACTGCTGTTACAGATGTCTATATGCTCTTCCCCTAGATTAGAAAGTGGAAATATAAACTAGAGATTAAAACAGCAGACAGACTTAGACCTGAGGGATCCTAGCCTTGACTCTGTCATGGCTTACTTTATCTGATAGTCACTTACTTGAAAGCCCTTCTCAGAGGTTTGATAGATTCTCTATCTCTGGAGATCTTTAAATCAAAATTGTCTCTTTTTCTAGGAGTAGTATTCCCACTCAGAGGCTCTTAAACTTTTCTAGATTTCAGCAAGAGGGGAAAAAAGCTTTTGAGATCCTCTCTCCAGCCATATAGAAACTTATGCTTTCCAGAGAACACAGATTACTCCACAAAATCCCTGTTTTGTTAGGGAAGTGGGAGGAATAGTTTAGAGAGCAAGATATTTATTTTATTTATCCACTACCATCAACAACAACTCAAATCATGCTAATTTGTAGTGAAGGAAGCTAGCACACAGACTACTCCCTGCAAAAGCCTCTCATCAGCCATGTTTTCCCAAAGAGAAGCTTTAAAATAACAACCAGCATAACAGTTCCAAAAAGGTCCTGAGGTGCTCAGCCACTCTCCAGTCTAAGCTTTTAATGCCGTGTTATTAAGCACAAAGAGTTTTGGGATAATCAGTGTAACGTCCCCTGGCTCTCATGCTTGTCTAAGCCTTCTGGCTTCAGCCGTTTCTCCCAACTCTTGTGGCTGCGAGAGGAGAACTGGGTCTGTATTCTTCCAGTAGGTGTGACTGAAAGTCAACTTTAGGGAAGAAAGTTTTTCCCAGGTTTGGGGAAATAAGAAAGCACACAAAAATGGATGTTACCCTTTTATCCACAAATAAAAAGCTAGAGCTGAATGCCATTTTTGTGACCTACAGGCTGACATAAGAAAATAGGGAGTGTAAGAGGCAGCACCGAGGTATTTTCTACGTATGCAAATACCAAATGACAGAAGATGTCAAAGGTGTATATATAGCTTAGCAAAAGCAGCAGAAATTCTTTTTACAGCTGCAGGAGGAAAGGAAAAGGGAGTCCATCTGAAGTAGTAGAAAGTACTACTTTCCTAAATACCCTCTGTTATCTCACTCCTTAGTGATACCATCATCCAATATCATTCTTATCAAATACTTTAGCACACTTCCCATCTTTCTGAGCACAGTAAACTCTAAATAGAAGACATATTTTTGATGCTTAAATAATGAATATTAAACAATAAAACTTTAAGTTGACTCAAAATATCATACAAATCGATAAGCTCCAGAATTTTCCCTGAAACATGCAAACATACAGTCTGGAAAGCCAAGAGAAAAACTCATGGACATTTTTGATACTGAATTAAAAAAAAAAATCCTCATTTTTTGTTCTCCAACCACCTTCCCATTCAAACTTCTAGAAAAGCAAGAGAACAAATCCTGTTCATTAAGTCTGTAAGATGTCTAAGACAGTAAATGCACTTGAATTTGATCATCCTATTAAAGGAAAACAGAGTAATGGCTTTTTCTTTACTGCTTTTACTTCAGTTTTCATTAAGCAGGAAAAATCTGCTCTCCTGCTTGCTAGCCTGACATCTCTCAGCTTACAAACAGCCAAACAACGTAAAAAGAAACAGCCAGAACAGAGAAAAGTGTTTTTACATTGATGACACTGAGTTTGCTGCAAATGTAAGCTGCAGATTTGAAGTAAACGTAAAATAGATACCTTATAGGTAATATTATACAGTTTTACTTCAGTAATACGCAACTCGCAGAAAAGCATCTTTTGAATGAGAAAAGTACGACTCCTTTTTTAGATGCCATCCTGTTAGGTGACAGTCTGACACTACTTCTCTGTCTTTTCATAAAAAGGACGAGGTTACAGATCGCTCTGCAGGGACGTTTCCAGCTGAACTGTGAAATGCTGCACACACCTACTACACTGCACAAAATAATTGTGCAGGTGATTAAGAACTTTTGCCCTTATTAACGAATGAGAGAAATACTGCCAAGGATCCACCATGAAGAAATCAGAACCAGTATCTTAAGAGAGCTTGAAACTAGAGTATATGAAGGGGAAAATATATGCCTCAATCTATCAAAAATCTTTCCTCAGCCTGCAGAAGTACAGCTACATATAAAAGAATGATAAGATAATGTTGGTTGTGTCGTTCTTATTTCTTGATGCAACATGGTTTTGGTGGGATTTTTCATTTGACATATTGAATTCGAAGGCCTATTAACTTAATATTCAAAAAACTAAGTTGTTGTGTGACACTGTCAACTGCAAAAAGCACGGACTCCACTGCTGCTTTCCCTTTTCACCTCAAAGCTATTTTTTTCCAGAGATAGGATAACCTTTTCCCCTAGATTGCTATATTAAAGCTGAAAAGACAATACTGCTCCCTCCATATGCGTTCAGCTGATGCACCAGTTCTAACCATAAAAACACCCTGCAATTACACCCTAAAGTGCCAGTATGAGTAACTGCCTCAGGCTTCAGTGACCATGTTCTGACCACGTTGCACAAACCTACACAACAGACACTAGAATTGTTTCTGAAACAGATTTCCAAAATATTCATAATTTGAATTAAACTGTGGTTAGTTTCAAGAAGCACTGCTTTCGCAGTGTGAAACTTATGTAGCATTCACAGTGTACAAAAATCTATTCACTTCTAACTAGACTGTTACTTAAGAAATTAGTTTTTTCTTTAAAACTAAATGAAAGCCATGAACTTTGGAAGCCTTGACTTCCAAAAATGAATAGTGGGTTCAGTTGCTAGGCTGATAAAAAATGTAATGATGGGTGGTTTCAGTCGTTTTTAATCAACTCACATTCACATGCAATGAACTCATTTTGATCACCTTTTATTTCCTTTCCTCTCCTCCCCTGATACACACTCAGATCAATGGCTGAACATCATAATACGCTTTATGGAGGACACAAGCATGCTTGTACAGAACAGCTGCAAGAGTTCTGTCTAGGCTGGTAATCTACCACTTGTCACATACGACACAGAGCAACCTTTGATTTATTTGTTTTTTTAAATAACCACTCATCTTTGCAAATAGATAAACAGAAATGCTAATCTATAACATAAAGCAGCTAAAATAAGTGCACTCTTGGAAAGATGGCAACAGGGGAGGAAGGAATAGAAAAAGATAAGATTTTGAGGAAAACTAATGGAGAAATATATTGAACAAATATATTGAATATACTGAAGAAAGATGTAAGCAATCAGGCCAACGGGGAAAAAAATGATGACAAAGCATTACTATATGTACAGGATTTTCAAAGACAAGCTGCAAATTTCAAACTCAAGTTCTAATGTAACACAGTTCACAGATTTTCATCTGAGTGTTTTACACAAGGGAAGGTTGGGAGTGAGAAAAGCCTGAGGTTTTTTAGGTTAGTGTCAATACTTGCTGTTCAAAATTTTTTACCTCATGGCAAATAAGAATGCACTCAGGATCCTGTGGTCTTGAAATGCATCTGTTCTTATTAACAGAATATAACTTGATACGAATTCTAGCGAAGAGAAACAACTGATAACTACTCAATTTCATTAAATCTTGCTGTGGAAATGCCATGAACTGTTCTACAGCAGAGGATATTATACCTGATATTATTCATTTATTAGTGGAAAAATCACTATGGTAGGCTATTGAAATGAATTTTCTCCATTTCATAAAAATACTTCCCCCTTCTATAAAAGGTGATCATACAGCAAAGCTCTGCAGACTACACCGCAGGTGAAGCTCTGTGCATACCACACACTTTAGTTCAGGCTTCTACTTTTTAACCACTACCTTGATTTATTATACCACTTTATTAGAGCCTCTTTCACTCAAAAGTCAACGAAAGAAATATTTGCTCCAAAATGGCTTATAAAGAATTTCTATGTATGATTTTACATGCACTAATGAAATCACCATGTTAGGTATTCTCAGAAACTGATAATAAGGACAACATTCTGCAACCTTCTCTTCACAATCATGAATGTTTGAGAAGCATGGCAAGTAAATACGGGGATTTTTGGAATATACCAACTTGCATTTTATTTGGAAAACTGCTGAAGGCTTTCAGTCTTTCAGACAAGGGTCCAGACAGAACTTGGAAAATAAAGTAACCCAGCATTCTTTGCTTTTCAATCCTTTACCACTGTTACTTCTACTATGCATCTGTAATATTTTAAGTGGTATTTACTGTATGTGTCCAGTGTTTAAGTGTTTACATCTTTCATGCCTTAAAAATATATTAAACACAAATATCAAACTTCCTGAAGAATAGAAAGAAAAATAAAGTTAGATATGTAAAGCAAATGAAGTCTCCACCTTCTCAACACTAGCTAGATAATAAAATCTAACATATTTTACATGTAGCAGATAGCACAAGAGACCATGAAGTCATAGTTACTTTTAATATGTTTTACAAACATATGTAACTGTCACACTGGCAACCATACCCTTTACTAGTGCAATATATATAGTAAGTAGAAATAAAGTTAAATCTATGTTAATTACCCACTTGTGCCCACTGTAATTCCTGAGAAAAATTCCAGCAAAATAATAATTAAAGAGATAGTCAAAGTATACTTTCCATTGGCTCTTCAACATATCCATTTCTGAAGCTTCTATAAAGCTGATTACATCTTTTTTTTTTTTTACCTTCTATGCATAAATAGCAAAAGTAATTAGCTGCACACTATTAAGTTAATGCACATTTATCTACAACAATTCAATTCTGACTGTGAAATAATCTTACTAGCCCATAATTACACTCCAGCTTAATTAGCATAATTTCCATGATACACTCTTTAGTAAAGAAGCTGACATAAGGGTTGGTTTTAAACATTAAGGATATTCTAGACAAGTGGAGAAAGGGAGATAGACATAGCTTCACTGAACACTTACTACATTATCAAGATAAAACAGTAAAACAGAATATGGACTAAATACTATCTGAAACTATAACAAGTATCTGAAGATGCTTTCACAAAAGATAAACAAGGCCTCGAGCCATCCCTTGGCCATCTTACCGGGCTGATGCTACATTCTGTGCAGTTCCTTGATCTCATTTACTGAATTTATAATCATGGGGAGCCAACAGATTACCTAGTATCCCATTCAGTGCATTAGCTTTCTCAATACCGCGTCCATAACTAACTTTATGAAAGAAAAAGAATGTTCTCCATCTCTTAGGCTAATTTAAATGCAGCCAATCCGTTCCCACCGAAGAGAGTCAAATCAATGATCACATTGGTGAAAAGACAGATTTGTCTCCTGGCTCATTCAGCCTTTGGTTTTCTGGGAAAGATGTAACAAAAAGAATGCCAAATAGTACCAAATGGTCTTCTTAGGGACACTTGACTCCCTGACAACACTAAACCAAATCTTACATGAGCCAACGGGCAGTATGCAGGCAATGCTATTTTAATACTCCTCAGCTAGATGTGAACAAGAAGTTTTGGAGGAAAGGCTCCGCATCCCATTAGCAACCCTCTGAATCATCTAGCTTCTCTCCTGCTTATGTCTTTGACATCTTTTGCATCTACTTTTGGCTCTGGGATGTAACCTCTACCTAACATAAACAGCCAAGCTTCTGTCTTTACATTTAAGAACTAAAATGAACAAAACAAAACAAAACAATACCCCTTGCTTGTGTCTTCATTTAACTGTTTCTAAACCTGTAAATCCTGGAAGTTTCAAATGAACTGTTTCCTAAAGTGTTTCTTGGCTTTTGTGACGGACATTGATTAAATAGGAGCTGTTGGTGACAGTGTCCTTGCATGTTTCTACAGTTACGAATGGCATAAAGATCAGCTTACCTGTGGAGGATTAGCATTTATTGTGCGAGGCAATGACAGACGCTTACCAAGATTTTCAAAAGCATCAAGGTGATTTAATGTCCAAGTCTCACTCTCAGGTAACCTCATAAAGGATTTGAATGGATAATAAAGTTTCCAAAATGCCCAAGACTCGCTTGAAAATGTAGATTTCAGCTTTTACGTCACACAGGCATGCTTAGTAACTTCACTTGCTATAAGTAACATTTTACTTGGAGGTTAGCACTATTAAACATGCCTGGGACAAAAATGATCTCTGCATACTGACTAGCCACCGAATCCTGCTACTGAAATGTAACATGCAAGGAGATTTCCTAAAAATTCATCACAAATTCACAGCAATGGAAACTGAGAGATCAGTTCTTGCAGAAAAACAAAGCAATACCTATTTCAGGTTATTGTTTTCTTAGGCACATATACAAGTAGGCAATCTCTGCTCAATTAGAATCTAAGGTGATAAAATACACCATAAATGAAGTTATTTCATAATTTTTACTTGGATATATAAATGATGCATCAGTTATAGTCTCCAGACTAGATAAAGCCAGTTTAAGGTATTTTAAAAGTCCAGGCAGAACTGAAGAAGATGTTCCAAGAAGCTGTCTGCTGCTTACTCCAAGTTCACCCTAGGAATGACGCAATTTGATTTTGTGGTGGCTCCCCTGAATGAGAAGGGAGGCAGAGAGACTGTGGCTATCTGCCTCTGGAGTCAAAGAACATTTCAGAAAAGTATCAGAAATTCAAAACTAGTTTGTCAGGAGCGAAGTAATGACCTTTTTGAGACTGTAAACCTTTCTTATTATAGTTAAGACTAGAATTCACAAGCAATAAGATTACTCAGAATTTCCAACAAACAGATTCCTCCTTTCTAATACAATTTCATTTTAGCTGCCTGTTTACAATCAGGCTATCCAAAAAAGTAATAACATAGCAAAGATTATCACGGGAAGCTAATGACTTTGGCTGCCTAGCTTTAAACACTGCAAAGAGGCTTGGCTGTAAATAAGATTTCTCTGTTTGTCAAACTGTGAACCCCCAAATCAGCACACCTGAATTACTGGCCAGTTCTGAAAATCTTGGCATGCTTGTCTTGTTCCTTCTCTTTGACAGGGGATTTAGCTCTGATGATTTTTCTTTTGTCTTCTCTTCACAGAGCATCAGAGCATTAAGAACAGAAGAAAGAAATTCACTTTCAGGCTTGAATCCCACAGCTTTGAGTCAGAAGATAAAGAGTTATGGCTTGAAGACATGAGATAAAAGCAAAGCAATATACTCACAGCCACAAACTCAATGAATTAAACTAAGAAAAAACCCTGTAGGACACACGGAGATCATGCAGAGTAAGCACAGTAAGAAAGAAGGAAATAGGAGGCAGAAATGTATTGTTATCTTTTCTGTGTCATTTCATCTCTCTATACATCTGTTTTGCTAGCTATACAAAAGGCCCTTCTGAAAGGCTCTTCCTAAAGAATTTTGAGAGCTTTCTGTAAAGACCACTAACTTGAGGGCAAAATCTCATTCTCAGTGCTGCCATACGGGTGCAGACACTAAGACTTGGATGATTTTAAAGAGCGTGGAGATCTAAGGCAAAAAGAACCCAGATCCAGATTACTGACTACACTTTGTTAAGCAGGCACTGCAGAAAAAAAAATGAGAGTAGCTTAATAAAAGCTAACCTGTTTCACATGCCTGATGAGGTTCTGTCTTTCATTTAAGTTACAGGGTGTTTTCTTCTTCCTCTTAAAAATCAATTTCCTTGAAACAGGTTCCACATTTCCCAGCACTGAGAGCTGACACTGACTGGAGAATATATACACAACAATACATATAAATAGAGAAAGAGGTTTTAAAACAATCTTCAGCTTTTAAAACGTACGCAGTTACAAGAATGGTCACTGACTAATGCTCACTGAGGATAACACTTACTAAAATGACAGCTTACATCAGTCTTTTACCTGTTTTACGATCAAGTTTTCAGGAAAAAAAATGAATGCCTTTCACAGTGGAATGCATGGGAAAGTTTAGTGGCTGTTTTAGACAGGTAGACTTGTTCTTGGTTTTTAATGTGGTAACACAAATGACTCATCAATGCAGATACCAAAAGCAAGACTCATTTGTCTGTAAAGTTAGGTTTTACATTATATACTCCCCACGAATTTTTACATCAAAGCTTGAATAAATGTGCAATATCTATCAGCCTTTAGCATCATCTACTCAACTGTCTCAACTGCTTATCGATTTGTAAACATCTATCTGCTAATCCTATCTGCCATAAAACTCACTGTTACAATCTACTATAGCTAGGTAAGAAACCTGCATTTCTAAAGTTACCAGTCTATGTACTGATTTCTTTCTGCGGCAAAAGGGATGACATTATCAATTCTCAAAATCCTGGTTATCCATATGAGTGTGCAGCCCTAGCAGATTTACTTTTCAGCAGTTCAAATTTTTACACTGAAGCCACATACTTATTACTCCATTATAAGTGACTGTGAAATGACTGAAGAAGTTTTTTAAACTAAAATTCATGGCTGTATATTTTATTAATTGTAATTTATGCTTGAGATATTGACATTGCATTTTGTCCAATATATAATTTCTTTTCACATATGATATCTGCAACTGTGCAAGACAGCATCAGATTATCAGGGACCCACCTGATGAGGAAAATGCAGTGTAAATGAGGTAGAACCAGGGGCACAGTGGATACTTTTTATGTTTTCCTGGAGAAGACTTTTGAGAGTTTGAGATCAACTATGCTGTCCGTGTATGTCACGGGTGACTAACTGATCCTGGAAGAAAAATACAAATTGAATAGATGTGCCTCTATGAAGGCACTTTATAGTGTCTGGCCATTAAACCATGAAATAAGTTACTTAACTAATCAAATAATTTTCAATCTTTATTTCACTATTCTGTTAAGTAATACTTAAGAATACATTTATTACCACACTAAACTTTCTACTATGTCTTCCAAGACTATCTTTGGTTCATCCTAGAATTCACAGTTCCTTAATTCTAACAATTTTATTGACAAATTGCAGGCCTAACTTCATCTGGCCTTTTACACCTTTCAGAGGAAGGCTTCTAAGGAAAAACTACTTAAAAAGGCATCCTCCGGGGTAAAGTTGTAAGCCCTACCCATTTAAAATACATCCACTGCACATTTCATTGATAGATAGCCAAATTCCCATGATCTTCAGGTATCACTGGATTGGCACACAGTATGTAACACTTCGAAGTGCTCAGTCAAAGGACTGTACCATAATTTGACATAATCAGAATCACAATTACTCAGTATAACCTGTTCCAAATCCCTATTATTCCACTGAGGAGTCAACACTCAGATAAATTACCCTTCATGACTAACTCAAGAAAATCAATGCCCAGAAAGGAGCCTACTCTGGCTCTGGGTAGGCTCTGGCATGAAATCCCAGCATTTGCGTTCTAATACCGATGAGAACAAAAATGCACCAGTGCTCTGAGGTGTGGTAACTGCAGAAGAACACGGACAGAGAAGCTCAAGAGCATGCATGCCACATGCTGGACTGGATAGAACAGCTTTAGCAAACTCCAGTTTATACAAGAAGAATTCATAGCTTAATAACTCCAGGAGGATACAAATAGATTTTCCTCATCACTGAAATATGCACACTTCATCCCTGTACCATGTGCAGTGGACTGTAATGTTGGATTGAAAAGATGGGTGCCAGCCATTTGATAGGGAGCATGATGAGAAGAGGCTTCTCCTACTATTTCTCTGCACAAAGGTGAAGAGGCAAGATGATTTGCTTGTCTTTCACTGGCTGATCAGCTGTCATTAAGGAAAATAAGGAGCATTTTAACTGGCATAGTCTGATTTAAGGATCCCACGATAGCTTAGAGCCATCAATCCACATCGGCTTCCTTTATCCCTTGCTACACGTCTGATTGGTTATTACAGTTCTTTCACAGAGAGGGAATCAACCTCAGATCACCTCACATGTGCCACTAAATCGGAGATTGTACATGCAATACATTACAAAAAAGTTGTTATTTAAGAGCTTGCTCAGGACACAGCAGTTGCCCGACGCTCCATCTTACACTTGCTCAGTGCCTGATTGACTGCCCTGTACAAGTAAGGAACTGCCAGATGCTAAATCACTGAGAGACGTAAATGGCAATTAGTTGCAGGACCCTGTAGTGCCAGGCCAGCCTTCAGAACAGCGCAGCCGCAGCATGCCGAGGCATCTTTCCATTGGCATCCAAACCGATGTTCAATAGTACTACATTTTGTAATATCAGCATAATAAAAGATTAATAAGGTTCAAACATCTAGACAGGCACAAAAATAGAAAAAAAAATACAGCATTGCCAATTTTACCATCACCTGGTTTAAAAAGCACAATGAACCAATAATTCGGATGTTAAGTAAAACAAAAACAAAAGCTGTTTGTGCTATTCAACTGTATCCTAAAGATCTAAACTTATTTCTAAGATAACTTACATTTTTTGTCTTATTGAAATGATAGCTGTAGAAACATTTATTTTGGTTCACATATGGCACTTTAATGTTCTAATACTGTTCATATTTTTAAGATAATTCAGAAACAAGACAAACTGATACTACTTTTAATGCAACAGCTCTGTCTTTAAACAAATATTCTAAATGCACTGTTTATTCTCTGGACCAAGGAGCTATATGCCCTGCTTCACGAAACAACTATCTCATTTGAGGACAGCCAATTTCTGGAAGGATAATGTTGCTCTGAGTTTGCAGTATTTAGTAGTACTGTGAATTTGTAATTGTATCAACTCTCTGTTGTTGATTACAATATGCACCTAGATGAGTTTTCACTTTTCACTAATAAAAGCAAAAGGACAATATACAGCATTAACATCTCTGTAGCCAGATATTTATTTCAAACTGTACATATACAGCTGTGAACATGAACTTCAAATCAAATTTGAAACGCTCACATAGGAAGCTAAATACACTATTAAAAGTTTCTTATGCCTGGCTATATATGAATCAAAAATGCAAACATTAAATTCCTTGATAATAAAACGAATGTCTACTCATTTCATTTTTGATTGCCTTCTCACTGTAATAGAAATTGTATACAAACATAGGCAATTCATAGCTTAATACTTTTTAAAAAAAGAAAATATTAGTATGAGTTTTAAATACATATTTTCATTAGGTATAGCACAGAATGCACCCACACCTTTTTACTTTATTCTGTGTAATATAGATAGCATAGTCACCTACAAAACAAAAGAACTTGGCATAATTTAAGTTTTGTATAGGCTAGCAGGTATTTTTCTTAATGGAACTGTACAACTGTTGGGCCATACAGCTCTTCTGCCATCAAGTGCCAAGGAAAATTTGGGATCAGTGTATGACACTAAAAAGCTGCAATGGGACAAAGCTTCCAATATTTTGGCTCAACAGGGAAGCACATGTATTTTAACTACCAGAGCCAGGCACTTCTGAAAACATGCCATTTGCTTGCGATGACATTCTGTTAGCAAACTGTGCTAATGAGCAATCCCAACTTTATTAGATTCTTAAATCCTAATTTGTTTCAGGTTGACGTGACATAGTATGTTTCAGCTCCCGCTGTTAGTGATATTGTTGCAATGAAGAAAAAAGCCCATCTGTATCTTCCCACGCAGTCGAGGACTGTGAGAATCCGTGTGCTAATGGATTTTTTGCTGCTCCGGAGTGTGAAGACATTAAAATTTCCCTCTACCACAAGCAGCATGAATGATAATTCAGATTTTCTAGTAGGGCTTTTTTTTTGGTAGCGTTTTCATTGTACAAATGTACATTTTATTGAGACAGTTCTGTTTTTCTAAGATCTGCCAGTCTTATCTCAGCTTTAAATGCTGAACATTGCTGTGGATCATTTAAGTGAGCCACTGTATGTGCTTATACATCGACTGTTATCAGTGAGACTGGAACTACTGAGACATTATAGGAAACAGATGCTGCTAGCGGAGAACCACCAGTGTGGTCCGACAGGTCGTTTGGAGCACATTTTTCAAAATCACTGAAGAACTGCAAAAGCAAAAGCTCATACAGCAGATTAAAAAACCAACACTTCTACAGAAGAAAGGAGAGGATACGCTAAATCTAGTGGATTAAATTTAATAAAAAAGGCCTAACTTTATAAGTGGAAAGATTCTCCTAATAAGGCAGAAAATACGGCTTATTGGTGAATCAGCTTTTAAGGAGACTTTGTATTTTATGAAGAAACAAACTATTGCATATGGACTAAAATTTTTCATTGTAGGAAAAATTCAGCTCTCTATAGTTTTGATAGAAACAACACTACTGGAGGAACAGGTAGGAAACTAGACACTTGCTCATTCTGCTGATGTATGACATAAAAATACTTTTTTATCTTTTGTATCTAAAAAGAATAAGGAACACATAAACTTGTCTACTGCTTATTTTACTCTCAAAGAACAATATTAACCCACGGTATGTTCAGAATGATGAGATGGCTCTCATCAAGCTTTTTAGCTTGAAGATTACCATCATTTCAGTAAAGCCAAGAGCATCAGCAATGCATATTCTTTGTAAGTTTTTAGTACGATACTAGAATGTTCAATGAAGAAAAATCAACCTGCAAAAGGCAGTATGTGATAAAGCCAAGTTAGGGAGGGAATTCAGGGTTTATTAGGTGAAATGTGAAGGAGGTTTTTAAGGAAATGAAAGTTGTATAGAAGATCATACTAAGTTAAATACTAGAATGTAGGAAAACCCATTCTGGGTCAGGATAACAGTCCATCTAAGCCATTCTTCTCAAGTCCACTTTTTTCTTTTTTTGGCATTTGTATTGACTACTGAGTAGACAGTTTAACAGAACAACCATTAGGATTATTTTTTCCACCTGCATCACTTTGTATTTACCTAAAATGGATTTCATCTGTCATTTTATGGAATAGTCATTGAATGACATTAAATTCTTCTGAAAGTCTTCTCAGTCATCCCTTGTCCTTATTATCCTCAATGAATTAGTATCATCAGTTAATCTTTACCTTATTGTTCATTAATCTGTCTTTCCTATGCTGAATAACCGTATAACCAATCAAGCATTACCTCGCTATTCAAAGACTTTTCTACAACATATATGAACAGGCTGATCAGTGATGCTCTGGACTGATTCTTGCAAGAATCCCCTAGTGATCTGTTTCGACTGGGAGGAACCATCTATTTATTCCTACCTTCTCCTTACCTTTGATCAGTCATTTATCCATGTGCAGATCAGCAGATCACCTGTCTAACACCATGGCTCTTTGGTCTTCCTTAAAGCTTAGGAGTTCGCTAAACAGAATATAACCTGGATCTGCTTGTCCATGGGGACACTGGCTGAAAGAACTCCGGGAAAATTTTGGTGCGGCATTATGATTTTTCTTTTTTTCTTTTCCCCCCCCCTTTTTTTTTGTAACTCTTGCATCATGTATTATATTATATTAATATAAGCTCATTGATTCTGTTCTTGATTGCCAGTTTTACTAGTTTGATATCAAAATGACACTACTCTTCTCAGTTGTTCCATGTGACAGGACAAGAGGCAATGGGCAGAAATTGAACCACAGGAAGTTCTGCCTGAATGTGAGGGGGAATTTCTTCCCTGTGAGAGTGACAGAGCACTGGAACAGGTTGCCCAGAGAGGTTGTGGAGTCTCCTTCTCTGCAGATCTTCAAGGCCCGCCTGGATGCAACCCCGTCTAACATGCTCTAGGTGACCCTGCTTGAGCAGGGGGGTTGGACTAGATGATCTCCAGAGGTCCCCTTCAACCTCAACCACTCTGTGATTCTACGACACCAATCTGAGCTGCCTAGGTCTACCTTGAAACCTTTTTAGAAAACAGACACTTTTGGAGGGCTTAAAGAAGAAAGGATCACTACATCACAGCCTACATTTTCACAACTTTGTTTTTGATTGCTCTTACTACTCTTGGATGAACATTATCTAGTCCTGGTAATTTGTTATTGCTAATTTAGTATTGCCCCATAAGCTTTCCTACCAATAATACAGTTTAAGATGGATATTCTGATGAGGATCCATCCTCTGCCTTCAAAAAAGGGGAGAAGAGAAAATGAAAATTTTCGCTTCCACTGTGGATGTTTTGATGGTATTTGTCTGCTGGCAGAGAAATCCAGGAAGAAATAAATGTGCTGTGATTCACAGCATGAACCAACTACTGACCACATCACCACGAGCGATACAAAGAGCATTTTCACTGAACTGCTTTAGTAAGTTTTTCTGTTTCACAAAAGCTCCTTTCTAAGCTTGCCTGTCTTGATTTATGCATGGTAAGTCCCAGAAACCTGTATCATTTTAACTATTATGAGAATGTAAGTGATATTTTCCCAATTAAAGATGAACTGAGAACAGATGCATACCTTTATGTCATCTGGGCTTGCAGGAACCAGGTTCCAGGTAGGGTGGATTAATGAGGCAACCAAGTTAACAGCAAGTTAGCGTTCATTGCTTGGTGTTTCTCCCAGTTACCTGACCAAATGACAGATCACCTCTTAAGTTGCAAAGGAAATTTAGAAACTTTGTAAATCCAAGCCTCGGAGAGAGTGTGAGACCTGGAAGCCTTAGAGACCAAGATTTCCCTCTAAGTCCTTGTCATTAGGTAAGGAGTAAAGAAAAAGATTGAGCAGGATCCTATGGGAAGGCTTGGAAATGTCTATCCTGTATTATGTGTTATATAACGTAAGCCCCATATTAGACTTACTGACTCAAGCAGATTTAATTATTGAAGTTACGGACAATGCTTAAAAACAGCTCTTTTTTAAAAAACAAACATTTTAATAAAAGTTGGGACTCAACACTATGCCACAACCTCGTTAGCTTTTACAAAAATATATTTAGTAGAAATCTAAAAATATTAGAACATAAGAAACCATATTTTTTATTTATATCTTCCCTACTAATGACAAACCACTTTGACATATGAATAAGTCTTAAATCTCCTTACTAGATATATTTATTTAGGATTAATGATTTAAATTATTTAAATGTTGCATTCACATTCTTCCTATTTCTAAAAATTCATTGCCTAATTAGGAGAGTAACAGAAAATATTTTTTAAAAAATCAAAAGAGAAAACATCTCCAATTTGGAATTTCTTTGCAAATTTGAGACATTCTTTGTATCCACTGGACAATGGGCTGTGATTAGGGAACTAAGTCCCAGATCTGAGAGTACTGGTTTGATTTATGCCTCCGCAAAATGTTAGGGGTAAATAAAATTAAATTAAAATAAAAAAATCAAAATGTTGTCTCAAAAATTTCTAAAATCTTTTAAACACAAAATTTGAAATAAAATTCAAGGTTGAACCACTGTTCAGACAGTGAAGAACTTTAATTCTAAATTATCTCTTAAGCCTCTTAAGCTCTTAACCTCTTAAGCTACATTGACTTTGTGTTTCTTCATATACATTTTGTAAATCTTTTAGGGGAAAGACAGGTTGGATTGAAGCATTCTGAACATTCCAGGTTCTTCTATTTCCTAAAGAAATTATATATATTCAGATCAAGACAGCATGTATGTCTTTGCAACCCTTGCAGTCTTAATAAGCAGCAGATTCTTTTATAACAGCAGGTAGAAGTCATACTAACAACATGATCAAAATTGAGCTAGCTAAAAGAACACAAGTAGAAGACTGAGGTAGTTTCTGGAACTATATATTACAAGAAGAAGAAAAGGATCTGATTTTTAGAAAGGCTACACACTCAGTACTTAGCTGTGCAGGCATGTAGTGTTTCTGGATGGTAATTCCTTTCTAATATCTTGTTCACCTCAGTTTACTGATAGTTCACTTCTAGTATATTGAACTTTGGCTTTGTTTTGCTTGCTTTAGTGTTTCCATTGAAAAACCGTCATAAATTGGATCATGAGAAGTCAGATTAAGAAAAGTACTTCCAATTAGGTATTTTGATATTCATTCTTTTTAGGTTAATGAGAAACTTCATCAATTCTTTTTTAACAACAACACAGGTTTATGTGATCTGCTTTTCCATTATTTTTAGATTTTGCAATTTGCTTCTTCAATGAAGAGTAAAAATTTGATTCAGATAAACACAATTATTTATATTCTTTTGGCAAATGTTTCTCAGATGAACTGGAAAACAATTACATTCTGGATACCCAAAGGAATAGTAAAATTCTTGCGAACATGAAGCCACAGAGAAAATGTAAATTAGCTTTAGCCTTTTTCTGTTAAATTTAATGCATAGAAGGCACTTGCTCATCTCCAGACAAGAATATTTTCTTGTATGTTTTCCTGTTTAGCTTTAAACTGAAGTAATGCATTTTTTACACTTGCCCTTGGAAAGAAGTCTTCCAAACTACTGAAGTTCAAATATCTCATCTAAAATATCTGATTTGCTGTCCATTATCATGTCATATCATGCTTCTTCATCATTAATGCTTCTTCCTACTCTTTTTCTACATACGTATCAATGTAACAAAGTAACATGAGTATGTTACTGACTCTCCTAGTTCTTCTATATTTCTTTTTTTGTCTCCAGAGGTACTGCAAGGAATGCTTCCAAACAGGAATCGCATGTAGCTTCCATCGCTATGCCCCTCACTCCCTCTCCCATTTTGTTAATAAGATCATTTAGTGATCAGATCTCTTTAACATCACAAAAAATGTCTCCTACAACCTACAACATCAGCTCTAATAATCATGCCTGATTTAAGACCTTTCAATAAGCTCTGGGAATAGATGTCAATGCTCACACTGACAATATGTGAATTAATTTGAGCCACATTTCATAAGGTACAGTATGAAATGCACCACTATATCCTAACAAATTTCATATAAATAAGTTTAAAACCCCATACCACTAAAATATTACAATTGCCAACAGAGGACTTGGAAGCCAAAACTGTAAGATTGAAATTGAAAGCCAAAATTTGAAATGCCAAAATTGTAGATTTGTTCACTTTTCTGTAGCACAAATACACATCACAACAATTGCTGTTGAAAAAATGGTCACAGAAGATTTAGGATTGCTGGGAATTTATAAACAAAGTCTGAACTTTTTTATTTTTATTTTGGAGAACATCCAGGCTACAAATGAATAAATACAGTATGATAAAATAGGAATAAGTAAATGAATCAATGTTTTAAGTCTTGCATACTGGAAAATTTCTTGTCATTTATTACATCTATATGTCAAAGTCTGTCGTGTTGGAACACTACTGAATCATTCAGTCTTCAGTTGGTACATATTCTTCCTTTCACAAAACTCATTCTGACACATAGTATCTTTGAATACACAGGTCGTATATTCTGAGCAAAAGAAAACAAAACTATCTGGTCACAGCAGTTGAAAGCAAGATACACAGTTTAAAGATCAGGAAGAGTTTCCGTAGAATAGCCAGGAACCACAATAGGAATGCAACAGCTAGTCACAGTTTGGGATGTTTCAAGCCAGTTATGGAATTAACTCACAGACCTTCTTTTAATTAAATGGCATATGTTTTATGGCATAACAGAGCAAGAGTGCATACACACTTCGCTTTTTGGTGTCAAGGCTGATGAACTTTTGCCCAGTGGCTCTATCTGATCCTACGTAGTCAATGCTGTTCAGTCTGGCAAGACCTGGGTTGTGGTTTCTGGTATCAAGAAACTATCTACACAACAAACCAAGCAACAACAGCCTAACGTGTCAGTACGGTCCAAATAACAATGGGGTGTGCTTAGTAACAACGTATTTGAGAATTCTCAGTTCAGAGTTCAGGGGAAATCACCGGAGATGCCTTGAGATCAAGTTCAGAGACGCCTGAAAGAAGGTGGTCTCACCCAAGGACACCCTCAAAGACAGGGTGACTGTAGATCAACATGTGTGTTATAGATAAGGATGGCCAAGACAACCTCTCCTTATGTGTGACTGTTTCCTCTTTTGGAGGACTTACCTGTTATTGGCAAGATCACCTCATATCAGAGTTGTGAACTACTTGTTTTTTGTATTTTGTATACCATAGAATTGACATTTAAAGACAAGAAAGTCTCTAATAAAATTCTCCCAATTTTAAATTGCCCATTTAGCCTGAAATTGAAACCGTTATAGATTGTCTCATCTGTGAAATATTATTTAATGCTTTCACTGTTCTTGAAACATGGAACCATGGTAATTTAAAACCACAGTAATTTAAAACACATTATGTGAATATATTATGTTGTGCAACATAAAATATTTACATGTTTTTCTTTTGTCCCTCTTTCCTCAAAAAGAATTTAGTCTCATCTCTAAATCTTGGAAGATCAAGGAGAGAAACTCACTCAGGAAAGGCCCTGGAGTGATGTGAAGAAGTAGGGAGGGAAGAGAAGGATGGAGGTAAGGACGACTCAGCCAAAGATACAAAACCAGAAACAGGGCATGAAATCTTTGCTGGAGCAAGGAGAGTCCTAGCGTGACATGAGCTGAGAAGATAAATGAAATTTTGCAACATATGGAAATTAACCAGTCAGTTGAATCACTCAGATATAGAAACCATTTTAAAGAACTGCTTCTAGCCATTCAGACAGAAAAATAAAGGTAGAGCTTCAGCAAGAAGGTGTCTGTCAGCCATCAAATGCACAAATAGGAAAGCAAACTAGATGCACTTACGGTGCAGAAAAAGTCTTAGGGAGTTTCTGTCTCCTGAGGTGGCTAAACAGAAGGAACTCACAGAAACAGAGCTCATGGGTAGCACTGTCAGAGAAATACTGCTCAATAGTCTCATCTTCAGAAAAGGAAACTCAGTCCCTCTGAGAAAGAGGTTGATGAGATTGGTAGAGGGAATTTTCAGAAACATCAGAGAACAAGACTAAGTCTCAGAATAACACTCTCAAGATAATGGAGCAGGAGGGCATTACACCATTGAGAAGGAAATGACTGAAGTAATGAACAGCATCTTCCTATCCAAAGATGGCCATGTCTCCTTTAGTTCTGCAAACAAGGACCCTAGACAGAGGGAAAAGATGTGTTGCAAGAGCGAGATTGGCAGAGTAGAAGGTAGGCAAGTAAGTTTACAAGCCCACAGAGCACCGCACAGTGACTCGTTGACTAGTTGCAAAGGTCATATGAGGTGGGGGGTAAACACTGGGGAGAAGCCTGCACTTGTGGTCTCTACGGGCACCAGTAACACAGGGAAAAGTCTAGAGAAAGGTTTTAGAGACAAAGTCTAGGACCTAGCAAAAGACGCTGAAGACCAGGTAGGCTTTCTATGTAGTAATGCTCTTGTACACTGAACAGGACTGTAAACAGACAGAAATGCAAAGATGCTTGGGTAAAAAGTGAGGTTTCAGATTCATTAGGGAGTGGAGACACTTCTCTGAGACATCAGATACTGGAAACAAGAAGCCTGTACAGAAGAGACGGAGCTCATTCGAAGCTTAAGGGAAGCAACTTGTTAGCACTTGAAATCCAGCAGGCCACAGGTGAGCTCATTACTAATGAGCATGTGTATAAAGGGGCGGGGGGGGGGGGGAGGGGAAGGAGGAAAGAGACACACAGAGGTTAAAAAAGAGTGCATGGTGTCGTACAAGGCTTCTATTATTAATGAAAGCAACAAAATAAGCAATGGAAAACAGGGCTCCATGAAGTGAGCCAGAACGGTAGTATATGGGCTCATATGTGAATGCTGGAAGTCTAAGAACTACAGTGGAAGAACTGGAATACCTAGCCCTCAACAGAGACATGGATATCTATCCGTATCAGGAACGTAATGGAAGGAAGAATCAGTGGGATGTTGTAATGCCAGGATACAAAACATACAGGACTAATACAATTAGCAGTGCTGATGCTGTGTGCTAGAGCTCTCTTTAACATAACATCTGACTACCATACTCACAACCTCAACTATTCAGAGCCTGTACGGGTTGACACTGTAGGATTAAATGGCAAGAATACAGCACGGCACTCTCTGACCATTATGGTGATTCTAACTGGGGCAAATTGGGATAGATCAGAGAAGCTACAAAGTCAGGAAATGCAACAGTAACAAGAGATTTCACTCATCTCCTAGCAGTGTGGGCAAATGTCATACCAGGACATAACACAAACACTTTGCATACCAACAGTGGCTGTTCACTACAGCAACTGGTAAAGGAGTCCATGGCAGAACATGCAACTACTGATTTTGCTAGCATGGAAGATCTCATTTAAATTCTGAAATGAATGTCTACTGACCATCATGCATATTACTACTAACAACCACAGTATTTTAGCTACTTTTTCAACCCTGCTATAATCACTTTTCATTGAAATCATACCCACGTATTTTATAAAGCTCAAATGCAAGTTTCCAAAATACGCTCAAATTATGCATTAATCCTGGATGAATGCCCTTTCCACAACTTGAATTCAAAAGGGTAGAAAGTCTTCTTGATTACTGAACAGCTCATTAAACTTTTATGAGTACAACCGGACAAGCAGCTGAAACACCAGACAAGTTTCTGAACCATTTTTTGTGGATTTCCAGCACAGACCCTGCCCCTTTCAAGTTGATGTTCAGCAGCCTCAGTCTCAGTCCACTCAGAGTGGGAGAAAAGAGATCTAAATCACTAAGTAGCATTCTAAATATTAAGTTTCACGTACTGCAGTGGAGTTAAGCTCACATAATATTTGGAACCCTCAATAATAAGCTAGCATTCATTTCTGAAATACACTCTCATTTAAAACATTTTGACTATTTTGATAGGCTACACTTGATCTTGTGTACTTTGACTACATTAATAAAGTATATATATATAAATTATACATATGTAATTAACTAAATCCACATTTCACTATTTTCAAGACCTCTTATATATTGTATGCTCTCAATATTTTTGGACTGCCTGAGATTTTTTATGCTAGGATATTACACCATAACATTTCACTCCATGTCACTCCAGTCTTCAAGAAGGGCAAGAAGGGGGACCCAGGCAACTATAGGCCAGTCAGCCTGCCTTCCATCCCTGGAAAGGTGATGGAACAGCTCATCCTGGATGTCATCTTCAGACACACAGAGGATAAGAAGGTGATCAGGAGTAGCCAGCATGGATTCACCAAGGGGAAATCCTGCTTAAGCAATCTGACAGCATTCTATGATGGAGTGACTGGCTGGGTAGATGTGGGGAGAGCAGCAGACGTTGTGTACCTTGACTTCAGCAAGGCTTTCAACACTGTCTCCCATAACATCCTCCAAGGTAAGCTCAGGAAGAGTGGGTTAGACAAGTGGACAACAAGGTAGATTGAGAACTGTCTGAAAAGCAGAGCTCAGAGGGTTGTCATCGGTGGCGTGGAGGCCAGTGGGAGGACTGTGGCTAGTGGTGTCCCCCAGGGTTCAGTACTGGGGCCAGTCCTGTTCAAGTTTTTCATCAGTGACCTGGATGAGGGGATGGAGTGCCTCCTCAGCAAGTTTGCTGATGATCTCAAGCTGGGAGGAGCGACTGATACACTGGAGGGCTGTGCTGCCATTCAGAGAGACCTGGACAGACTGGAGAGTTGGGTGGAGAGGAACCTCATGAGGTTCAACAAGGGCAAGTGCAGGGTCCTGCATCTAGGGAGAAATAACCCCATGCACCAGTACAAGCTGGGGGCTGACCTGCTGGAGAGCAGCTCTGCAGAGAAGGACCTGGGAGTGCTGGTGAATGACAAGTTGACTATGAGCCAGCAATGTGCCCTTGTGGCCAAGAAGGCCAATGGACTCCTGGGCTGCACTGGGATGAGTGTTGCCAGCAGGTGGAGGGAGGTGATGCTGCCCCTTTACTCAGCCCTAGTGAGGCCTCATCTCGAGTACTGTGTCCAGTGCTGGGTTCCCTAGGACAAGAGAGACATGGAGCTACTGGAGAGAGTCCAGCGTAGGGCTACAAAGAAGATCAAAGGGCTGGAGCATCCGCCCTGTGCAGAACGGTTGCAAGAGCTGGGCCTGTTTAGCCTGGAGAAGAGAAGACTGAGGGGGGATCTTATCAATGTGTGTAAGTATCTGAAGGGAAGGTATCAAGGGGACAGGGACAAACTCTTTTCAGTTGTCCCATGTGACAGGACAAGAGACAATGGGCAAAAATTGAAGCACAGGAAGTTCCACCTGAACATGAGGAGGAATTTTTTCCCTGTGAGAGTGATGGAGCACTGGACCAGTTTCCCAGAGAGGTTGTGGAGTCTCCTTCTCTGGATATATTTTAAAACTCACCTGGATGCAACCCTGTCTAATATGCTCTAGGTGACCCTGCTGAGCAGGGAGGTTGGACTAGATGATCTCCAGAAGTCCCTTCCAACCTTACTGATTCTATGATTTTCATAGTGAATGACCGCTCGTGGCTTGAGGAATCTCTGCATTCGGGGATACCCCAACAGATGACAAGAAATGACGCATAATATGAAACTATATAGTAGCATGTATCAGTAGAAAAATGTTTCTTATTCTGATGGAGAAAAGAAATTTATTATCTAATCTCAAAAACTAGGAAACCAGCTGAGGGAATCCTCAAGACTATCTAGACTCTAATTTATAAAAAATAGAATGGCCCTTTCTAACAAATGTGCATGAAACTTGCCTTTTCTATACCAATTGTTTACCTGTTTTTATACTAGCTGATCCATTTCTTTTCACTTACTAGGTTTTGATTTTTTGTGCCAAATACATTTTCCAACTTGTTTATGTATTATCCCCATTTAGATCTTAGCAAAACAAAATTTTCCAAAATACCAATTAGTACTTTCTTGAAGTGTAGCTCCATGATTTCCAGCAATATGAAGGCCATAGTACAGTCACGAACATGGCTATCTAAGAAAACACCTTGAAAAGATTACAATTGTCCTAAATTTCTAATGTGATTTCAAGGCATTTTCCTAGATAACTGCAGTCATGACTGTAATTATATACATAGTGAATTTAAACTATTTTGTAAGTTAATGATTGTATTAATCTAAAACAATTTCCTGTTTTAACTAATTCATGGAAATTAACTTATGTGCTGTGTAAACAGCTCTTCAGTTTACTATTTAATTACTGTTACTTAAAAAAAAATCTTCAGAAAAATACTTAACAGAAAAACAGCAGACAGGGGCTGCTGAACTTTCCTGTAGGATTCATTTAAAAGAGCAAAACAATTTGGAATCAATAATCCTATGCCTTCATTTTCTGAATTTCATTTATTATCAGCAAGCTAGCATCGTTTGAATTCGTACTTATTACATTAAATAATAAGTTAACGCTAGACTCTAAGAAGCACTTACTCCATGCACAGACTATAGAAGTAAAGTTTTAAGGTGCTCTATGAAAAAAAGACAGTAGATTATATTAATAAGTATCAAGCAAATGTAAAGCATGATCTCAAAATCAGATGAGGTACTGATGAACTGCTGCATGACTTATCTTCTTGTTTTGCTGTTAACTGCTACTCACATTCAGAAACACACTCAGATGCTTTTTTTCATATTGCAAAATGACCAAATTGAACGGCTGGCTGTAGTACCTGGTCAAGTTAAGACTCCAGAACACTTTCCTATGCATGCTCAGAGCTCTCCAGGACATCCTTACGGCAGTGACAGACTTTGCCATATGCTCTTTCTTGTCCCCCGAGAAGTCTAAGCTAAGCCACTGAATTGTTTCAGTGTTACAATGCACAGAAACAAATTACTAACAAGTAAACCTAAAAGTTTCCTATTAATGCTTCTTCAGATGACAAGGGAAAATCTTTTAGAGAAAATTTTAAAACATTTTGTATAGACTCAAGCTCAGTGTTTCACAATCAAATACCTATCTATTTTTTCCTTCTTTTTTAAAGTAGCCTGTTTGAACTTAACAGTAATGAAATGTAATGAATGTTGCTTCATCAGGACATTATTATCATATACTAATATACTAATGCACTAACCAAGACTCATTCAGCTAATACTAGTTAATGAAGTAAATTACAGATATTTGAGATGAAAAAGACACATGTCTTCTTTCAGCCTGTGCCCCAAGTGATACAGGAACTGTTTTTACATAACATGATTGCTAACATTTTGCTCCACACCTAAGGGATCTGGCCTCTTCCCATGCTGTGAAACAGTAGAACCAGGAAAGCTTTTTCTGCCCCACAGTGAACACTGCATTTCTATTTTCTAACCTTCATAACATAATACTCATTTATTTCCTGTCTCAAACTATACAACTCTCTTCCTTCGCTATCATCTCTACAATGCTGCCTTTGCTTTTTTGACTGTCTTGCCTTGCCAAGTATTATTTTACTTTTAGTATTTCCCTATAAGCTATGTTCCCTTAACAAAGTTGGTAGTCTTCCTTGAATCTTGACATGACCTATTTCCTCCTCTTGTGTGAAAACAGTAACATAACTATGTAGGGAAGGAAACATCTGTCTTCAGTAAGATGATGGTTTGTGAATGCTACTCTCTGCACTCCTATCCTTTAGCCTGCTAAAAAAATACCCAAAGGTCTCGTTCAGTACCTTTATTTCACAAATGAATGTCTCTATCTTTTGATAAATAAATTTGGCTCATTTACCCCTAATTATATTAGCTTGTAATTTCCAGGTGAAATAGTCCGTTGCATTTTTGTTGTTTCTGCTTTTTTTAAGTAACTGTGCCAAATCACTTTGTCCTCTGTCCTGACTGGTAACTACAACACTTCAATTTATAAGGATTCCATCTATACAAAACAAAACAGAAAATAAGTAAGCATATGGTTGTGCTCTTTCCAGATTAATAATGAAGACGGGAGTGGGACTGTTCCCAGCATCAAGCTCCAGACACCATATGCTTTGCTGTCTATCCCTGCACTGCTATTTATGAAATTCTATTCTTTAAACTTCATTTAGATATTTTCTGCCCTGTATGAGTTTTTATTTCACTACGAATTCCTGACAGACAGCCTCAAATGCTAAACAGACTTATAAAGACTACATCTCCTCTGGCTGCTTTCTTTCAGACATGCCATATTTTTCTCATTTTTCTCCCATTTGAAAAGTATTACTGAAATAGTCTTCAGTTTTTCAGTGTAGGGGCATGAATCTCACATAAAGAAACAAAATGTGGATGAGATTCAGTCACCACTGGAAACCTAGATCAAGCTCCTCAGAAAACTCCAAACATGTTTTCCTTCTCATACTCATCCGCTTTATATCAGGCTCTGCAAATACAAGGCACAGACAACCCAGAGGGGGCTCAGTAGGCGCCACCAGCATGGGGCTGAGCACATACTGTATGAAGAGAGGCTGAAGGAACTGGGCCAGGTTGACTTGGACACAAAAAGGGTTGGGGAGGAGACAGGGCCTAACAGCAAACTTTCTGCTGTCAAAGAGGAGGTTATGCAGAAGATCAAGCCAATTTCTTCCTGAAGGCACATGGCTGGAGGATGAAAGGCATTGGTCATAGGTTGAAATGAGGGAGGTTCTGACTAGACACAAGGGAAAAAATTGTTCAGTAGGATCATAGTCAAGAACCAGCTCCCCAGGCAGGCTGCCGAATCTCTGCTCTGGCAGGTTCTCAAGAGTTCCCTAGACAAAGCCCTGAGCAACCTGGTCTAAATTCAGTGTCAACCCTTCAGTGAAAAAGGAGTTGGATTAGATGGTCTCCTGAGGTCCCTTCCAAGTGGAATGATTCTACAATTCTAACTTTAGCTCTTTTTAAGAAAGCACTAACCCAGTAATAAATAAATAAGTAACCAGTAGGATAGTCATCCTTAATTTGGCCTAGTTAGTTAGAATTAATATTGCATTATCAACCAGTCTCAGTGATGATATTCTGTAGAGTAATTAAAACTGAGTATAATTAGTTCGCATTTTAAGGAAAATTTATTCTTGGTCAGCACTGACACAGATGTAGAACTCATCAAATAAGTTTCTCTGAAATTAAAGGTAAATAAACATATGGACCAATTCCAAAATCCTCATTAAAATTAATGAGTCTTTGCAGAAGCGAATCTCTTGAACTGAAAATGACTAGTTGCATAAGAAAGGGCTATTCACATGAGGCAGGACCACTGAATCCTTCCCATCTCAAACATTTCACCTTCACATAAGCATTTTTATTGGGTCATCTAATGTTGATTGAACTGGCAAAGATTTCAATCAACTTTCATGTTATAATGAAACAACTGACAAAGCAGAACAGCAGCTACAAGTTTTATTTCTTCCTCCTAAAAAATGTTAATAATCCTACTACATTCCATAAATTAAACCACTAAATCTACTCGAACCTCTGTGTAACTGTAACTGCTCACAGCATTAAGGTGACTTGCCCAATGGGACTGGAGTAGTAAAGTGAAAACTCTAACTAATTTGAAACACCTTCAAGTGCAACATTACAAACATCTCTCTCTCTCTCGAGGATTTTCTAGCCTACTGAAAAAAATTTCAGCAATGAGATATATTGCCTATTGTCACACGTACAGAAAAAATACAAAATATACAGGTAAGAAGACGATTACCTCTCTTAATTAAGAATCTTTAACTTCTCAAGTATTTATAAAAGTGATTTGCTATCAGAATATAATGCACATAGATGTAGGTATCTCAAACCAATGTTGTGTCAGTTACAATGTTGAAAGCAAGAATCCAGTATGGTTTTCGTAAATCACTGACAAATATTTTTGTCAGAACAGTGTGATCTGCTTCAGCATTAGCTACTGAATTAGTGGTAAAGAAGGTGAATTACAAAATTCCTGTCCTGTGCATTTAGTTGTCAAAAGTTTATTTTTAAGAAAATTATGCTGACTTTAATCTCTTCTTTAACCCTTTTACACTATTAGTGCTTCAAAACCAATGACTAGAAATGGTAAAATGGAGTATTCACGAAAGGCTGACAACATAAAGAGCTCTTTGCCAAGTGTGAATGCATCAGTCCCTCCAGAAAAAAAAAAAAAAAAAAAAAAAAAAAAAAGCATATGCAATAATATGCAATATACATATACCTAGTAATATACAATTTCTTACAGAAGTGTTTTAGGGGGGTGGGATGAGGGGGGGCGAGAGAGAGAGAGAGAGTAGTGCATTAAGCTATATCAAGCTGTAAGATATTAAGCTATATGGTATTTATGTATCTGGGCACTCTGTTAACATGTGAAAACTTACCCTGGATACTGGAGTTTATCCTTTCCTTCAAAATGCATTAGGATTCCGACACTAAATTCTTTCCGTAGTGTTCACATAATTATCCATTTAACTTGTTACATTTAATAGCTATAAAACCCCACAAATAGTGGAGAAAAAAGCCCAAGCCATCCACAAGGAGGGAAATGCATTCTGATACTGAGTCCACATAATACACTAGCTTTTGAAAAATGCCATGATTGAGCCTCACCATCAGATTACGCGTGCGTTGTACTCAAGGAAATATAAATAGCCTGTTACTAAGGTAAACATATACAGTGATCCAAAAGGAAGGTGAACACATCTCTAGTCAACACTGAAGCAAGATTTATTTTAACTCTTTGTTTGAAATACTGATCAGAACTGGGAAAGGAAGCAACTTAAATTTGCACAAAGATTTAACTGGAAATGATCTGTAAACATAGCATTAACTGCATGTAATAGTTTTTACCATAGTGATATCCCTAAATAGCACCAATGGGATCTAGATCTCACAAGAAGATATACTGTATAAATGCATATGCAAAGGTATATATCATGCTTTCAAAAATTTTTCACCTATAACAAAATATTATCTACCCAAATTGAATATAATGCAACATGAAAGGAAAGAGAACAGATGGTTAGAATGATAATTGTATATAAATTTTACACATAGCTAAACTGCTCCTAATTATTTCATTTTAGATCTCCTATCACATCTTCATAATTTCTTCTCTTTAACCTCCATAATCTTCTTCCTGTGAAAAGCTTCATGAGTTCTCTGTTTCTAGTGTGATACCTTTTCTATCAACTAGAGTTTTTTCTTTCTTCCTCTATTCTTCCAGAATATGTGGGAAAGTTTTCCTTAGCTGCTGCATGAATTAGGAAAAGAATGGACAAAATAGCAGCTTAAGTAAAGTTCACAGGGGTGGTAAAGTGATGTTTCCCTGAGATCTTGCCTTAATACAGCCTTCTTCCTCATTACCACCTAGTTAAGTCTTGATTAACATCTCAAATAGCCTATATAACCAGGGCCTCAGGAGAGCTCTGAAACTCAAGTTTCTCTCCCATAATGTGTGAAGAAGGCAGGAGATCAGCTGAGAGTTGTAATCTTGTCATCTGGAGGTCATCATTCCTTCACTGCATGTTAGTGGACAACTAGTGGTCAGTTATGGTAAAGGATTCAAGCTTTTAGTATTTTCATTGTTTCTCTTTATAGAATAAAATCTAAAGCTAGTTATTGCTACCTACAGGGTACATTTCTAGGTGGTGATCACGAATAAAATGTTAAAACAGCATCACAATTTAACAGCTTGAGCCTTTCTTCAACATTCAAGAAACAAAATGGGTAAGAATCGCATAATGCATCATCATTCTAATCGAAGTTTTTAATGCCTCTTTGCTTCCAAATGTATTTTCCAAAGAAACATGCATATTAACAAGGATCACGTACATAGATCCAAATTGGAAATACATGGTTTTTTTTTTTTCCTTCCAAAATAAGCCAGTGCATATACCCTTCTCTTGCACCACAACAGTGTCAATTATATGAAGGGGGGGGGGAAGGGGGGAGGGGATATATATTAAGCTGTATACTTAACTGTATACAGCTTAAGTCCAAATACTGTCCTGAAACAAGATTCTGTTGATCTCAGTCACTTTCATATCTATGTTTGGCTTGGGTTTGGTTACTAACATTCTCTCTAGCTAAAAATGGA
This sequence comes from Rhea pennata, assembly GCF_028389875.1. Taxonomy (NCBI): domain Eukaryota; kingdom Metazoa; phylum Chordata; class Aves; order Rheiformes; family Rheidae; genus Rhea; species Rhea pennata. The sequence goes on from NC_084664.1 coordinate 77,583,161, forward strand.
AGTTTTCTTTCTTTCTTTCTTTCTTTTTTTTTAATTTCTCAGAGTGAAAGTATATGTATTTTTAAACATACTTCTCACTCTGGTATGTTTCACAAAGTAAGATTTTATTTGCATTAAGCCCAGGTTCTGGGCTGCCCATCCTCCAGAGCAGCTCAGACATGAGCCAAGGATGACACTGAAATAATTCAGCATAATTTAAGATAATATATTACAGTGGAAGTTACTAGCATGAATACTTTTAATTTAATTTTCAATAACAACATTGTGGCAATGTTTTTAAACTGAGATGGTACACTGACTGAGGTATATAGCAGTGATAACTTCAGTGTCACAGAAATACAAGAAATGCAACCAAAATGACATATTGGAAAAAAGTGCTGTATGACCCCTAGGCAAGCAGAACAAAAAAAAATGCATATTGTAGATGCTATTATTTGTGTTAGGCTTATCTTTTTTCTTAGGAATTGTACTAAGAATTCTATATGTATGAATTAAGCCTATAAATCTTATCAAATTTTATCAGAGTATTAGCTACTAAGGAAAATATCCTTTTTCCATGTGAAACATAGGAAAGTATCGAATCTGATGCAACTTCAGGGAGGATTTGTTTTCCCATGCAAATCTGCCTGTCTTTCCATATATAAAAGGACTAGGCAAAGCAATAATGAGTTGGGTTCAGGCTACAGGAGATGAATACAAAGTCATCCAAAGCTGACACTGTTTTAAATTGCAGCTAACTGGAAAACCAATGGACATAAATAGGGAATACAAAAAATATTTAAAGAGTGCAATGGGAGATAATAATCCAGTAAGAAACAGAATGCTTTCACGAAGAATAAAAACAGAACAAACAACTGGGCACAAACATAAGGAGAGTTATCAACATTCAAATTCTTAGCTCTGGTCACATTTGCCCTCTGTTTCCTCTTGTGTGACTCCGCAGCTTTCTATCTCTTTTCCCTTTTTGACAAAATCTATCTTGCCTTTGAGCACTCTACAGAAGCACATAAAAGGTAGTGAGTGAAGAGACCTTTGGTCATTGAACAGTAAATTACTAAGTATTCTTTAACAGTGGGCTGCAACACCCACAACTTCCTCTGTATTTCACATCATTAACAATTTTGCTCATACTCTTTAAAAACACTCTTTAAGGTATATAAAATTCTTACATATACATTCTACTTGTAATCTTCTCTAAAATGTATTAGTCTAGTCAAATAGCTGGCAAGGATGACCTGAACCAACAGCAAACAAAGTCACTGGAATAATCCAGGTTGGAAGCGACCTCAGGATGTTCAACCTCCTGACCAGAGGAGAGAGATCTATGAGATCAGACCAGGATGCTCAGGGCTTTACCCAGCTGTCTCAAAAACCTCCAAGGATGGAAATGGCAACATCTCTCTGGACAATCTGTTCCACTGCTTGAGTCTTCTCACAGTGAAAGTTTTACCTTCTACCAAGCCTGAAACCCTTCTGTCTCAAACTATGCCCACTGGCCTTTTTACTGTGGTCTAACAAGTGCTGAGTAGAGGAGGGTAATCACTTCCCTTGATGTACTGCCTATGCTCCCACACATTTACAGGCTGTTGTTGATCACTTTTGCTGCCAGCGCACACTGTTGGCTTATGGTCATCTTGCGTCTGCCAAGGCCCTCAGATTCCTTCCCACAGAGCCAATCCCCACCTAGGCAGGCCCCAGCCTGGATTACTGCACGCGTTTGTTTATTCTCAGATGAACGACTTGGCATTGGTCCTTCTTGAATTTCATGAGGTTCTTGTAGACCTATTCCTCAGCCTGTACAGGTCTCTCTGGATGGCTGCCCTGCTCTCAAGTATTTCAACAGGTCCCCCTCAGATTGGCATCATCTGCAAACTTGACTGGAGCTTGCTCTATCACCTCCAAAGGTCATAAAGAAAGACATTAAATGGGACAGGTCCCAAGATACTGTACTTGTTACTGGCCTTCAGGTACATCCTTTAATCACTTCCTTTTGAGCCTGATCATATAGCCAGCTTTTTACCCATCTAGTTCCTTCCTCCATCCAAATCGTACCATCCTAAGTTGGACACAAAGATATTGTGGGAGACAGCATTGAAAGCCTTTCTTAAATCAAAGTGAATGACATCACTGCTTTTCTCTCATCCACAAATCTAGTCATCTCATCAGAGAAGCCAACTACTTTGGTCTGGCGCAATTTATCTGGTAAACCCATGGCAAGTGTTTCCAGTCACCTTCTCCTTCATGTGGCTACAATTCTTACTAGAAAGACTGACTGCAGCATATAGGTCATTTTACAGTTTTGTTTCATTTAGTCCACGGGCACAAAATTTTATAGACTCCTATCTGAAAAACTGTTCTGATATTAGTGTATGTTCTGGGTGGGGAATGCTGACTCCAAACAAATCTACTGACACTAATGAGCTTATTTCTCAGGTTTCTGAAAGCCTTTTGGTAAAAGAACAATGTTCCATAAAAACGCAGGCAATATGAGAATGTGCTACAGACATAGAAAATACGCCTAAAAATTTTACAAATGTATTGAAAAGCCATGTAAATGGATTCCACGAAGAGACAGTGCCTGTCTTCTACTTATTTATAGATAATAAACAGTATAATACTCCCCACATCTCACACAGGCAATCCAAAAAAGTTACTAAGCCTGGAATACTCAACCTCTGATCTTTGTTAATGTTTTAAAATATATAGTTATGTATATTATTTGTATATAAAACATAAAGGAAGATCAAGTAGATCTCAGTAACAGAATCACAGATATGCCATTTCTTTGCTTCTTCCATGTAACTCAATGTTAACATGAAGTCACATGGATCTTTGAAATTTGGTGCGTAATTGGAGATACCAAAAGAATTTAAATAGAGCCCAGACGGCCCTCTTTCATAATGTCTCTGTTTCTACTGAAGACAGCCTAGATTCATGCCAGCTTAATGAAATACATCAGCAAGTGACATAAAATCACAGGAATTGAACCTCTATGCCCAGATAGGATAGGTGTAATATTAGGACTATACTACTAACCATCAAGCCAGAAGATTGACAGCAACTGTGACATGCGGAGGGAAAACAGGAATCCCATGGAGGTGAAATCCATAATAGTAACAAGAAGCATATATAGGCCAATGAAAGGGTGAGGGTCACACTAACGTTAATTTTTTAGAGACTGGAAGTGTTAGTCAAAGAAATAATTTACCAGAAAAACAATGTATACAGATTTAACATCTTTGCAGAAGCAAAATCTCAAAGAAATCACTACAGTTGTGTTTAATTTCAAGGAGAATAATCACATAAGAATGAAGCAGCTTGTTATAAAAAAGCCAAGAGCAACTAATAGACTCCCTAATGTCTGTCAAGATTTAACACTGTTTGGGACATGATACTGAGGTCTGAGACAAATGCATATAAATTAAAAAGAATATATCATAGCTAAATAGCAGGAGAAAGGACATAATTAGGGTTATAAAAAAGCAGTCTTCAAAAAACTTTTGTGTTTAAATGAAGAAAATAAAGTAACATAAAATCTAACTTTCAAAAGTCAATGATAAATCCTTTTTTGATCACATCAAAAGTTGAAAACACTCCTGAGAGCCAATGTGGTCAAAAGATAAAACCAAATAAGGTTCATAAAGAACAAGGCAATACCAGAAAAACTACACATTTTTATTATATCTGTGCTCAACACAGAGAAGTTCAAGTCTTGTTGCAGGGAATTCATTGAGAAAACTGTCTCAAATTCAATACAATAGAAAAGTAGATGGGACAACTGGATGAAACAAAGAACAACAGAACTGCTAGGAGAAGATGGCATGTACCACAGCGTAGTGGAAGAATGTAAGGAAGAAATAAAAGAAGAACTAGCTGCAGTGTACAACCTCCTACTTAAAAATAAATGTGTATTAGGTAAATGGAAGGTGGATAAAATAATATCAGTCAAGCAAACCTAGTGTTCCAGAGAATACATGGTGAACTGCAGGCCTGTAAGCCCTGGCCAAATTGTTAGAAATTATTCTAAAAATCTGAATTAATAAGCACATGCAACCACATGACTCACTAGAATCTTATGAAGGAGCCAGTGAGTACATTATTATAATCCAAGACCTCGCATTTTTCAAAAAAATAGAGTCATAAGAAAATATCAGCTCAATGCTCCAAAACATCTGAAAAAAAGCAACAAGAATGTTAATTATTAAGAAAGCAATATAGGACTAAGGAGACATGCCATTATGTTAACATACATCCATAGCACATCTGTACCTTGAATGCTGTGCATGGTTCTCATTTTCCTCTCACAAATATAATTAAATTAATTAAAATTGGAAAAAGGAAAATATAGATAAGGCTGGCAAGGACTGACTAAATATTTTGGAACAGCTTCCATAGCAATACATGGCTGAATACATGGGGAGGCGTGAACCTGGAAAAGCGTGGGATGCATGATGGAGCTCTATACAGTCATGAGCGGCATGGAAAGGGGGCGTAAGGGTCCATTTTCCACAACTGGATCCAGTACAAGAACTACGGGCATTAACTGAAATATCAAGCAGAATTTTCCAAAGAAACTTTCTTCACACAGAGTGCATATATGCTGAAAGCTTCAGCTGCCACATGGTGGATGCTGAAGTTTGCATATTTTCAGAAGGAAATCACACAAGTTCAAGAAAGACACTCCATAAAAGCATACCAAGTGCAAAGCTACCAGGCTTTGGGTTTACAATACTTGGTGGATACTGGAAGAAGACACTGTGGAATATCAGCATGCTTGCTCTGTCCTCTTCCACAGGCATCGTTTCACAGGCCTCTATCAGAGAAGGTACTGAGCTCAATGGACCATTGATTTAACTCAGAATTGCGACTCTGATGTGACTTTCAGAATGCTACTAGTGCATAGACATCATTTAAAATTACAGACAGAATCAACAGTAATTTCATTGATGAGAAAAAATGTCTCTCTTGCATGGTTTAATGTACATGTAAGAGATGAAGCATAAGACAACCATGGTGTAACAGATGGACGTATACAATTGTAGTTACAATTTCTGCCAGTTCAAATAAATACCTGCAATAAACAATCCCTGTTGAAAGGTGAAGAAAGAATAAGAAAATATCATGCACTATTGTTTTGAAACACAAGTTGCTAATGTCAATTTTTATACGGCTTAAAAATTATCATAAAAAAAAATCCCTGCATCAGATGCCACTTTTCCAAAGTGTACACATTACCTGATTACCTCTATCCTGAACACTGATCACAGTTATTGCCCCAGATTTTTGCTGTCACTCTACCTCTGCAAGTGTCTGCAAACACCTCAGGCAGCTCAGTCTTATTTTTAGGACCACATAGCTGTGTCACATCCTCTTCATCTTCTCCTTCCATTGGTATTTCTGAAGTTATTGTGGAAATACAACATTTTAATTAGTACACAACATATTTCCTAACAGTTATGCTTTCTTTCAGCTGCCTACTCTTTGCAAATGCTCTGAAGTGGACATCAAGACTTCCAAAGACTTATCTCACATAAGGCAGGTCAGGGAGAGACCAGATGCAGGAAGAAAATCCTAAGAACTTTTTCCCTTCTCCTTTCACTGAGGGACTATTCTGAAGTTCAAATATTCTCCTAGTAAACCTCAGAACTGCAAACAGCATACACACATCAGCATGGTGCTACATATCAGCAAATCCTTCTGATGGGAAACAGACTTAACATCTCAAGCATAGCACCCTCCAAACAAGCTCACAACCTTTTCAGGATGGCTTCTTCCTTATTTGCCTTTGTGTGATAGTGTCATGCCCATAAGCATAAACGCATATGCTGCTTTTGCATCTAGCTGTGTCCACACCATTAGTGTATAGCTATCTGGCTGTCTCAAATCCTTAAAGACTGATGTATAGTCAAGACTTTCCTTACAAAGATTCAATATCTCTGCTTGTCTTTCTCATAAGAAGACAATGTAGAAGTCTCATTTCAAGTTATTATCAACATCAGTATGTAAAGCTTGCCAAAGATTTAAAATAATTTCTTGTAAGCCTACTGAGGATGGTGCTTTAGGGAACCATGAATCCACAGACTGCAAACAAAGATTCAGTTGATGTATACTGATATTCAGTATCAACAATCTTCACAGGAAAAGCAAAGAAATGGTTAATGAAGCAGCTTGATGCAAAACAGGCAAATAATATTCTATCACACCCCTGATATCACCTGATCTTTTTAGATTACGCCAGCAAAAGATGCTAGAGCCTTTGTCTTGACTTACAGCTTCTTCATCAACTAAATCAATCTAAGAGATCTATATTCCCCATCTCTCTTTTTTTATATATGTATATAGATACATATATATGTGTGTGGGAGGGGTGTATGTGCATCCCCATAATGTCTGGTATGAGGAATTATGACTTAAAAATCTAAACATTCACTTTCTTCAAGATAAACAATTCAGGATATATACACAAAAGAAAAAATATTTTGCAACAGTAAAGTCACATGCTTTTCTTCATGTCTCCTCCCTCTTCCAAACTTTATTTTCACATCTCAGAGAATCAGATTCTATTTTTAATAACTCATTTTATTTCCCCAGGCTGTGTCAACATCCTCAGATTGCTTGTTTTACATTATTTGACAGAGAATCAGAGAAGAATTGAAGAGCAATATTCCATCCTGAACACCCTTTGGAGAAGGATTTTCCAGGAAGATGTCACACCCTTTGCCACTCTGTTACTGCCTACATATGAATTCTAGGTAGGAGTCCTTTGTTTGCCAAGAAGTGTGATGTGCTTGAACAGATGTTTTAACTCTGGTCTGAGAAAATCCCTAGTCAGTGGTGACTGCTTCAGAAAACTCCAAGCCGAAAGACACTGACTCACTCTACAGGAGCCATCTCAAGAGGAAATAAAAATGGCAGTGAAGTAATGGTGAAGCCTCAATATCATCTTCCCTAAGCAGAATGAGGCTATACCAGCTGGGGAGCAATTGCAACAAAGCTTTGGCAATGAAGGCCCAGCAGGCTGAACTATTTTATTTCAGTACCTGGAAGGTAAATAATTCTCTCTAGATTTCATAGGAAGGGAATCTATTCTTTAGTCTCAGTAAAGAAATAATGCAAAGACAGTGATGAATATGGATCAAGAACTGTGTTGAATGGCGATCTGGTAAGTGGGATACGTGAGATAAGAAACAAGCTAACACTAATGCAAAGAAAGGAAGACTTGATTTGTTGTCAGAAGAGTACAAACTCATGTTGACTCTGCTGAGTGACAGTGTCACCTGTGCATCAGGCAGAGCAAAAGGAGTGAGTTAATGTCCACCTATAACCTCTCAAGGAAGAAAAATCTTCTGTATTATCTTGAGATGTATTATCCTGATTCCAAGAGGCATCTCAGGTAGGATAAATCAAAGAGCAGGTGACAGATGACATGAGCTAACTACTGTACACTGCCTAAAAGGAGACATAGTAGTTGTTGCTGCCTGCACAAGTCGTTTCCTCTTTCCCTTTTATTTTCTTCCCCCCTTTATTCTTTCCTCTGTTTAAGGAGAGCTTGGCTTATCCAAAGAAATAATATCCAAAGACATGTCTCTTAAAGGCAGTTATGAAACAAGAAGCAATCAACACTGTTATGCAGTATTATGCTAACACTATTACGCTACCAGGTCTGAGCTGGCTGACTGGACCGCACTGCTTGGTCTTCCTCTAACAGTGAGCTTGAAAACAACAGTCAGTATGAGAAGCAAATGAACATTGCTAGCCCTATTTTTTGCTCTCAAATCTGGAGCACGAACACCTTGTTTGTCTTCAAAGTAGTACAACTAGACTTAGCAAGAACAGTCACAATTCCAGCCCTCATCATTATTTTCTTTCAAAAGGACAGCTAATATTAGAAAACTGTCTAGCAGATGATTCCGTTTATTAAAAAACCCTACTTTTTACAAAACATTCCTCGACTGACCTAATGATTATTGCTATCATTTTAAGTGCAGAAAGTCATCAAGCAGTCATACACAAATTTTAGGCTCTTAACATAGTCAAGACTACTACATTTTTAGTACTTTAGTCAAAAGATATTGTAATAGAATGCTAAATAAAATAGTATAGCTTTGAAACAGCACAATAGTTAAAGAGCAAAATAAGAGGATTACCACAGATCCCTTATGCTGGCTATCCAGTCAGCATCTACTGCTTTTCATTTCTTTAGTATTTAGACATGTTTAGTGCATTTCTCATCCGCTGTTACAGACCAGTTACATAAAGAGGCTCTACTGCATCCACTTCACTGCTAAACAGTATTTGTACCCTCCCACACTTGCTACTTCTCAGTGAAGGACAGCTTTTGTAAAAAGTCAACAGACACTATGTCACGTAATTTCAGTGCCCAAATTGCAGTTTGGAGGTCATATAATCACACCACTCCAACCTGAGCGGATGGCTACAAAGCAGGCAGGAACTGTGATGTAGATGGGTCTACTGCAGGTAGATGTATCTACTGGAGGTAGATGTGACTAATGGATGCAGCTCCACCACCGTATGTCAAAGAGTTTAGGTCAGCTGCACCTCACGTGGTCATCATGCAAATAAAGCAGGTGGCATGGACTTGCCTGGGATTTCACTGCCTCGCATTGGGGCTGAATTCTTTCCATCAGTTTTGTCAGAATAACATTATTCTCCAGCACTGTTAGCTATCTCCTCTCCTTACAACAAAGTGGTTTCTGTGGCCAAGACCTTTATATCAGTTACATTAATTATTTAGCAATGATGCAATCAAGATAAGCAATCTAGAAATAAAATTCTATGAAAAATAATATCAGATAAACTGAGGTAATCTTAGAGGGTTTTCCCTCTCCTTTTGTCATAAACAAACCAGGGGCAACATAGCTAATAAAGTTGCTAAGTGTTATTAGCATAAAAACCTGGAAGCTTTTTTTTTTTTTTTTTTTTTTGCATATTGTATAATACAATGAAGATAATCAGTTTATAAGCTTCCAAAGTGTTAATTTAACCCACATAATTTAAGTAGAAGAAACACTCAGAATTGACAAGCTGTCTTCCCCTTTGGATTTTATATAAGTGAATTCTGTAAGCAGGGCACAAAAGACAGTGAGGTGGGAGGGTGTAAAAGAGAGAGATGATGGGAAAGCCCCAAGGGAAGTTTATTTTAATACAGATCTTGCACTATACTCCAGGATCTCACACTGTTAGAAAAAAAGAATACACTGTTTTATCATTTAAAAACCCAGATGGCCATCAAGCACCAGGATAAACTCTCATATCCCACAGGATTTTCAGTTTAATAATATGAAGCCAAGTATAAAATGAAAAAACTGAACTACCACTTTTTCTGATCTAAAATCTAGTTCATCTTTTTCAATGTATGGAGAGAGTTATGGGTATCAGAAAAAGATACCATACTACAACTCTCATGGATAATTTTCAGTGTGCTAAATGAAAACCATGTCTACGTGCCCTGGTGCCTACTTTTCAAATGAGATGATATTCCTATCCCATATAGCAAAAGTTCTTAAAACAGCAAAACTTTTAACAGCAACACAACTAAAATTTGCTGAATTTTTCATTCAAATCATAGTATTCAGCATTTTCACCCTTAGATTTTTTCTTTTATTAGTAAGGGACTACCTGAAATTCTGTATTTAAATTGTGGCCAAAATGACAGGTATACAGAACACAATAGTTTTTTGTGCAAACTGAGCAACAGGAAGATCTCATATGGTTATTTTTTTCCCTAGTTGATCTGATAGTACAGTATGGATGCACTGTACAACTAAAATTCAGAAAACTGTTCACAAACTCACCTGTACAGAAGACAAAAAAAGCCTACTACTCCCAAACCTCTATGTGTACATAAATCAAGTATTTAAACAACTTTAAGAGTTGAGCAAATAAAGTTTATAATCAAGCTCTGTCAATCAATTAATTTTTTTTAAAAAAAAAACTTCTAAGACACTTCCAATCTATGAAATTAAATGCCAAAGAAAATACTCCAACCTAACTGCCTAGTGCGCTTCTCAAAACTAGAAAGAGTGAGTCCTGCTGCACTCCTCTAGTAAAGTTCTGTGTACTAGCTAGAAGTAAAGTAATATGACTTCCTACCTGTTTCAACGAGTTAAGTTTAATACTACCTCAAAAAATCTAAGAGAAACTTATCTATTAACAGTTAAAGGGATTAGGAGGAAACAGCTAAGTGTCACTGGGCCTGAATGAATCAATGACAACAAAAACAATGTATGTCAGAGATTTGCTAGCATGGCTGTAGAATAACTAGCAGGATACCTGAAAAATGATGATGTAAGAATTTGTCATACATCTATACATTCAAACATTGTCCTTTGGAAGAGCCAGAGATGGAAATCTTTCTTTCATATACAGTGAATAGCTCTTCCTGACAATCTATTATAATTTGCATCTGAGAACTGGGTAATCTCAGAGTGCGCCTAAACTACAGTTTAAGCAGATAACTCAAACTAGCTTTCAGTTAGAGCTACCTCACATACCTAGAGACAGCAATCGAAGGCCGTCTTCTTTGTATTGCTCTGCGGAACATCGAGTTTTGCACATTTATTAACACCCAGGCTGCCTGGCTCAGATATGTATTAGATTATTTATGTTTGCCTTCAGAACAGTAACACTATGGTAAGTTTACCCCTTAGCAAAAAGTGGCATCATCTTCAATATCAGGAGCTTAAAAAATCAATATTCGAGGTTGTAAAGCAATTTCCATTCTGTGTTATATTTGTGGAACAGTACATTTTAGCGTATTTATCATGGATCATAACCTTATGTAACAGTATCTGATCAAATGCTCAAACACAAAAGGTAAATTTTCAGTGACTCAGCCTAAAGGCTTGTGTCCTTGTGAAAACGCTTCCCAAATTACCTTTGTGTCCTCATACATTATACAACTACCTTTGAAATATGAATAATTTTATCCCTGAACTGTCTCTTATTTTCAAGAAAATAAAGCATTTTCATTCTTTTTAAATTACTTTGTGCAAGGATGTAAAAATCTTCTATAAAACGTAGCTCTTCCGCAAAAGCCCTCTGAATTTCTCAGGCATCATTACAGCCTGATTTCCTTTTTAACAACCTGGGCATACTAACTTTTTTCATACACTGGTATTGATCATTTTAAACAATGAAACAATTACATCGCAAAGTCCCTTCCAACCTACGCAGGCTGCACTGCTGGCACTGCCTGGCGGAGTATCCATCTCTGCAACACACAACTCAGAAAGAAACTTTCGTTCGGATAACACGGCTGCCTCCTAGCTCTGCTATCCCCACGACTGCTATCAGCGCCAAAGCCTCTACATTACAGTGAGTGACTTCCGACTGACGGGATTACTCACGAGCCAGACTGCAAGCAAAGATTAGCTTTTCCTTCGAAGGTACCTTAAACACAGTTTGCTATTGCATCACTCTTTCCTTGCACCCTGCTTAGGTTCCACAGGAATGGATGTCAAATTGTCAGAAACGGGAAGGATTTGGATTCCTCCCTGCCCCTTCCCCCATTTTATTCGTTGCAGTGGAGGCAAAACTTTGAAAAATAGCCGGGAGGTGAAACCTCATGTCAAGTTAATAGCTACTACGTCACTGAAAAATGTGAACTGTCATCAAAACAAACAGCAGATTCAAAATTATACAGTACATTAACTTGTAAAGAAAAAGGGCCACCTGTGTGAAAGTATTGAGAAACCTCCATCTCTCAGCATTTTATACTTCACAAATTTGCATATTCAAGTCCTCAGATTACTCTATATGCTCAAATTCTATCAAATAGAAACTGTATTCATGTATTTGAAAGTACAGCCTAATGCTTTAGATCACAAAACCTGAAATGTAATTGTATGAGTCTTTCTTTAGCTACAAAACGCTGTAGAAAGGTACATTTCTTACTAGGTGCATACAGGTGCTTTGACTATATAAAAAGACAAGATATTTGTAGAATAAGCTAAAGTTTCCCTTACACATTTTTCCCAGTCAACAGATAGAGTAAAATCATTTAGAATATTTAAATTTTTTGGCAAATTCCGAATGAAGATATAAACACAATTAATTTCAGAACATACTAAAAAAGTTTAAAACTGCAAATACTCTGAAATGCCATATTTTAATAAATCATGTTTTCGTCTTCAACTTTACTGATCTGTTGCAACAAAGCCCCCTTAGCACTGGTAAGTGCCCTTCTATGAGGAAAGCCAGACTAGATTGCTTCGTTTTGCTTCTTTGGAAGCACAGAGTCTTGAAGGACTTTTTGAGTTAATGAGGCAGTATGCTTGAGAAAACCTAAAGCAAGTAATTAACATGTCAAGTCACTGCCATCAAGTTGGTCTGAATTCTGAAAATATTCATAAAAAAATCCAGTCTGGAAAATTCCTGATTCCCATTTTATTTTCTATAGGGCATACAGTACAGTGTGTCTCTGAATTCTGTTACGCTCTTGTTATAGTTTTTGAAGTAGACTGGGGGGCAGAGAGGCATCACCTCCCACCTGACTTAAAGTCCAGAAGTCTCTTTGAGCAGTTACTTCCTATCTACAACCATTCTGTAATCAGGTTTTGTGCACCTTTTAGTAATCATTACATTATGCCTACAATCACTAAGCTCTAAGGTCTTTACCTTAGAGGATAAGCTTTTTAATTGCATTAAATGCATCCAACAGCTTTGATAAATGAAATGCAGGCATCTTTTTCAGTATTGTTTCCCAGAAGCATGATATACACAGGGGGCTTCTACTGATAAACTAATTCATAAATAATTTCTAAGCAGTGGCTTACTGTCAACACTCTCAGCTTCTTCTATCAACTCAGATATGGGTTTCTCTGTTAGAGCTGCTCCTGGAAGCTTCAGACTCTGCCAGCAACAAAACTGGCAGTAAGGAAAATTCAAATAATAATAAGACGATGACCAAATTTTTGATATAGTACATGCATACTGCATGTAGTATCACAAAGAATATGTCAATCAAGGAATACACTTCTTTCTTCTGCTCTCAAATTTAAGTTGCAATTTGCCTTATGACTTATAAGCGGGATTCTTCACTTGATTAATCCTGGGTGTCTAACCAGCATTATCTAGTAAAATCAAAAAAATGGCTTTTATTACTTCCTCTAATTTCTCCAGTTTCCATAGAGTGTTTTTTTCCTCTAACAGCCTACATAAAACATAATTCTCTCCTAAGCATGTTGAGAGTCTGCTTCCTGCCCCAAATCAGGAAGCATTTTCTTATGTGATGCAGCATATGGTCATTTTAAATTATTCCATAACTCCTCAGCAGAAGGGATTCATGCTTTGAAAACTAAAATTAAAATCATTACCAAGATTAATTTTGTCCTTAAAAAAGAAACACTGTGTTCAATTCAAACATAAAAACAAAGCCAAAATGCAACAGTTGCTCCCTATCAGCCAACAATTAAATCTCATCTAATAAAAAGTAACTTTGCTGTCATACATATCAAAACTTGTTGTTTTCACAGGCAAGGATCTGCTTATAGATGGAGAGAATAAAATAAAAGTCTCCTCTTTAAAGTTAGGACAAGTGCAGGTCTCACTTGTCAGTCTTTCAAGAAAAGCAACACATCTTTGGAGATGCACGCAAACTGGATATGCACATATTCTGCATCTCCTCCCTACATACACATGTATACATGGATTATATATTCTCTATATATATGTATATATACACACACATACACACACACAGTACCACATACATATACATTTAGTATTCAATTGGGCTGCTAGGTTGATTGAATCTTGGCCATTGAATGTCTCAGAAAGAGGAAGCCCAGAACATGGGACTTTCCTTAGTGACAGGACACTGGGAGACCTTCTGCCTCTCTCCACCCTACAGCCTTTATACAGCTGGCAGGAGCTTCAGTTCTTGTTTAAGAATATCTCCGCCCTCCCCATAAAGGCAAGGTGGTCACATAAGCCTTATTTAAGAAAAGAATAAAAATCTCAAAAAATTGAGATACTTAATAACAGATTTGTAATATCACTATATGAGAGCATTTACCATTATCAGCATAATTTTTAAAATAACAGAAGCTGAAGAGTTTTATTTATATTTGAGGCTGGATTCCAGGCTATTGTTTGGTGAGCCTCACTCTACAGAACACTTATCTTTTCTTAACAATACATATATTATATTAGTACTGTGATCTTAAATTTTTCTTCAAAGTGGGGAACAAAACCCAGCAACACACATTCTACAGTAGCACTGTAAAAATTCTGCTGAGAGATGCTTTTCAAGAAACTGGCAAGTACTGAAGATAATTTGATCAAGTGCTGAATTGACACTACTTTCCAAATAGAGATGCCATCAACTCTTGAAAATAAACTAAGAACTAACTCACAGTAGCCATCTTTTGCTATAGCTCAATATAAAGAGCATTTCTTTAAAAGAGCAATGCATTTACAGGCAATAGCTTTTATTTTTTAACTCCCTGAACTATGTTTTCTTGATTAGTGATTTTATTTGACCTAATAGGCAATGTAAGAAATCAGTTACGAGCAAGATGGTCTTTTTTTTTTTGCTCGCTTTTTTTTTAAAAAAAAAAAAAAAAAAAAAAAAAGAAGATCATCCAGTGATTCTGCACCTAAGTAGGGTGGAGAGAGGCAGAAGGTCTCCCAGCGTCCTGTCACTGATGCAGAAGAGCCCACCAGGCAGAATCCAATTCACTAACTCAAAGTGGATTATGCTCTAGGCAGCTGCATTCTAGGGATGCCAGAAATGGAGAAGTCCATGCTGCCAGAAATAGTGCATCTACACTGGAGGAGTTCTTCCAAGGTGCAAATGTGCACGTCAATAGGGGCAGTCATGCAGTATACATACCAGCATAAAGCACTTCATCTCCCAGTGGAACCAAGGTTGAAGCTGTGCCTAAGGGGGCTGTCTAAAGCACATCACTTGCAATACGGAAGCAAGGTATTCAATCATTTGCTTTCTGCATGGATTGGATACTGTTAGGAAAGGCAACGTAATATGGGATTTGTACGAAATCTGCTTCACATTGCCTGCTAGATGTGCATTGCATGCTGCAATCCCTGGCTCTTCTCCTCTTTGTGTCACGTTAGCTGGCAAGGCAGTTATCTCAAAAGGGAGCTCACTGGTTCTGGCAATACTGAGATTCATCAATAGGTGTTCTGCTTTCAAAGAGAAAGCAGCCACTCTTAGAAATGTTAGTGTCATTTCTTACCATCTTTGTTTTAGAGCAAGTGCTAAGTACAAACTGATACAGAAACCAAATTTTGTTTCTGAGTTAGCTGATTAAATACTTGAGCATTTAGAGTCTTAGTCTATTTGAAAGGCATGGGGTTTTTTTGTTTTTTTTTTTTTTTTTTTGGGGGGGGGTTGTTATTCTAGCAACAAAACTTTCATAGCACTTTATTTTACCAGGTGGCAACAAGACATTGTTGAGTACCATTGGCTACATTTTCCACAGAGTTTTCATAGATGTCCAGGATCCTTTGCAGTTCTGCCTTTTGCTGCACGTTCTAAAATGCTTTTACACTAACTTTGAGAATCACACCTTTCAAAAACATTTTTACAATTTTCATGGTGCATCCTTCCTACAGGCTTTCAGACAAGATACTACCCGCCTTTTTAATCCTCTGCTTTTCTACTGTGACGTACTTAACCGGAAAAACAATAAAACATGACTACCTGAAAAGCAGTCTAAGGATACCAATAACTACTTGTTAAGAAGAATAAAAGCTTCTGACTGATTCAGAGGGATAAACCTATGAACATAATTAACCAATTTAACCGCTTTTATTGTTAACCCTGCCTTCCCTTCTGCTTTATCTTGTTCTTCATCAGTTCATCTTTCTGCATTTCATTACTGGAGCAGGGATGTGCAATTTTATGTAATCATATCATGTACACCAAAATGTAACCACTAGGCCTTTTAAATTTTACCAGGACGAACAATAACAGTAGCATATATCCATGTTTTTTTTTTTTTGTTTTTTTTTTTTTTTTGTTTTTTTTTTTTTTTTTGCAAAGAGCATACTAAAAAGGAATACAGCCCAGTAATTCACCTAACACTTTTTATAGCTCCATTTTACATTCCATGTTCTCCTAGGAGTTACATCATTATCAGTACCATGCACACGTATCGAGAGAAGTATATAAATCTTCAAATTTACAGTCTACTTTTCAATGAGATTCTAAGAAAATTCAGTGTCACAAAGCCAACGTTTTACATGGGCTTCGGGAGAACGAGGAAGATTAACCAAAATGGTCTTTCCATCACGTAAAAGAAACAAAGACAGAGAACATACTATCTATAATACCACAACACTTTGCTTTTTCCTCTGAGTTTTCTACACACTGACTTGGTCTTTGAATCCCCAGAAAACTCAAAATGACGTTTATTCTGCCTAGTTTCTGGTATTTATTTCAAAAGAGTATTACTCTTCTTCTGAAGCTAACTAAAATCAAATGTCAGCATATGAAAACTACTACTCTCTCTACTTCTAAAAGTTTATTTGCTTTTTTTACCACTGAGAAATGAGTTCAAACTTCAGTCTTAACAGAGAAATGTAAAGTATATTTCTCTATAGGTTTAATTAAAATTTTAAGTTGTATCTATAACATCCAGATTAAAAATAAATCCCTATTCTACAGAGATCTTGACAGCAGAAAAAACTTCTTTTTATATTAACAGCTTAACACTTTTGAGCAACAGTTATTTTCATAGATAGTTAGCTATTATGCAGGTGTGACCAGAGAAGTTTTATCTGTCTGAATGTGGTTAAAAAAAAAAATGCTCTATTTGGTTTTGAAGGGCTGAGAAATTCAGATGTATATTATTTTGCAGAAGTATAAGGAAACTACATGAGCATTTTAGAGAAACAAGCAAGAAAATTTTCTCTGTGTATTTTGCATTGCATTTTTTTTTTTATTTTACAATTTTGCAAATTTGACAATCAGTCCTTTTTTTTTTACTTCACAGAGGATGAGTAAAATATATTTACATGACTTTACCTGAATTTTCTGTAACTGACTGTTGTTAATCTAACAAAATGCCGTATGAGCATTTTATCTTCATAATTCTCTCATGAAAACTAAAAAGGCAGCAAGAATTTGCATCTTTAACCACTGTCAATCAAGATTCTTCATTTAGAAGTTCATTTCCGTGCCTGTACTTACTACATTCAAAGTTATGCTCCAAAACAAATGCAATTTTGTCTTTGAAAAGACTGCCAGATTTAACTTATACAGCTAGTGGACTGCTGTTACCTTCTGTTCAGTAGAACTGGGAATGTTAGGACCTTACTTAGCTTTCTTATGAACCTCAATTACACATGCACAGAATTCCATTTTGCAGAGATATCCAAAATGATAGAGAACTGAGCTAATGAGCAGCTTAAAGTTCTGAAAATATATTTCCTATATTCCATTATCCTTCAGGCTATACTAAAATACACAAAACAAGGGTGAAAGGCTTTGTTTATTGTTTTGAACGTATTGGTTATCACCTACCAGGTTTATCATTCCTCCCCATCACTCAATTAGCTGTATATAGAGGCAATTTAAATAATACTCTGAAATAAATTTCAGAGAGAGTGATGTATAGATTGTTTTCCTGAATTCTTTTCCCCCATAAAAACTCTTTGGAAGAAAAAAAGCTCTACTACTACTTGCTTTAACCCTTTTTTTCCCTTTTAGCAGTGGAATTGCTGACTTCTCGTAATGTGTTCCAGAAAGTCCATTCAGATACTGATGACAGATATTCAGATACTTCCCACATTTGGTCTTAATTAAAAAAAGAAAAAAAAGAAAAAAAAAAAAAAAAGAAAGAAACTAAAGTCATTATTAACATGACTTAAATTCAAACTTTAAGTCAAATTCTGGCTCTATTCCAAAATAAAACAGGAAAGGAAAATACCAGTTCAGTAACAGACTGATCTTTGTGTCACAAAACCTGTAATGGGACAAGAACATGGCTTCTTCACTCATATCTCAAATTATTCTGAGAAGTTGTTAGTGTTATTATGAGGTGAGTGCGGCCAAGGAATAAGTCTGTTGGGACCTAGAAACCATTTGGCTCAGTTTCACTGTACTCATGCGAACAACCGAAACAATTACAGGCACGGAGGGGGCAATAAGCAGACCGCCCAGTGGAAGTATTTCTGCCTAGCTGACTTGAAAACTGAATCGATGAGCACCAAAAACTGGCAGGGAACACACAAAGAGTTGTTAGTGTGCCGTTTTGAGAAGCCAGCTCTTGAATTTCTCGGTGGTGTACTCTGCCATACACATAACGGCGAGCGAGAGCACAAAATCTGGCTAAGCAGCCAAATATCAACACAGCACCTGCTCTCTTCTTCAAAACTTTCTTCCTTCTGGGTGACACCTTTAGTCTCTGTATTTTAAAGCAATCACAAGACTCGTGTCATCACCATTCTGACTTGTCTCCAAGACACGTGCAGAGGCTATGGAGAACTAGGGGAGCGCATGGCAACTGCATTAAGAACACATATCTACAACAAAATTTCACATAGGTATTTTACATAGGAAGAAGAAAACTCCCTTATTCCCATATGGAACAACTGAACTGCTATTAAGTTTCTTTTATCAGGCCTATGAACTGACCCCACGTTTTTAACAAAATAACTTAATCACTTCAGCAGGAAGCTTTTGGGCAGCATTTCTCTGTTTTGTTGAGGGGGTAGAATCTGAGGTGTAAATAGTGCAGAACTAGAAATGGTACCAGATGGCTCCTGGAGATGTGCCACAGAAAAGCAGCGGCTGAGAGCATCTGCCCGCCCTCAGCAGCTGCAGATAAAACCTTTAGCTCCTGACAAATAAACAAACAAAACAATCCAATAGAGAAGACTATGTACATGACAAAGACAAATTCACCCTGGAGAGACGATTTCACTTTCTCTCTCTTTATACATATATGTGTGTGTGTACATAACTAAACAGAGGTTTTATGATTTGACTACCCATGGTGAACTTCGTCCTCGGTTATGATGAATAAAGGTCCAGGAAAATAATAAAACAAAACAAAACCCTCACTCCCACATTTTCTCTGAAAAAAAAAAATCTATCCAACATCAAAATAGCTAAAAAATCCTCTATGCACCAATCAGTGATCAGTCAAAATTTAACAAGAGCTTTGACAACTACTCTGGCACAGAAACATTTGAAGTTTCCCCAGTTAAAAGCTATCAGAAGAAATCAAAGAACTACACAGAAAAAGTCAAAGGATATAAAAAAAAGATAGCCTTATACAAAGCCTCATATTCAAAGACTAACTTCTTGCAGTGGAAAAAACAAATTTGCCATCTATTTTAAAGACATTCAGGCACATCAGCTTAGGTCTGGCAATATGAACACCCACACAGTTACAGGGTCACGTTTCAGAACAGAAGCAGCTTTTATTCGTGAATCATTTGGTGAGAATTACAACAGGGTAAAACGGTTTAAACATTGTATGTCTTCAATTAAAGTCAACCTCAACAGCAAAATATCCATTGTTAGAAGGATATCCTCACTGACTCTTGGCAAGCAGCAAATTAACTGTGTGTTCAAGTGTCACAGAGATTTGGGTGAAAGGACTGAGCCAGGAAAGGCTGTGCATCAACTCAGCCAATAAGAAACTAACAACTCCATAAAAAAAATACAAAAACGTGAAAATTGTTCCAATTACTCCAAATGGATGCCTTCTTCCTCCCCCAGCTAAATAATAATTGGGAGCGCATAGTCAAATTAAATCTTATAGGTAAGGTATAGAGGAGGAAGGAACTTGGTTGTTCCCCTTCTGTCCTGGGGACCACAGGACACACAAACTCCCATGCAAGGTTTGCTTTGCCGCCTGCACAGCAGAGAGTTCATGCAAGAAAGGGGGCGACTCCTCACCATGTTCACACTTCCCGGATGTACCATGTAAGTGTGCTTTTGGACTTCCCACCCATACGAAGACCCGTCGTGTCTCTTCCTAGCAGAGCTGGTGGCAGTGGGGCACGTGCCAAGCCCTGGCAGCCACTGCCTGGACTTATCTGCTGCGCTTGTCCTGGGGGCCCTTGTGCAACACGACAGCAAGCAGCGGGCAGCAAAGGCTGGAGAGGGACCGGCCGCCCACCCTCTCGTCATCCCTGGCCTGCATGTGCTCTCAGCAGCACTGCGCTACCCTTACCGCTGCAGTGGGTCACCAGCCCACACCACCTCCCCATATAGTCAGCCCCACAGCAGGTCCCACCACAGGCACCCTGGTCGCAGCCCATCCCACAGCTCCCCGGGCCAGGGAGAAGTATCGTGCTGTGATCGCTGCTCTCGGCAGCCACGGTGGCATCACTTCACTGGTGGAAAAGCCACAGATCGTGAACTCAAGTACACTGAACATCTTACACATCCCATTTCAGGCTTTAGGCCAGAGGAATTCCCCAAGGATACCTTCCGTCTTATCTTCTGAGGCTTTTTTTTTTTTTTTTTTTTTTTTTTTTTTAAAGAAAAAATATCGTTTTTCATTGCTCTGACTTAAGTGTAAGGCCAGTTCTTTACTCAGGCAAAAATTTTGTTTGATTTGTAAAGGTCACAGTATACTGTGCACCTCCTCTATCTATAAAATAAGGACAAAACAACACCCCCACAGTACAAAACCATTGTGGAAATCACCTCTGTTACCTTTTGGAGGCACACAAAGGTCCTGAGAAATCAGATAGGTGTTTCTGTAAGGAGACGAGCCGATATGCAGTATTACAGAACTGCGAGCACTGTGCTACTTCGCAGTGCTTCGAATGAAGTTATTGAGCCTGAATGTTTTAAGGATGATGAAATTAAATGGGGGGAGGGGAGAGAAACAGGTACAGGCAATTAGTTTCTGAATCTTTCCAAGATTCAGAGGAATTTGAGAAGTGGAATCACTCTTTATAGCAGTTATAAACAAACAAACAAACAAACAAACAAAAAACCCCACCCCCTCAAAACTCCAAAGAGTTGGAGCAAATGAGACTGCTAGGTACAGCTTCCATAAGAGCGTGACACAGAAACCTAACATGATCCTGACAAACACTGAAGTAAGAGAGTCTTATTTACTAAGAAACTAATTCAGATCTGTGTTAAGTGTCCATATTCATTTCTCCCACCAGCACTAATACAAACATGCAACCATTTTTCTTTAGCCCCATCAGCTCTCAAGGCCCAACTATCCAACTATGTTTCTATATTCAAAACACTCAAATTCAGCCTACAAAAACATAGATTTACAGGTAGGTAGAGGAAGAAACACAGCATCAAACAGAAGAAAAGCAAAAATCAGCCTTCCCCCTTGAAATGTAATATATGAACCAAATAAATCATGTCCTGGTATGGGAAAAAAGGATTATCAAGCTTATGCCACATGATTTAACAAAACAAAACAAAACTCCCCCAAACTCATCCCACACCACACCTGACATTAACATACACTTTCAAAAAAGTCAAAGATTAAATTCAAATAAACCATTTCTTAAACTTAAATCCTCTCTTTTTTCTTTGCATCTTTCAGTCATTTCCTGAAGCAGTCTACTTGTTTCACTTTGGGACAGAGTTTGCACAGATTCTTCTTTTCCCACAACTGCCTTCTTCCTTCATATTTTTACCTTTGGTGTCTTCTGGAAAGCTAGAGATATCACTCTGTCCTCCTTTGAGCTAAGAAAGTCTTTCTGCTTCTTCCCAAGTGTTCAGCTATCCAGTCCCCTGCAGTGTCTCTTCATTGTGTTGCACAGTAAGGAGAAAACGCAACCCTCAAATTATTAGGAGTGGGAGGCAACTCAGAGTAAATACTCCCACTTTTGCTGCAGCAGCTTAAAAAACAAGTAAAAAGAACAAATATTCCATAGTAAGTCTAGAGTTGCCCTGCCAACAATTGCTGTAGGACTTCCATGGAATCAGTAGCGGCTCCTTGTTCCTAAGAAACCACCAGTAATTGGGATGCACCTATGAATTGCATTTGTCAGATGAACGCCTGGGATGATGGAGTAGAGAGGGGCAAGAAAGACAGATCTAAGTGAAAGGGATGGATAGCACCAAAGGAGAGGTGATGCAATAGAGAAGGCAAGGCTTAGGGATTGGCCTCTACATAGGGCTCTAAACTGGGCCATCTGGCCTTTTCCTGTCTAACACGTAGTGCAGAGAGGCAGACTCTTCATTTTCAACAGTTACAATATTCTACCAGAGACTAATAAAAGTTGTTGATTATTCTTTTCCTTCACTATTTTAGCTAATCTCTCACCTAAAAGGAACAAACAAAAATACCCCCAAACACTCTTTCAACAAACTTTTGGTGGTGGTATCTTAATCCTGGAATATTTTTGTGCAACTGCTACAAAATTAACTGCTTTTTGTTTCTCTGCTTATAAAGAGTTACTGCAACATCACAGAGATCCAGCTTCAGGAGCTAACAACTTCTGCACTGCAATTTATCTTTCTTTTTTTTGCTACAGATGTCTCAGGGCTGAGGATGATTTTCAGTAATTTTTTTTTTCTAAATAAAAAAATTTCAAATGATGTCCTGATTTTAGCAAGCTGCTTGAAAAATTTTCAAGATTTTTTCATTTCCTCTCCCTAATTCACTCCCCTCACTCCCATCATGTTTCCCAATGAAGTAAGAGCAATATTATCCTTTGAACTTCAAAGCACATTACAAATATAACTTACTCTCGACATCCTGTGAAGAGGAAGAGGATTACTATCCATTTTGCTGATGAGGTGTCCAAAAGCTACTGCTGAGAAGTTTCTGATGTGGTTTATCTTGCCAAGAGATCGTAACAGCTTACATGAGCCCAGTAAAGCCTGAAAGTATGTTTTTTCTTTTCGCTGTTTTTAATGTTTGGTTAGAAAATACACTTAAAACATTTTGTGGCTCTTACATTCTGTCATCACAGAAAGGCACCACACAGATTTTGCATCTGTCAAAAGTTTTCAAATGAACCACAGGATACTGAGCAAAATGTGTGGCAAACAGAGGTAGAAACTGTATTAAGACATATATTCACCATTAGAATCTTATTTGTAGAATCTCATTTCCAAAGCCAGAGATGAGCTACAGATAGTGTGAGATACATTGTCCACCTGCTTGTGCCTGGATGAATTATACCATTAAAACACACAATAGACTTGGAAAGAAACATCGGAAAGACCTTTGCTGTTTTTCTTCAAGTGAAAAATCCAGCAAAATCACTGCTGTCTACAAGGGAGGAGACCACACTTTCATTTTTCCATTTATTCAGGTGCACACTTATCCACACCATGAGGCACTCGCACCATTACCCCCCTTAATGCCCTCAGCAATGATAAGCATGTAACTGCATTTCACTTCTCTCACTCCACACAACAGAAAGAAATTACCTTCTCATGCAGGCAGAGGATTATAAGGACTAGATCTTTTCAGATCAAAATAGAAGATGAGAAAACATTTCTCAAAATTATATTCTGTATACTCCATAAGCATCCTACAGATAAAACTGCTACCTATAGCCTATTCTCCTCTGCTGATGGTTTAGGACCATAAGCACTGCAGGTGGGATTCATTACTCAAACTCAATGGACCAGCAATGTCCATGTTAGTGTAATATAATGGAACTGCACTCTTCAGTAATTACACTACGGTAGGTTTGTTAATGACAGGATCAGATTTCTTTAAAGACAGAATGGCAACGAAATGGAGTGGCCTCCTCCACTGTCAGCAAAACAGTACTATTTATGGAAAAAAGTGGGTACTACTGCTTCAGGAGCTAAAAGTACAGATGCTTTATTCCTCTAGAGTACACTTCAGGTCTTCTTCAAGCACTTCCCAGAGAGATGATGTTGCTGAACAGCATGGGACAAATTCCATAGAGGAAAAATAGCAAACACAGGTGACGCTTCGGTGCATGTTGAATCACACTTGCTGCACTGTGAAATGAGCTCATAATGTGCTCAACGTTTCCCCAGTCATTTACAAACCACCTGGATGTTAGCAGTGGAGAGACAGACACTGTTCCCACATAGAGGAATGTGGTCAGAAAGAAAGTTTCCCAATTCCTGGGAATTCCATTTTGCCTATAATTTATCGTTACCTGGATCATTTAGCTCTTAGTTTATTCCGCCATGCCCAACCTGGAACTAAACATTCCTAATGGAAGTCTTCTCCAGTCAAGATTTCCAGCTAAATACATCTCCTCAAATCCCTAATCTGTAGGACAAGTCTATGAGCCCCACCTCACCTATTTTAAAGCAGCAGGCTTCATCCTTAGCTGTCTAGGGCAGGGAAGGGGAACAGATTCCTGCTTACTTTATCATGTCTTCTACCTTTTCTCAAAGCTATTCTGGGCACTAAATAAAAATTCTTATCTTCTATGTAGCAGGGATTTGCATGGAATTGCAATTTGCTCTGGACCTTGTATTCTTGAATTGTGTACATTTTTGTGCTGTTTAGACTCACATTGATTTTAATGTTTACTATGGGTGAATTTCTCATACTCAAAGTCACAGAATGATCAATCTAAAGAAGTATTTGCTCCTTTCTACCAATTCAAGGGACTTGGTCGATGGAAAATTGCTGCAAAAAATTCTTAGAAGTGATCTTGCAGAGATGTTGTTAGTAGGACCTAAGAAATCAAAACATTTATTCCTAGAGGTAAGGTTACATTGTAACTGTGTCTGTCATCAACAAATTAATGTTAAGTGAATTAAAAAAAAAAAACACCAAACACAAACATGCACAGCTCCACTAGAAAAAGGTTTCCTTTTTTTCTTTTCTTTTCCTTTTTTTTTTCTTTTTTTTGAGAATCATTTTCTCTTCCACTTTGCCCCTAATTTCAGATCAGAATAAGACAGGCCTTTGAAAACTATCGAGTGAAAAAATCTGCCTACTACAATGTCATATAAAGGTGGGGAGGTACATCTGCAACACCTGCTCGGACGCATTCAGACCATGAATATGAACTTCAATCTTCTGCCTCTCAGGTTAGTTAGGAGTTGGGCTCTCTCTCTCTCTGCTCCACACTGTTTTAATTTCACATAAATAATTCAGTGTCAGAGAAACTGACTTTACAGTCTAGTGGTAAAGGATTTAATCTAGGATATGGGGGACCCACATGCAGCTCCTTGCTCTATCCAAAGCAGAGAGCCTTCAGGAAGGACAGAGATGCAGCGCTGCAGTCAGTAAAGCTGTTAGATCCTAAATACTGAAGTCTGCATCTCTAGCAAGGCAGTGCTGAACAGGCTGACTACCACGATTCTAGGGTCACAGCAAGGCCTTTTCCCTCACCAGAAAAGCCTTTCTGTTGGTGACAACCCTTCCTGCAGAAGCCAGAAGATACCGTCTCATAAAGGCTTTCAGTGTCCACACAGGTTTACATTGTTATTTTCTTATCTCATTAACACTGTTTTACTGTCCGGCTGCTATTCTGATTTACAATAGGGTAGTGCTATTAACACTTTTTCCAAGAATTTGACAATTCTTGGAAGAAAGCAAGATTAAATGTATGGTAAAGACTGCTGCAAAAACATTCACCTTTTAACAGGTCATGCTTCAAATTGTGTGCATGAATCTCATAGGAAGTTTTACTGGAACATAGAAGTTAACAAGAATTTATTTTATTTAGCCCCCTTTCCCTACAGAAAAGAAAGATTTCTAGTTTGCATTTTGAAAATTCAGCATATTTTTTGCAAAATATAATGCAAAATGAGTTTTGAAGTTTAAAGACCATACATAACGATCCAATGTATTTCTTTTCATTAATGGAAAAAAATGCTCATTGAAAGGTTGAGAAGGTAGACAGCCAGAGCCTTCTTTCTCTGCTTAGTAAGAAGTTAACGCCCATAGAGATAATGGAATAAAATGTGGACTCTAAAAGCCAAGGCAGAGTAGAAATGTCTCTGGGCATTAAAGCTGAAGCATGCAGTATCTGCAACACTAACTATTTTGACTTGCACCCTGATATTATAAAAGGAAGAACCACTACAAGATGGTTGGATTTAAAGTTTTTCTTTTCTTGTGTAGTTGCAACACTGCTCTGCTGTTAGTGCTATATTTTTTTAAAGGAAGAAAAAGAAGTCTATCACATCATTATTGCATTCTGTTCCATTAAAAAAAATGCATCATTTACATCTGCAGTCACTGCATTTCCCTACTTCGTCTGAACAAATAGTTAAAAAGCTCTAAAGCACATATCTTGAGAAAGAAAATCTCATAAAGAAAAATTGTAAACATAGATCAATATAATTCATTACAATATTAAATGGACATTTGAACTCTGAACTTTCTTTTGATACTTCCACTGAGTGTTTTTCACATAATTCTTGCCGGTCGTGAATACATAAAATCATTTAAGAACACAACACTGAAGGAACGTCACAAAACAATGAAAGAAATATGCCAACTCAACCCATCAAACCAGACAGGGAGAATATAAACAAACAGAACTGCTGCTACTGTGAAACTTTATTAATAATGTATTTAGCTGAAAGACGTAAACGATATATTTTTCACTTCTTCTGCGACAGTACTATTCATCAGCGATGATGCATGCACATGGTTTCTTAACAGTACAAGACCTCAATAATTAAAGAATCTGTATGCATTTTTTTATTATTATTATTTCAGAGTAGAAATTGGCAGGCAAAAAGACTGATAATTGGATCCTGACATTTCTATTTATAGGGCTCCCCAGTTGCCCTAAATTCTAGGCACGCGCAAACCTCAAATAACCTGTTAGCACTATGGGACAAATTAATCTTTCTTAAATGAAAGTAGGGCAGAAAATGTCAAATGAACACACATATCTAGCACTTTAAAAGAAAATACCTAGTGAAAACAACCCTTACTGTACCTTTCTCTATTACACTATAAAGGGTAAAAGTGTGTGAATATGCTCTGCACTGTAAGCCATTATGGCTTCATGAACCAGAGCCAGCACATGTTATTGACCAACATCCTGCAATCTTTCGCCTTCACCTTCTCTGCCATTTTCCAACATCTTATGCCCTTTTCTGAATCCTGTGAATTTCTGCATTCATAGCCCAACAGGAACCAAAAGCAAGATAACAATTAGAAAATAAATACTGTATTTTTTGGCCCATTCTCTATGCCACATTTTTGTATGAAATATTATGTCATGAAACAGTTTAAAATAGCCCTACTGAACACTTATTTTCCTTTTTCACATGACCGACACATATAAACATGCCAAAAAACTCCAAACTGTATATTATCTTTGATATTCAACTTCTTCATTTTCCATATGCAGAACTTCAGTTTTATTACTGCTATGGGATGAGAAAAGGAGTCTATTTCCTTTATAAATAACACAAAACAGGCTCTTATCCACTATAAATTATATATAGTTTTTCCTATCTTTGTTATATCGTTTCATACCAGCTAATTGTCTATTTGCACAGACTAAAAATTATTCATTACCGCAGACTTGATAATAAATACTGATACTTTTTTTAAAAAAAGATTTTATCTTATACTTCATATCACTAAACACTATTCTATGAGAGTTGGGTGATGGAGAACAGATGTTGAGCTAAAATTTCTTCGGCAAATGTCAGCTCAGAACACATATGCAGTATTACTAATACAAACTATACAGTGAAAACTACAACCCAAACTACACGATGGAAAAAAAGGAGTGCCTAGGGTATGTATGTTCTCTTCTGGTATCTATTTTCCATCCCAAATTGACATTGCGGTTAGTGTATGGCATGTACCATACACTAATCCAAAGCCATTAGTACAGCTATTGCAATACACTCTTGTTTTCCAGTTGGCTTTGTCCGCGAACCTTCTCCCCTGGCTTTCTGACTAGACAGACAGGCTTGGTGCCTGACAATCACAGCTGTGATTCTCACCCACACTTCATACAGGTCACCTTTTTTTTAAAAAAAAAAAAAAAAAAAGGAATAAACCCCCCCAGAAAAGTAATAATTGCTTAGTAAAGAAGCTCAAGATTTATCAATTGCCAAAATCCATCCACTGAGCAATATTATTATTTGTTCTTGCTGTCTAAGGTATAAATAATACATTGCGTATTATTCATCAATGTACAGGTGACAGCTATTAAAAGTTTTTCTTATATTCGGGCCATGTTTTCATTTTCCTAATTAAAGCCATTACTTCTAATTATACCTCCATGCACTACCCTAAATAATTTCCCTCCTTCTTTACCGTTTCCTCAAGTATCTGTAAGGTCTTCTGTCCCTCCTTCCCCCCATTTGTTATTTACCCAAGATTTTGTAGTCTTTCCATAAAAATCAACACATTGAAAGTCTCCTGACTGGTTTTACTGTTTTTCCTTATCTCCTTCCCATTTTTCAGCATCTCTCCAAAACCTGAATGATCAGCAGGGCAATATTCCAGGGACAGTTTCTGTTCTGCCTAGGTGGAAGACCATCAGTAGTGGCCCTAATTATTCTCCACCAACAAGTGAGAACAGTAACATTAAGTAACTAGACAGCACAGTCCACGGATAAATAAATGAAGTAGGCAGAAATGTATTACAGTGGAATACAAACCTCTATTACAAAGATATTTGTTAAAAATCTCAATTCAATCACATTATTTATGATTAACAAAAATCATAATAAAAAGGTTATTTAATGATTCTCTGTAAAGAGATTATCAACTTCAATTTATATCTGGATCTGTGCTCTGTCCTGTTTTACCTACAGAAATCAATACTCACAAACTCTGCTGCACAAATGATACCATATGGAGAGAAAGAGAAGAACTAGAAACCAGTAAAATGAAAAATTTGTTAAAAGAAATAATCTTAAATTTTACAAGCACATATCCTATACAGTCACTGACAGATTCAAAATGACAGCAAATGAACTAAACAGAGAGGATCTCTTCCAAAAGAGATATGTCTAACATATTTTGGACATTTCATGGATATTATAATCAACATGCTTTTTCTAAGTACATTTCTTATGGATTAAAATCATCTTTCCTCTGGTTTAGTTCTCTCCTAATACAACTTTCCCAAAGTTTGAAAATAATATAATTACAAAGCAAAGTTCTTTTTCTCCAAGAACATTTATATTCTGGAATACAAATATATCAACACACCAAAATTTCAGAAAAAGAAAGAGACCAATATTTGTTTTGGGGCAGGAAGAGGAAAGGCAGGAATTGAGTTTACATTCTTTCAAATTTTTGGAGGAATATCAAGAGTTAAGGGGGAAAAAAAAAAAAAAAAAAAAAAAAAGAAGAAGAACTTGCAGAGGGAAGCTTTCCCAATAAGTAATTCACTGAAGTGATGGCTGAAGTGGCTGTGAGCAATGCTGTTTCTGATGCACTGTAAAATTTAACTGCTCTTGGGCTTTTATATTAAGAGAAAATTTTGATAATGCAAATATGTACAGAGATTAGGTTGTGAATGCAAGTAGGAGAGGCATCTTTTCACTTTGTTGCTTAAAAATCTCCAGCATTTTTGTTGGGGGCAAGTTTTGGGGTTCATCTATCATTACATTTCATATGCCAAAACAAACAAACAAACAAAAAAAACGTAAACCACCATCTGCCATAGAAAATCCTGTACAAAATTAACATTTACAATCGGTTTAAACTTAAGTTACCAAAAAAATCTGCTGACATTTTCTCCAGCCAAAAATTAAACAAAACCACTAAGGACTACACTTAGCATTTCCACTGTAGTTATCATGGAAGCCAAATAATACGCCAGACAACTCTCCTTCAAAACTGTCTGGGTACTTGGCTATAAAGTTTTGTCCTTGCACCTTCCCTAGGTGTACTACAAAACAGAATATGCATGCCTAACATTTTAAGTTGTGCTATACATTTAAAATGCACACATATTAAAAAAGTTGTAGCACATTCATTCTGCTACCTTGCACTAGCATGAGAAACCTGCACAGCACAAAAGGTTAAGCATAAACCTGACTACATTCTGTTTCCACATTGCTCTTAGTCTCATTGCGCAACACCAGAATACCCTTTTGTGCAGCACTAGATATTAACTGTAGACAAATCATCGACTGTAAGAACTTCTGCCTGAGGAGTAACTTCAAAATTCAATCCACAATGGTTAAAAGGTTAAAACAGTCATACCACTGCTCTCATTTTCCGAGAAAATTATTTTTTGTACGGTTTTGAGGGGCGGCACTACTGAAAGAGGGTTAAACATACTTATTCAAGATCACACCTAGCATTTCACTTCACAGAAGAGCTCATGAGAGCCTTCCAAGGATAAGCATTAGAACACAATGGTTATGCAAACAAAATCGTGAACTTCGAATCTTCTCCTTTTTTTTGTGATATACAATAGTGGAAATGTACAAGGTAAACCACAATTATAAACCTCTGCACGAGCAAGAAATAGTAGACAATTAAGGTTTCACCCACCTGGGATCTTTCTGAATGCTATCAATGGAAGGTGACCTAGCCAAGGTCCCTTCAGGTGGGATGGCTGGCCCAGATTTGCTGTATGGTGATTCAACAGAAGGACAATACTGCAGCTGTCGGTAGGGGTCTGCGTAATTGGAGGCTGGGCCTGCCGCATAGCTGGCCCTCTGGAAGGTCGCGGTTGCGTTCTGTGTGCCGTGTTGACTGCCTGTGCGCTGTAAGGGTACGGAGTCGACACCAGGGGAAGATGGGGCTACGACAGGAAAGTAGGGACAAAGTAAAAAATTGAGGACCTGTTCACAGAAATGGTTAACCAGGTCTAGGCAGAGGAAAAAAACACACACATATAAAACAGGGGTTCAAAAAGAATGAGAAAAAAAAACAAAGAACAACATTGTCATTTTCAAAACCACCAAAATAAGTAACTATCAAGTGAATTTCTAAATGACATGCCTCCTCTGGACTAGAAGACCTTCACAACAGTTAAACAGACTGTGCAGCAGTGCTTTTCACTTGGGGTTTTAAGAGCGTTAACTTGAAATAAAAGAAATGCAGAAACATACAGCACTGGTCAAATTCTGATTACAACCACCACCAAGTGAGACTTGTGCAGTCCTTACACAGGTGGAAGAAGTCACACCACCCGTAGAAGGAGCGCGCAACCAGGCCCCAGAGTCCAAATTGAGACTGATGGCTCTATGGCAGCAGAAAGAGACAGCCAGCCACGGTCACCCCAAATTTGTAGTCCTGGTATCTGTAAAATACAGAAAAACAGACACCTGCTACTGATACAATTGCTGGGTACACTTTGTTAACCATTTTTTCTTCATATTTCATCATAAATAAAACTTACTGGACTGCTCCTGCTAACTGCTTCTGAAAAAGAATGTGAATGCAAGATGTCTTAATCTATGCCAGCAACACTTGGTACTACAGTTCTCAAGATTATGGTATTAACAGTTTTGAGCAGCTTAACTAGCAGATTTAAACTGACTTAACGCTTTTGCAACTCCAAAATCTTATTAATCTGCTGCGTAGCCCATTACCTTTCTATTACACCACAGCATACCAGAATCGAGTCTGCTTTATGATTTTCATTAAATACGCAATAATATTTATGCCCAGGAAATGGCAATTGGATTCTCATTGTATCAGCTAGAGGACCAACATCTACACGATCTTTGGCCTGGAAATAAATACAAGTTAAAAGCTGCCTCTGTTCAGATGGAAGTTCTGACGACTTTAAATGGCAAATGTACTCACTGGGGATCCCATTCCCCCCCCCCCCCCCCAAGACAACAGGAACTCCTTCATAAACAGGAGTGGGTCTATGTGCAAGATTATTATTAGCTGGCTCAAATTCATACACAAAACTGCAGGCAAAACAGCATACTCGAGCAACAGCTTACTGTAATAAATTCCCCAATCCTTTCTCATTAACACACACATTTACCTTCCAAGAAAGTAATTATTTTTATTATAGGTGTATGAAAGGGATTTTAAGCATTTTATATTGAAGTGTCAGAAAATGAAATACAGTCAGCTTAAAATAGAATTACAGCCATTTTGTCTGAGCTGATACTCGCCAAAGTTAAAAAAACACCCTGAACATTTTAAATTTGTATCAAATTCCTGCCTTATTTTCATTTCTCTTATGGCTCTGACATGTATCATGTTATGATAACAAGTATCACTTTATAATTTTGTTACAAAATTACATATAATAGGATTACTCTAATCTGCAAATATAATAGGATTACTCTAATCTACATATATGGCAACATTTAATAAGTATTGGTTTTGTCTAACTGTTAATATGGATTTGCCTAAGGAATGAGTAATAAGACACACACACACAGAGATCTTGTCTTAAACCTGTATCAGTTAAAATGCAATAACACTATTAGACGACTGAGATATCCCATTCACAAATCATACTAAATCCAATATTAGGAAGACACGGGAAAAAACATCACATTTTAACAGGAAACGCACATAATTCAGAAAAAAAAGGTGCTTTATGAAAAAAAATAATTAAAGCACATTAGAGAAAATCCTGGAAATGTTTTCAACTGGAAAAAGTTCAAATGGAAGTGTACACTGAAATAGCATACTGTTAATCATCGTCAATGGGTAGGATATGCTGCTAGATTTTGATGCATCACTGGTCCAATGTATTGCCCTTTCTTTTGTTTGCAAGGCACCTCTATAAAGATGGTGTTTGTTTTTAAATTCTTTGAAAAAACTTTTCTACTTGGTCTTGCTATCAAAATAGGTATTTGTATGAACTGAAACTAGCTGTCACCCTAACACCTACATGCTTTTTGAGTCACACTGATTCATTTCTCAAATTACCTTCCTTAACAGACTGTTACTTCCTTTTGAATTTTATCAGGATGAACACAGTACTGCCATCATTAGAGGACAGAACAATAAGACAAATGCATCACTTCTTTAAACATTCACAAATAAGTTTATGTTTGTTAACCAGCTTAATAAATATAAAAAAGTTTCAGAAATAGCTCTACATTTAACTTGACTACAGCCACCTTCGTGGAGTGTAAAAAGGTTCAATCTTAGTAGATCTTTTTTCTTTTTTTTTTTTATGAAGCATTTCATGTAAAACTGAAGCAAAGGTACGTCTTTTGCATTGTTGTTGCTTAAGCAAATTCATTTATAGCAACCAGATTTATTGATTAAAGTATGGCTGCGTAGCCCATGACAAACATTTAGGCTATTGAGAAAAATGTCTCCCTTCGATTTAGGTACTGCAACAACAAAGCCATAATGATCATATCTATTTAACAAATTCAGAACAGATTTTAACCAACAACAATAGATCCGCAGTGAAGGCAAAGATCAGAAGTTATTCAAAGGCTTTTGAATTTGAGGTTTGCAGATGTTTGTGCAACCTTTTTACGTGGTTTTAAATCAAAGGCATTTGCTCCTTTCCAAATTCAGCATTTGACTTGTCTCCACACAAATCAACGTAAGACACGGTTTTAACCACAAAGCTCCACCCTGAGTCAGAATCAGCTCAGCACAGGTAAGGTGCAACACTACTTTAACCAGGATCAGGGGCTCACCCCAGCAAGGCACTGGATAGAGGGGAGGGAAGGGAAGGGGTTGTAACAGAACTGCTTCTGCAGGAGAAATGAGCTGCTTTCTCTTTTCTCAGCAGCAACCACCACACCGCCCAGGGCCTACAGCTGACCCTAGCCTGCCTCTTAAAACAAAGCAAAGCCCAAGGTCATCGCAAGGCCGTTAAGAAGCAGGCCTAGTTTTGTGCCCATATTTACCTCCTAGCTTCTCCTTAAATAAGTCAGCAGCAAAACTGACAAAGAAATCAAGATTAAAAACAAAGGAAGAAAATGCCCCAAAACTGTGGTATCTTATGAACCTAAGTGAGTGCACAAGAAAATATCATTTCTAATGGTTGTTGCAGCCCATACTTTTTTAAACTTACATGGAAATTCAGTGGCTGATGTCAGATAAATAAGTTTTGGAAATTCTGTTCCACTTTGCACCCTTTGCTTTGGGCAGTCTTACTGCAGCTCTTTCGCAAGACCTGTTTGGTAAAGCCAATTTCAGAGGCAGAGAAACAAGCAATCCACTCCATAAGTCTGGCTTATCTAGACCATACCCTGCAAAGCTGAGGCTACTTCCCACTGATGTGAAGGTCAGAGCACTCACTCTACGCTGCAGTTAGCAGGTATTGGAGATAAGAAATAACACAATCATTAAGAGGCCAATAAATCTCTGAACATTCATTTTATTTTAAATATGGGGAGCTTTAGGTAAATACAAGGAGGATATTTGAAGGTGAGTACTTTAATTCCCCTAGTGGGCTGACAAGAGAATTTATCTTGAAGTTCTTCCAGGCTAAAGAGGCCCAGCTCTTGCAGTCGTTCCTCACAGGGCAGGTGCTCCAGCACTCTGATCATCTTTGTAGCCCTACACTGGACTCTCTCCAGTAGCTCCATGTCTCTCTTGTCCTGGGCAGCCCAGCACTGGACACAGTACTCCAGATGAGGCCTCACTAGGGCTGAGTAGAGGGGCAGCATCACCTCCCTCCACCTGCTGGAAACACTCTTCCTAATTCACCCCAGGAGACCATTGGCCTTCCTGGCTACAGGGGCACATTGCTGGCTCATGGTCAACTTGTTGTCCACCAGCACTCCCAGGTCCTTCTCTGCACAGCTGCTTTCCAGCAGCTCAGCCCCCAGCTTGTACTGGTGCCTACGGTTATTTTTCCCTAGGTGCAGGACCCTGCACTTGCCCTTGTTGAACCTCATGAGGGTCCTCTCCACCCAGCTCTCCAGCCTGTCCAGGTCTCTCTGAAGGGCAGCACAGCCCTCTGGTGTATCAGCCACTCCGCCCAGGCTTGGATCATCAGACATCTGTCCCTTTGTCCAGGTCATTGATGAAAAAGTTGAATGGGACTGGCCCTGGTACTGAGCCCTGGAGAACTGCACTAGCTACAGGCCTCCAACTTGACTCTGCACCACTGATGACTTTCTTTTTTGTCTCCAGACTCTGGGATTCCTGAGGGCTGCCCTTAATGTGTTCTTCCTAAGAAAGTTCGCCAAAGATACTAAAAAGCCCCCGTTAACTGACCTGATGGGGCAGGACTGAAGACCTGATGTATGCCCTGATTATGGCTCTCTTAGTGGCAGAAATCGCAAGCAGAAAAGCCAACTCTATCATTTTCTATGGCTTTTGCATAGTATCAGCGAAGATAAAACAACTTTTAAATTAACACTGAAAATCTACGTGCATTTCTAAATGCACCCACAGGCTCATTCAGTCAGAAATTCACAAAACTTTAGGTTTTGTATCTTATTTTCAAATAGATGACTTCTGCAGAAAAAAAATAAAATTCAAAAGCAAAATCATGGTCACTGGTATAGGTAGGGATACTACAGCACCACATCTAGACATTTTAGGGAGACCAAATTCACATAAAAACTGCTAGGATGTTCAGACTTCCTAAAAGTCAGAGGGAATTTTGTCCAGTTAACATATGTAAGTTCAGCTCATCAGAAAAGATTAACTCATTTATGAGACTTATTTTGCTGTACCTTCTTGTGGAAAATGACTGGCTGATACTACTGTTTGTGTTGCAGATACTACTCTTTCCTCTTCTTATTCTATAGTAGATATTCAGTCCTGTTTGTGTTGCAGATACTACCCTTTCCTCTTCTTATTCTATAGTAGATATTCAGTCCCTATGTTGACCTTCTGTTCACACTCATAATTTGTAATACAGGTTTGGGGGGGTTGCACTAATTTGCACAAGCAAAATTCTTATTCTCATATGAAAGTTGAAGTTCTTTGGAAAAAAATAGGTAAGATATCCTTTCAGTTCAAAGTAAGTCCACTATCCCTCCATGAGTTCACAGAAGATATGAATGTAAAGTATTTAAAGTCATTCTGCTGGTAGCAAATATGTCAGAAAATTTATAAACAAGATAGTTTTTCCATCTAACATGCTGCAAAAATAACAGTGCATCCTCTGCCTATTAGAAAACAGAATGTATAAAAGTTTGGGGGGTACACACACTTTATCCTCCCTAAATGTTAACTGAGCATTTGAAAGCATGCAACAGATTTCTAGGAATAGAAGACGCATTAAAAAATATTAATTACAATCAAGCTAGACACAAATCAGCAATCCAAAGTAGCAAGTAACAGTAGTCAATTTTAACACTGTTAAAGCTGTATGATAATACCTACATAATAATAAGTTACTTAGTGGTTTCCACATGGGAAACACAGAACTTTAGAGAAATGTATGTCTGTGAAACCACAAAAATATTTACTAGAAGAAAAAACATTAGTAT
Organism: Rhea pennata; assembly: GCF_028389875.1. Taxonomy (NCBI): domain Eukaryota; kingdom Metazoa; phylum Chordata; class Aves; order Rheiformes; family Rheidae; genus Rhea; species Rhea pennata. Next base: position 77,619,375 of record NC_084664.1, read on the forward strand.
AGCTAATATTAGCAACACTCTCTAAAGGTAGGGGGTTAGAATTTTACCAAAGCACTATCATATTCTGTAAAAAGTGCACATGCACAAGGAATTTTCATACTTCAAACATGTAAACTAAGAGAAGAGCAAAAAAAGCACTGAAGGATTTCAAGATAAAATTCAAATTCTTCAAATTATGTTAGATTTAACATATCAAGATCACAGAAGTTATCCATAGCTAAGGAACTTGGCTACACAATTTCTTGTAGCCAGAACAAAAACAACAGTCCAAACTATTTCCAATTGTCCATTCTCTTCTTCCTCACTTCTCCCTACTCTTCATTTTGTCCCATTTATATCTTGCAATCAAACACTCCAGTTTCTGAATCCTGTATTTATTCTCACTCCCTAAACTCTGAGGCTTTTTACTCTTTCTATTCAAGAGGAGGGAAATAATTTGGTGACAAGGACTGGCTAGATCTCCTTACTTCTGCCATTCATTCCTCTCCCATTCTAATATAGTTCACTTATGCCTAAAAAAATTAAAACAATAAAAAAAGGAAAAGCTGTATCTCTGTAGACAAACAAGTCTCTCTAAAAATGTGTAGTTACCAGTATAACCATTTGCCAATTACATTTGTTCTAAATGAACCTTTTGATGCCTTTAATCGTGATCTATGGAAGTTACAATACATGAACTTTAGGACCAGCTGTCTGAAGCCATCTATTAATTGTATTATTGCCTTTCCTTTAGAATAGTTTTGCTTTCTCAACTTCTAAAACAAGCTCAGAGTCCAGCACTATGCTTAATTCTGTTTTATTAAACAGTCAAGTTTTGAGTATGTAGTAATACACTTCATCTTTATGAAGTATAAAGATGAAGTATATTACTTCTACTTGTGATATTAAGGTACTTGACACCTTTTGCTTAGGTTCTCTTTCTCACAGTATAGGAGGAGATTTTCTCTGCAAAATAATTAAAAGGCTTTTTTTTCGTGATATCAGTGTCCAGGCTTGGACACTCCTTCCCTCATCTGACAGGCAAATTTTTAAATACAACTAAAAAAGAAAATCTGGCCAAAGATCTTGTTCCACACTACACGCAAAAGACAACTGCTCCTATCATGTTTTGTTAAATGTGTAGAAAGCAGTAACCTTTGGCCAGCACTAGCAACTTGATTTGTACTGCAGCTCAATACCGTGTTCCTCTTGTAATGAGAATTAAACAAGCTTTAGCTGATTATAATACATAAGTATGAGACCACCTTTCCCCGCTAGCCTTCTCTTGCACTTCTCTTGCACCGCTTTTATGTAGTTTTAATAGCTTTTAATTTTTCTTGATGATAAAGAAAGTACCTCTCTTTATACAATCAAATGAGCAAACCAGACATTCTCCAAGTAGCTCAAACAAAATCGTAAGGCATGTTTTTTTACTTCATAAACATCGTCACATTCTCTTTGCCTAATGCTGTAATCTACGCTGTTCACTAAAATACTCCCACAGAATAATGACTTACCTAAATCCTCATTACTGCTTACACTGAGCAGGGACTCCTTGACCAAACTGGATTCAGCAGAACATGCACCCACTTTCTCAGCTAGGCTGCTTTTCCAGTTGATGCAGAGCCTTTTTTTTTTTTTTTTTTTTTTTTTTTTTTTTTTTTTTGCCAGTACCTAAAACTTCAGTCTTACTAACTGATACAGATACATCATTTCTTAAGGAGTCACTCTTAAAGAAGTGCTTAAACTCAGGACTGATGGAGCTGACCTTTTCAAAAGGTTCAAGCCTACTAAAGACAAGGACTCTTCACTTGCTTGGGCTCTGAGAAAGACCTTCCTGTACCTCTTTTTCATAATGAACATATGAAAACTCCAATTAGGGCTTTGAAGCTTAAAAGCTACCTTACCTTAGAACAAACCACAAGAGAACTTCTAGAATGGAGAAAACTTTTAGTGAGAGGGAAGAGGGAAAGAAGGATTGGTAAGCGTATCTTCCCCTTGCACCCTCACAGGACAGGTTCTTTTCCTCCATCCTGCAATTCAGCTCTCAATGCATCTCAATGTACCGGTCTTGCAGGGCTTCCAGGATTGCAATAAACTTCATATAATTAACTGAAAAAGCCTCTTTCTTTCTATTTCCTTCACGTCTTCTCCCTCTCTTAGCAATTTCTAGTCATGCTTCGAAGACTCTGCTCTCCATATTTTCTCTATTTCTCTCTGCTAGCTCTACATTCTCCAGCTGCTCATATTCAGCCTATCTCAGGAAAGATAGGAACTTTTTTACCTTCCAACAGCTTGAACATGTTCAACTCTGTCTTCAACAGCCAGGGCACAGCAAGTGAGCAACCAATCTTCCTGCTGTACCAGGTTTGTCCTTTTAACAGAGCATAGCATATACTACAGAGCGAATGCAAATAAGCAAGAGAAATAAGATACTAAACAGCATAATGATAGATACTAAATGGCAAAAAATACCTAGGATAGAAATGGAAAAAAAATATAGATTGGTACCTAGCATTTCCTCAGGCACTGGTTATACCTGGCTGTCATATCTAGTTGTAATTAGTGTGCCTACATGCTGTTCCAAGTCTTTATTCAACAATAGGTTTTATTATCAGATAATTCCATGACATGGTAGAAAAGAAGTCTTTTTTAACAAAGTAATATGCATGACTCTTCCAGATGATATTACAAGAGATTCAGGTTGTTCATGTTTTTAACTTTAATTTCCAAAACCAGAGGTTGTTGTTTAACCACTATGATACTAGCTCTATTATAAATACTCAGTTCATCTCTGAATTGGTTAAGAGGTCCATTGCCATCACTGGCAGCTGAGAAGTACTAAATCTAAAGAAGATCATAAATCTATTCACAGTGATTGCATGTCCCAATAATGAATTAATATCTATTTGCTATTTTGATTCTTTCACAGTCTTAAAATTGTTTCCTGACCATCACTGTAGTTATATGCCCCTGTTTTATAGGAGAACAACTCATTGCTTCAAAAAATCCAATGAAATATCACTTGTTGTCTGCATATTGTCATATTTAATAACTCCTGTACCAATGCAAAAAATGGTAATCTTTGAAGACTGAAAAACTGAAGTTGCTACTGTGCTGATGTATCCCTTCATTACAATTTTCTAAGAGCATTCTTTAGATCTTACATTAATTGTTCCAAGAAGACTGAATATTCCTTTGCTTAGAAACTGATGTTCCTTTACTGATTCTTTATTACAAAAAAAAAATCACTTCTTGGCTTCCTGAGCTATCCTACTTTTACAGAACAACCATTATCTGGTCACTCTGAAGGCTCCTTTCCTCTACATCACTACACTTCAATTTGCACATTTTCATATTGTCTGCATCTTAGTTCCTCTTTCACGCTTATCTTCGCTTTGAAATACATACCTTTTTCCTTTTATTGGACAGTTCCATTGTGGAAAGACACATCCTACCATTACCTAACTCTCAGCATGTGGGATAATTTGCTTAATAATCAGTTTAGACTTGCCATTTCTTTGCCAGTAATTATGTTATTTAGAGGCTCAAATATATGATTAACTGGTATCAATCTGAAATCATCTACTTTTCTTAAAGTGAGCGATGGCAGTAAATACATATTTTATGAATAGAGACATCTGTAAGGATTTTTGTACCTCACGAGCAAATTTTAATGAAAAAATAGGTAGAGGAGCAGCAGTGCTGACAAAGTTTCTTTTGTAGGGATTTGCATTGCAGTTTAATAGATATTGTACCTAAGAGGAATGACCTCTGACGAAGTTTATTCACAGCTGTCTCTGCACCCATAACCTTTGCAATTTCGGCCCTTCCGTCCAATTGCATTTGACCACCAGGTTCAAAGTTACCAGGCATCCATCATGATAACAAAAACCGTATCTCAACAGCATCATTTTGAGGTCTTCGTAGTGTTCTGAAAGGATTCCCAGGTTTCATTTAGATACTGGAATTCCTCAACCAAGTACGTATTTTCAGTGATTCCAAATTCCCAACTCCCCACCTCAGGAGAACAGTGACATTCTTTCTTCTTTATAATCAAAACAAGTCAAGACACATGCTAGGTTTTTCAATATACAGTATTTTTTTCCAGCTACCTTCAGAAACTGACTGCATTTTAAGTTGTTGAGTTCTTAAGCTTCACTAATTTATGCAATTTGTATTCTCAGACTCAGCTTCTAGTATGTTTCAGCAACGCTTTTCTGCTCAAAAGCCTTGCTGTGTCCACATAATATGATAATCATACGACAATTTTGGCTGCTACAGGCATTCTGCCAAGCTCTTTTCTCAGATCCTCTCTTGTCACACTGACTTGCATCCCCAAATTTAGGGAGAAAATGCAGTTTAATTGACTCATTACATGAACACTTAAAGGGAAAAAGTGGTAACTTCCAAAGCCCTTAACAGTAATTGCCCTTTGAGAATTTGAGATGTTCAAATTCATGATGTTAATTTGTTCAGCAGAGTAAAACTCAGTCCTGAACAATGGCATAACGCAAGACATAAACACTTGAGTCCTCTCTGTATTACTACATGGTTTCATCTTGTGCACATTGGACATGACAACCATAACCATTGCAAAACTTCATCAAAGCAAAAATACACAGCCCTGCTGAACATAGATAAGCATATTGCAACTAAATTTCTGTTTCTACTCCAAATTCACCTTCTCCTAAAATCTCTCACCTAGAAGTTTCCCTTCCAGCTGGCCAAAATAAAAACATATGCACTGAACAAAGTCACAATTATTACTCTTCAGAAAAGTAAAAATATTATGAGAACATAACAGTTCAACAGCCTACACTGCATCATGGTACAGCCATCAAATACAATGTGCATATAAACTGCATTTATACTCCTCCAGATTTTGAGTTTTTCCCAATTTAGTACACTATAATCCTAAGTAATAAAACATTTATAAGTTGATATTCTTTAGAATATCTTAGACCACGTTACTGAGCTTCAGCTATTTAAATTAATGGTTTCCTTCTGGAGTAGAGAATTATTTTACTATTAAGTTAAATATATTTACTTTCCAGTGTCAGAGTTTGTAGTATATACACCTTAGATATATTAACATAAATTCTGTAAATGATAGTTTAAAAGTTGCTGAATCCATTATAATAAACACCAGCATCTCTGAGTCCTTTCTCTGCTTGCAAAAAAAAAAATCCAGCTCTACATGCAAGCTACTGAACTATAATACGCTGAAGGAAGAAAGCTACCTGGAGAAGCAGTCAGTTTCATGTAATAAAGATTACAGTTTTAGTTAAAAAAAAATATAATGAGCTGGCAATTTTTAAAAGAGCTTTTAAACATAATACTCTTGAAAGCATGATCCTTTAACAAAAGCATTAGTCCTCTTGAAGACCCTACTGTGTAGTTACCTCAGGCACAGCATTGTGTTTTTATTCAGCAAAGATTTACAAAAAGGGAGTGTTTGAATTGTTTCTTATTTCTTGAAAGATAACTCTTTTATTTCTACGCAACACTTACTATAAAAGAGAATGGACATAGTACTGCACCAAGGAAGTCTAACATGACCAGGCTTTCATTTACCTGAGACTACAAAGATACAGTAAACGGGTGACAAACACATAGATATTTTCTGGCACAGAGTCACCACAGCATTTTCTCAATAATGGCAGATGAGATTTACAGGATATTTACTTCCCAGAGTTTCAGTGTCATGGCCAAGATCAATCGCAGTTCTACCTTAATAGGCAGCAGTAAGTTAAGGAATATCTGAAACGCACTCAGACAACCTCTAAAAGGGGAATAGAAACATCAGGAAATATGTAGAGCAAATCACAAGCCTCTGGAAGTATCGTGTTTATGGGACAGAGGAAGGAGGCTTGGGATATTGACAATTTTAACAGGTTTTTAAATCTGAGAAACACTGAAGTCTGAACTGTCTTCAGGTTGTCTGGACTGTCCTCAGGTTTACAGACTTAAAATGTTCATAATTTTAAAGTATCAAGTCATGGTTATTTGGAAAAAAGTTTCTCTACTATAAGGGGCGGGGCAAGGGGGAAGTATTTCTAACAGTTTACAGAGGCTTTGCCCATAGCTTTACATTGACCACTGGGCATTTTAGCATTGGAGCTGAAAGGTGTCTTCTCATCCTCCCAAAATTTTAAACAAGAGTGGAAAAATTCACATCCTTTCTCAGAAAAGATATCCTCCACATCCATTTTTCTCAGAAAAGATACCCACACAGCATACCTGGATGAAGAATAGCATGAATGCAAAACAGTTATTTCAGTGTGACCCTGACCAGACACGATTTTTGAAAGCTGCATCTCTTTCATAGCATGGAATAAGAAAGAAGGGAGAGCATCTGTAACAGTCATAAAATAATTTTCACATATTCTTTTAAAACATTACCAGGTCAAATTCTGACCCAAATTCATCATCTTAGTTGCTTTTAGTATATTTTAGCTCCATTTATCCATGCACAACATTTGGCAGCTGCTGTTTCATTAGTCTCACGTATTCAGTTGAGAGTCAAGATGTTTCCTCCCACCGAACAGGATGAGTTACATTAGTAAATACCACTTTAAGAAGGAAACCAACCCTCCGACATTTATTTATATATGTATACAAGAATATAACACAGATAAGGCTATAGCAAATACTCAGGATCTGTCAAATGAAATGAGATAATGACTTCCCATTGCTTTGAGGTGATTGTCATTCATTCTACAGATCACTAAGGTATTTTGTGCTCTATTTACTTTGTATTGAGGATTTGTTCCCTGCTTGTTTCTTATAATTATCTCTCCCAAAGCAATATTATCAAGTGGATGGCAGTTAGTAAAATAGTTCTATTATTAGTTCTCAACATTACCAAACTGATACAGATGCAGAAGTAGAAATAATTTTTCTTTTTAATTTCCTTGAAAACATTAAATCCTATAGCCAAAACTCTATGCCATGTGATTTACCAGCACAATTCTGAATTAATCTGCAGCTGTGGCATCACAGTATGTTAATGCAGATTATAGGCAAAAAAAACCCCAAAACCAAATCAAACCAAAAAAAAAAAAAAAAAAAAAAAAAAAGAAAAAGAAAAAGGAGAAATAAAACCAAAACAACACAAGTGGTGTTTGGCATTAACAATCTAGCTATTGCACTTTAGGATTGAAGAGAACCTAAATAAAGTTTTGAGAAGCAGTGTAACAGATAAAGGGCATAATCCAAATGAGGTAGGCCAAAGCTGCCTTTTTTTTTTTAAATTATTCTTGCTTTTAGTTTAAAGCAACATTTTGAAACCCCAAATGAAGAAAAACATATTTGAAACTAAGTTCCCCTTTTTGTTTCCAAATTAAATACTTGTAACACAGGAATTAGATTGTAAAAGGTAGTTTTTTGTTAACAGCTAGATTCTATTCTAACAGCATATTAAGTAAAAACTATACCTACTTACTCAAAATGATTGCTCATTTTAAAAATTTGAGGATGCATCTAAATGTATACAAGAGAAAAAAAAACACCCTTTTCCCTATTAACCCCTTTTGAATTCCTTTTTTGCATTAAGCCTGAAGTCTGTAGAACTATGAGTGACAGGTAACTAAATTTCAAATCCAGTTCTGATTAAGAATTACTTCTCAGCATAGAAAAACCGCGACTGTAGTGGGATAACTTTGGGACACAGATTGCTCTGTGAAACCTGTCACTGGTGACGAGCAAGACTGAAATTCTGAGTTCGACTCTAAGAGCTGAGGCCATTTGCTGGCCTTGCAGCTGAAGAAATACCTGCCGTGAACCAAGTTCGCTATAGGGAACTCATCAAGGCAATCAAATTTGGAATCCCACATCGTCATTTTTACCTAGTCCCACTTTAACATAAGAATTCTGTACTAATTTTCTAATTTTTTTTCAATGCATTTAAGTCTTACACAATCTCACTGGTTTGAAATGGTTAAAAATAACAACTTATCAAGGGGCACACATCCACAGAAAGGACAAGTCCATAAAGCTAAGCTGCACTTTATTTGGAAATGCCTCCAGGCTATCACAGAAGAAAGATTGTCCTCTGAGAACAACCACTATCCCCACCCACAAAACCAAGATTACCTGAGAAAGACAATGCTCCTAATAACTGAGAGCAGCGTTTGACATAAGCCATCCCGAGCTGCAGATTCTTCTCGTTCAGTCAGTGAAGGAGCAAACAGTGGAGGGAAACAAGGTGCAGAAGACAACGATAGCATCAGTCCAGAAGATAACAGTATTCCTCACTTTCAGGGCCTTTTCTTGTGTTGCATCACAGGAGAATAAAATACAGAGTATTTCCTGCCACTCATAAAAACCTGAACAGAAACTACAGGCAGCAAGAGGCCAGAAAAGCTGTTACTTGCCGTATTTCCCTCCTGGTGTCCTTCACTCAGTGCAGAAGGTAAACGTGAACCTCTGAAAGCACTTCCAATACAGACTTTTTTGCCTAGTTACTGCTACTGAGTTTTAACCCTCTTGGCAAACACAGTCAGGACCAACCTATAACAGATAACTCTACTCTCTAAGGAAAGGAGCCCGCTTAACTCACCATGGCAACCACAGCACGGATTCCCCTCACTGAGCTCTCCTGACAGCACTCTCCCTCTACACAGAAATTCAACTCACAAAAAAGCCACATTTCTGTTTTGTGCTTGCCATCATAAATTTCACAGGGCTCTCTTCTTTGATTGGCATTCTCCACCCTGGCAGCCAGGAGGAGGCACAGCTTGCAGTAGCACAGCTTTTATTAACAGCTAGCTTCAGAAGTGGTGCACGGGTGGGAGTGCTGAGCACTGGCCCAAGCAAACTCAGCAGGACCTGATCTGAAGGAGGATGCCACAAGAAGAGCTGCAGGATGGCCTAGCAACGCTCTGTGCACACAGGGACATTGGGTAACTTCTTAGGTAGCAAAGAGAAATGCTGCAAAATTGTTCCTCGCCTCCCCTCCTCCTGCCCTCAGGACCCATTTCAAGAACATGCTTGGTAAGCTCTTCACGTCCCGCGCATTCTCCAGAAGTGATGCAAATTTTGACTGCTTTCCTTTCACTGTTTAATTCCGATAAATCTTTTGTTTTGGGATGCTCTTTTCAAGATCAGCAGTACCACACCTGCTCAACCACAGATCCCACTCTCCCTTCTCTCAACCTATCCCCTCACACCTTTTCTCCCTCTCTCTTTGGACAAGCACACATGAGTTCTCAAAGGGCCTCGCATACCCTGTCTCCCTCATTGGGTGCTTCTGGTCTGTGCAGCCAGAACTCAAAGCTAATGCCAATCAGCAGCATAATCTTAGCTGCTGGACTTCCCATGGCTGAGCTACGTCACAAGGCGCTCCCTGCAGTGACTTTCCAGGGGCCAGAAGGCAAAGACAATCATCAACCTGCACATCTTGAGGCAGTACTTAAGCCTCCTTCAAGGCTCTCAGGTTCCCTTGGTGCCAATGAGATGCATTTATCCTTCACAGAGATGAGAACAGGTTCATCCCGCCATGGCTGGTTCTTCCATGATACTTGTGTGAGGTCCAGGACAAGGATACTCACTTGCAGCCTCTGGAATACATCAGTGTTCTTTAAAGCATGAGGACTCTGCAGGTTCTGAGGTCTAAGTATACACAATTCAACAATGCCTGCCCCATTTTTAAACAGCACTTTTATTTTTTTTAAACTGGTAGAGTCATGGGACCACTTTGGGGAGGGTTTAAAGTAAGCACAGAACTCTTATTTATAATCTCATCCATTCAGGGACAGCATTCTTTCAAAGCTCTTAATGCTTTTATCCTCCCTACCCCCCAAAAAAATCACATCTTTTTACAGAAAAGGGCTCTTCCCTTTCATCAAGGCACCTTGATGAGCACAAGTGTCATTACAAACTTCCAAACACAGTGCTGTCAGCTTCCACAAGCAACAGACACTTATCTCACAAGCTCCACTGCTGCCATACTTGCGTTCCTGTGCTACAGGTCAAAAATGACAGCTCAGAAGTTGAGGGAAGTTGCTTTCTGTTCAAGTTATGGATATTCTAGGCTTGTAAAATAGTGAGATCCTACCAGTTTGGACTTGCTTCATGTTTAACATCAATTAAGTGTCAATAGTTAAGTTAAATAGGACTAGATCCCTAGTCCAAACTTCTAGTTCCACAAATTAAACAATAAGCCAAAGGAAACCTATTTATATTCCTGTGCCCCTTCTAGCTGGAAGGAAATCCTTCCCATCTGTTGAGTGAGAACACTTCTCAAATTCCAGTGGTGCACAGGTAAAAATTACATTAAATAAGCTTAATTCTATCATTATTAACTATATGTATCCTGCTAGTTTTAGTGCAAAAATTTAGGTTGCTACTTCTTATAAAGGAGAAGGTGCTACCCTTTGAAGAATAAAAGGGATTGCTAATCTCAATTTGATCTACTAAAAACCACAAACCAAAGAACCCTATGCAGCTGTTTCTGTGAACTTTGAAAGATTATTCTTAGCTTGGACAGAATAACGGTACTACACCCAGTCACAATTTAAACCACAAGGTGATGAAGAATTTCTCCTGCCCCTACCTCAAGATATGCCAGTAAGGGATATGTTTTGTAAGCTCCTCTGTTTTAAACATTCTGCAATACGTAGTCCTTACTGCAGCCATTACTATGGTCATGCATTTCATCCACTAGTAAAATATAAGGAAAATACAAACATTCAAAAATGTAGTGATAAAGTAAAAAAAAAAAGGGTGGGGGGAAGGAAAGAAAAGGAAAAAATAACTTTTCTCAGCTCATAAAGAAATTCTCTACTCACTGAATGTTGATTCACCTAGGTGATGAGAAACTCTGAATGTGCTTTATCCATAATTGTATAAATATTCCTCAATGTAATAAGTACTCTGAAGTCCAAAAAAGAGCAAGAGGTCTTGTCTGTTTTAAAAGTGAAGAAATACTTCCATTCTGAGAGTTAAAGAATCTTCCAAATTAAGTGAAATTTTCAGATTCAGGAAGTGGTTTATCTCATAAAATACTGTACAAAACTAAACGTTTTGCAAGTATAACTGGCATAATCTTTTGTTTCAAATGATTAATGTCAACTGCAGAGAAAAAAAAATCTAGCCTTTGTCAGAGACTTATGCCCTTAGTCTAAGTTTGCCTTTCTGTACTCTTATGACTCATTTAGCTATGTTTGTACGCCAAAGCATATCAATAAAATACTTTGTCGCTTTGAGTGACATTAGCTTGTTGTTTAGCAACAGGGCACAGAAGTGCACTACAAAAACTGGAAATTCTCAAGATTTCACCAGGGATTGGCAAACATGCCCCCCTCATCCGCTAATTAAAGACGCTGTTCTGCTATGAGAATGTGAACTATGTTCCATAGAGAAGCACGCTAAAGTGGTCTCGTATCCTCTCCTCCGATAACGTGCACACAAGACATACAAGACATGAATCCCTGTCACGTAACTTCAGAGAGCACATAGCAATTTGCGTCTCTCTATACCTATCTATATAGGTAGTCAAAGCAGACAGCCACGTTAAAAAGCACTCAGACAACTCAACAAAGAAACCAATGTGCCAAACTCAATTTGGACTCCCATTCACTCCGTTATTTTGAGAAAAACTGTTCTGTCTCCTTTATCTTAAGAAATACATTCCTTCAGACATTTGTAGCAGAGGCAGGAACAGTCACGTCCAGGCCACTTCAAGACTCCTGCTCTGAGCATGGAGGGACTCATCAGGCTCATTCTCTGCAAGACTGACAGTGGTGAGAATCAACCCAAGGGAAGCCCTGGGGCAGCCATTCTTCAGAATGAATCTGCAGCAATGCTCAAATCTGTATCTCCAACATGGCAAAACACAACTTCATCAAGACTATCTACACTATCTAAATCAGTCTTCTGTAAATCTTCCTCTGAAAAGCTTTCCTTAGGTGTTACACGCTAACATCCTGTGCTGCAGTTTCATTCATTATTGTTTCATTCACTATCACTGCCTCTGCTGTTCAGTGATTTAGGCAGAAATCTTGCCCCCTTCCTGCAAGGTATCATCACCTTTTGTAGTATATACTCATATGACTCCATGTAAAACATACACCATGGTAGTTTTTTCACTGGAAGGTAACAGAAATGGTATTCTTTAAAATTCCATAGCTTTTACAGATATTTAACTACACGGTTCTGTGAATAATTTCTTTTTAAGGATTTTCTCTTGCACTCTGAACACCCAAAATTTACAATAAGCAATAGTAATTTTGGAGACGCAAAAACTGCCAGCTTAGCTCTTGGATAAAATATTTTTAAAAGAAAAAAAAATACGTATGAAAGTAAAGATTCTTGTTCCAAAAATTTCAATTGTTGTTCTTCACTTCTAGTGGTGAAAATGGGAGTGATTTGGGAATGGACAAAATCATCACAATTTGATCACTACAGCAATGATAAAACACCAGAAATACTTACAATTCCTAAGGCAAGTTCTTTCTACATCTGCTTTAGGCTATTTTGTCTGTGGCATTTATGTACTCTAATTATTCTGTGCATTAAATACCATAAATATCCCTGCTAATTTGTGATCTATTTGTGGGCAGCAATATACAGCTGTATTTCATTTGGTTGAGAGGACATTCCGCAAGTAGAACTTGCGCACCAATGCATTTCATGGACAATCATTATTATTTTACAGATAAATCAGTGGCGATAACAGCTTCTCTATGCCACAGCTCAATTTTATATCTGTATACTTAAGTGGACCTCTGTACAACAGCAGAGCATTTATTACATATGACTGACTCTAAAAAGCAAATGAACAAGCCTTCAACTTCATGTGGAAGGAACTTTGCAGTTCTTTTGTGACACACAAGGTAACTTTGTGAGCAAAAAGCCTAGAAGTTTTTTCAGAGCAGCTCAATTTTTCTTGCAGATAATATGCAAGATTAACAAAAACATTCTCCCTCCTTAACAGTAAGTCCCTGCTCCAGATCAGCTTAACCTACGATATATATAACACAACATTAAGTATTTCTATTTTTTGTGCGTTCTTTTAGGGTTCTACTAATAGCTGCCATGTATGTAAAGTATCTTGTTTGACCGGCATGCTCATAATACAATTTGTTTAGCACATCAAAAAGAGAAGAATAATTAGTACTAAAGATAAAGCTCATAAAAAGACAGTCATGCGAGTTACATCCACCTACCTGTACTAGTGCGGTATGTGCCTGTGTGTGCTGGTTGCAGAGGGTCCCCCTGACTCTGGCTGAGACTCCTCATAGGGGGTTTCTGATAAACTCTGTCTTCGTAAATAGGATCTATGTGGTGCTCTGGAGATTGCAGTGCCCTTAACTCGGACCCAAGGTGGCTGTGCTGGCTGCTGTAAGATGCCCGAGACCCAGCTGCAAATAGATTTATAAGAGACATTTAAGAGTGAGGGAAAAAGTGTGAAATACAGATTTTGATTTATGAAAAAAATTACATGAAAGTAGCATGTCAACAACAACAAAAAAATCAAAGAAATATATGCATTTTCAACATACAAAGAGAAACAGCATGCAATGGCGGCAGCAGCTCTAGTTAATCACCTCACTTGTATCATTCAGCTGCCTGCATCTACTCCAAAACCTCATTTCTTCCAAGGAAACTACATATTTTGGTGAGACAGATATCATGAAAGGCCAATTAAAACTACTTTTTTTTTCTTTTTAGAGAGACAAGGGGAAAAAAAAAAAGCTATGAACCCTGCATCAAAGTGGCCCACAGCAGAATCGTGAATGAGGGAGAAGCAGAGCCAGAACCAGATTCATGTGCTGTGTTCATTTTTTAAAATCTACAAATGAAGAAAGTTATACCTGATAAATAAATGTAGTGATATGAAATCTGATCTTTTTGCTGTTTCACTGGAAGAACAATAAAGTCATTGTGCCTTATCAGCATTTTGCCATTTTTACACATTGACTGTCTAAAAATTAATCCTTTGAAGATGAATAAATTAAACATATCTTATGAAAAAAATATTTTAAGGATATACCTTTTTTAAAACAATAAGATCAACTGGAATTTTATTAAAATATTTTTATTCTACTATTAAAATGATTTTTATATTATTATATTAATAAAATGACATTTCTCCAGCTATAATTAGTCTTATCACTTTGTCACATTAGTAACTTAGGTACTTCAGTTTTGCAGTCTGTTTGCAAGATTCCCAAGGATTATCATGGGAAAAAAATGCCATAGAAGTATTTTTAAAACAAAAGTAAGCAACTACTCTAGAAACGCTTTAGAAAAGTTTGGCCTATACCATAAAGTGTTAACATGCTATTTAAATGTTTAGAAAAGCAATCAAAGATGCATCTATCACATCCCTCACTGTTACTTGCTAAGATTAAATTCCTGGATGTGGACAGAGTTCTATTAGCTTGGCTTGTGCTGCTCAAATTGTGTCACCCTGCCTGCAAAAAAAACTGCTACCACACTCATTGCATTGACAGGGACTTTGCTGCATAAAGAAACACTAAATATTTTTATAATGGAAAACCTAGTTATAAAACCATATGTGAAGCAAACAAAAGGATAGAAATGAGAAAAATACACAAAGTTACTTGAATTTTAACACAGGTTGCCTGGAGGAAAGGAATAGTTTCTTCAATTTCCGTCCTTCTAATCTGCTTGTGACATATTTATCTTTTCTTCCACATTATTCAGCATATGTATGCATTTAAGTGGAATATTCTATTTCCACATTTTCCTGTCAAACACTTTTCAAACTGGCTTGCCATTGGCACAGCTACTGCAAGTAATTCTGCTGCCCCCCTTATTAGAAATTCTGCCAAGAATGCAAATTATACATTTTATTTATAACTACTGCAATTATCTAGGAAGTTCATATGACCATTACAGAATTAAATTCTGCATGGTCCACATTTCCAAAATGCTCTTTAACCCAGCATCTTTGCGACTGATTCCTCAAACAGCTGAGCAGCTCTACCAAAGTCTAGTATCCTTCAGACCAACCTAAAATTCAACCTATGATGATTACGTCCAAATTTTCTGCATGAGCTGCTTTACTTTGTACTTGGTTGAATCAGTATGCAAGGAAAAAAAAGTGCAAAACAGACAACACTTTAGAGGTTCAATAATGCATCAAACCAAACTTGCTACAAAATAAAGAATTATGCCTCCTCCTCCTTCTTGAGTACTATGACTCTTCTGTGAATTTACAAATTAACAATGCTCTTTGGAGCAACAGATTTTCCCCCTAATCCTGTCTCCAATGAAATAATGTATTTTTTCCATTGAACTCACTGGTAGTATCATCCAAATATTAACATACTCTCAAATAGTTATGCTAGTCTTCTGCTGTGGAGGGCTTAATTCAACCTCTTTCATGCTCTACCAACAGTGCCAAATCTGCAAGTATTAATACAAGTTTATTTTTAAAACTGCAGTAGAGTTTATCTGTATACAATCAAGAGTGGAACACTATCGTGCTGAACAATAAACTTTATATATAATAAGAGAAACTTCTTGCCCGAAACACATCACAGTTGAATCAAACAAGTCAAGGAAGATACGGCAAACAGTAGAAGAAAACTGACAGAACTTGGCCAAAGTCACAAAACAGCTAACTGGCAATCCTGAAATACCTTGAAGCTACCTGAATTGTAAGATTTTTTGAGAGTCCTAACTGTTAGGGAATTACTGGCATTCTCTCCATAAGGTATCAGGGAAACAGAGATGCCAGCAGACAAGTAAAGTATTTTCATTTTAAAAAACTAACCATTCTCAGTCTCAGAAATTAAAGTTATCAGAATACCAGTCATGACAGTATTTCTTACTTTGTATTATGTGATTGTTACAGCAACAGTTATGTGCTGTCATCTTTGGGAAAAATCTATAGATTTTTCCACAGATGAACGGCTGATCAACTTACAAACTGTTTATCAGCTGCAAAGTTAATGGCATCTTACTGTGCGTACTTGTCTTTGGGTCATTTTAACAGGTTAAAGATTTGTCAATCAGCAAATAACAACATAAAACTACTCAATAAAGAAATAACTACTCTAAAAAAGAGATACGTACTCTCTAAAGCATGTCCCTTGAACCTATTCAGTTTCAAGTAGAAAACAAATACTTTTCTACAGGACTCAATATGCAATTTTACTACACTATTTCCAAATACTGAGATATCAGTATTTAAATAGGTAATATTAGCATCCTTTATAGTTCTTAAATTTAGTGAAAAGATTCATGAATTTTTTTTAAAAGATGGAATATCAACACCATTTTTAATATGTCTACTAAGTTGGTATTTCAAAAGCTGGAATAGCAAGTTCCATTTTCAGTTGAAGTCTTCTCATTACCATTGCTCTAATAATTCTTTTGTATATTAATTTATCAAAGTCTCAATCTAGGAACAACAAGTTTTGACTGCCTGTTTTATTTAAATATTAAAATCAACTAACCAACAGCTATTGGGAGCAAGGAGATAGTTATTTCTGTTGATAGTGCTGTATCATATCTAATGAAGACCACAATAACTTTCCAGAGGGTTGAAGTCAACAAAAGTCTTGCAGATTTTTATACTGTTAAGGCTTTTTTTTTTTCTTTTTTATGATGTGTGATGGATTTCAGACAACTGCATCCTATGCCTCAGCTATACACTGAGAAAGCCCCTTTGCTACCTTCTGCTGATATTTGGGAAAACACTGGCAAAATTGTTAGGATAATTGAGCAATACAAAAGTTGTGAAATGCACCCAGAGAATTGATGCTGCTAAGAAAGGGGACAGGTTTAATGCCTCCTGCTTGCATCCCAGGTTATCTGCAAAGAGTTACCTTCCTTAATACCTAAAGCTGCAAGCTAACACGTATGATTTGCTTCAGAACTTGCATTAATGCAGTCCCAAGGTCAAAGAGATCCAGAAAAACAACAAGGTCAGAATGGAAAAGAAACAATTAATCTACCACCAGGAGGTAACAAAACACTGGATTACCAAGGCTCATTAACATGCCAGCATTCAGTGCTGCACTCAGAAGGTTCTTCCCTAAAACACATGCCATCATGGATCTAGTACTTACCCCAAGTTGCACATGTCCAAACCCTGCTCCCAACCAGGCACGGTCCCTCCTCCTCCACCACTAATGCTGTGCCCCTTGGGCTTCTCAAGGCCAAAGCAGTTGTGTGTATCAAAGCCACATGCACACAGGTTCTGAAAACAGCATAATTCCTCCTCCCTGGCCCACCTACCCCAAACAGTAATACTGCTCCTTCGGGAGAGTACAGAGCACCAAGCACACTCAAGACAAGTCCACAAACAAATTTAAAGATAGCTCATTATTAAATCTACAGTTTTGCAAGAAGGTGATTACAATGTATTCAATGTCAGACTAGACACAGAATTTTTATGACCAAGCTTCTGCAGAAGGGATGCTTTTTTTTCCCCTTTGGAGTAAGGGAAATGGAAAAATAAGAAGAGCAAAACCATTACTTCAGGGCTGAAGAAATCACTTCACACTTAAATCCTGAAATAGTCCAATCTTTAAAGGGCTCTAAAAGAGCCGAAACAAAAATGAAGCCAAATTCAAAATCAAAACACGGCACCCAAAAAAAAAAAAAAAAAAAAAAGAGAGAGAGAGAGAGAGAATAACCATAACAAAACATAGAGGAAAGGGAGTCTTTATCTTCTGAAATCTACAAATTAAGGCTTACATCTGATAGAAAGTGGATGTCCCTTCTTTTGCATCCCTGTGGAGCTTGTAAACAGGGACCTTGTAGTGGGGCTCCACCAGGGGTACCATGAGCTTCCTGTTAGATAAATCAGATTACGGAAAGAACAACCTATAAAGGACGAGCTATTTTCCAGAACTTTTATGGTATTTCAGCATCCAGCTGGAGACCAGTCACTAGTGGGCCAGAACTGTTTAACATCTTCAGTAACGATCTGGATGAAGGGACTGAATGCACCCTCAACAAGTCTGCACATGATACACAACTGGGAATTGTGGCTGACACATAAGATGGTTGTGCCATCATCAGACAGTTGTGATACACCAGAGGGACCCCGAGAGGCTGGAGAAATGGGCACAGAGGAACCTCATGAAGTTCAAAAAGGGGAAGCACGAAGTCCTGTACCTTGGGAGGAATAACCCCACGCACCAGTACAGGCTGGTGGGATCAACCAGCTGGAAAGTAGCCCTGCAGAGAAGGACCTAGGTGTTCTGATACACAAGTGGAACAGGTGCAAGCCATGCACTCTCATGGCTAAGGAGGACAACAGTATTCTAGGCTGCATCAGGAAGAGCACTGCCAGCAGGTTGAAGGAGGTGATCCTTCCCCTCTGCTCAGCCCTGAGGAGGCCACATCTGGAGTGCTGTGTCCAATTCTGGGCTCTCTGGTGCAAGAAAGATATGGAGCAATTGAAGAGAGTCCAGCATACAGCTACTAAGATAATTAAGGGACTAGAGAATCTCTCATATGAGGAACGGCTGCAAGAGCTGGGCCTGTTCAGGCTGGAGAAGAGAAGGCTGAGTGGGGGATCTTATCAATGTTTGTAAGTATCTGACTCTGACTGGAGGGTGTGAAGAGGACAGGATCAGACTCTTTTCAGTGAAGCCCAGCGCAGGACGAGAGACAATCAACAAACTGAGAGACAAACTGAAGCACAGGAAGCTCCATCTGAACATGAGAAAAAACTTATTTACTGCTACTGAGTACTAGAACAGGTTGCCCAGGGAGGTTCTGGAGTCTCCATCCTTAGAGATATTCAAAGCCCAACTGCAGAGGTCCCAGGCAGCCTGCTCTAGGTGACCCTGCTTGAGAAGGGGTGTTGGATTAGATGATCTCCAGAGGTCCCTTCCAACCTCATCCACTCTGTGATCTGTACTGAATGAAGATACCACATTCCTAGAATCTTTGCTTTCTTCCTATATTCAAGAGAGTTAACAGAAAGAATTCAGGAAGAATGCAATCCTATTGGATGAAAAAGATGATCTCATCCTTAACAAGTGAAAAAAAAGAAAAATACTAAACGAAAAATTTATTGAGATGTTTCTCAGTAATATAGGGAAATGGTTATTTCTTATGGAAATATTCTTTTTTAAAAAAAAAAAAAAAAAACAATGTCTCACTTTTCACAAGGAGAAAAAAAATTGCTACCAGACACGTATAATGTGAGTGAAATACACAAAATAATCTCCAGTTGCTTCTTCAGTTTGTGCAAGCTCCCATAAAATACAGTACAATAAATACTGTGAAATAAGTACAATATATACATTTGAATGACACTGCCAATCTGACAGTTCAGGTCAACACAGTAAACCACAGTATTGGCAACATTTTTCAAATTAATAAACCAAAGTCAATAAATCTATTCAAATGAGCAGACACCCAAGCAATCAAACATAATAAAGTCTGAATTGTCTTTATCTGTATCCCTTGTGAAAGTCTTTACTACAAGTCATTCTGCCTTGGTGCAGCCCTAAGAAGGGGCTCTACAAATTCATGATACTCTCTGACAGCTAGAGCAGCAACAGCACACATCACTGTTCTCCTCACTGAGATTGAAGAACTCATTAGAATCATAATCCTGTTATATCAATATGTAAGTCATCATCTAAACATGAAGAAAACCAGCCAGGCATGATCAGATAAACTATTTAGCCCCTCATTTTGAAATCTTCCATCACAAAATCTATATTAATCACAAGTCCTGTTAAACAGGTTCCTTATGTCTATGTTACACAAACATCGTTAATAAGACATGAGCTGAGGGTGAAGCTCATAGATCATTATATTACCATAAGAAACACTTATTGGTATTAACGCTTACACAGTTTAACTTAACTTGGTTGTAACTCCATACATTTCAACAGGTATTATATGTAGCTACTTGAGGCTCTAAGTACCAAACTCAGGCTCTGAACAGGCTACAACACAACATGCTCTACTCTGATTTCATAATGAAGAGGACTGATTATCCACAACTGGCTGTATATACTTCTCATTTTAAATATAACAACATTATTCTTTTCATTTGCACTGAGTCTTCCTCAGATTACATGTCAGAAACAACAAACCCACACTACTGTATTTTAATAAGCCGATCAGTGAAATAGCAATGAGACAACAGAGATAAAAAACAAAAAGGAATTGCAGCCTTTTTTATAACTTTTGTACACTGCATGCTTTTCAGTGGACTCAATGAACTTTTGATTTAACTAGCATATTGGGGCTGAAAATCTTGTGTGATGTGACTTTCACTCCTCTTAGATGCATGTCCTGAAATGTTACTGTCTTTATTAAAAAAAAAAAAAAAAAAAAAAGTACATCAGATCAGCCAAGTAAGTTGCATTTTTAGTTTGTAATTCTGAAAAAGCATGATGTGAGAAAGAAAAGATAAATGTGCTTTCTGCAGAAGGATTTCTACTCTGAACCCAGATGTAATGAGACCTCTTTTACAGACATTAACTTGATTTAGTTTACACAGTAAAGAAGTTGATGTGAACCCAACTGTAGAATTAGAGAGAAGTGAACGGGGGGGGGGGGGGGGGGGGCGGGGAGTGGGAGAATGAACAAGCATTCATGAGATGACTTTTGAAATATATGCAGAAACCTCTTCCAAAAACTTGTCTGCACTTACTCATCTTCTCCTTAAACTGACAGGAAAGAACAATCTGCAACAGTATCTACAACAAATACTGCTATACTCAATATCAAGAAATAAAATCATATAATGGGAATATGCCAATACTGTATGATGAAAAATGCGGTACCAAAGAGAAGAAAGCCTATTGAATCGAAGTACTGAAAGTGAATACAAATTATCAAGACATGACAGATGGTTAAATTAACCAGTAAGACATGACAGACCATATGGCAGTACCCGCTAATGCACACCTTCAGTGCATCGCTTTGTGCCTCTAGCCTACCAAACGGCATTAATCAGAATCAAAATACAGCCTGGAGCAAATTCCTTTTAATTGGGTTCAGTTTTTTCCTTAACTACAGTTTTCTTGGCTGTTCCGATTGTCGACACAATCATAACACAATTGCAAAAGGGTTGTCTCTGAATGTGTTTTATTGGGCCTGAAGTTTTTCTTTCTCCAAACAGAGGAATTAAAGATTAACTAGGGTTCAAAAATTAGACTAACTTTCATCATCATAATCTTTTTTTCCATTCTTAGTTCATTACTCTGTCCACGACTCAGGACTGTTTTCATGAATAAGGATGGAAATAATACCACCACTGAATTGCCCACTTATACCTGTTGCCTTTCAACTCACGTTAAGCTCTAGACATCTGGAAAAACCATGAATGCTTTCCTTTTGAATCCTTGGTCTGTACTATATAATATCATTAAAAAGTAAGTACATGCTAGAGCATACAAGCCGCCAGAATTGAAAGGACATACTTTCCTCACTTAATGGTATCTTAGACTGCTTTTCCTCAGGCATTGTACTTAAAAAATAAAGCATAGTATGATGGACATATGGCTTGAGACCTCAGGTGCCCTACTTGCTGGTGGTAGAACCAAAGACAGTAAAACTTTAGCTGTAGCAAGCGAGTTCTTTTCTATTCTTAGGCACAGAAATTTTTTTTTTTTTTTGAAATATCATGGTATCAATTCAAAATCTGTTAATATTTCACAGTAGTATTATCACAGCATAGGTTGCTTCTTGTAAACTACCATCGTACAATCAAATCTCTTAACAGTTTCACTGCCAGGGTATTGTCACATTCAGCAGGATGGTTCTCACTGTGGAATTCCCCAGACAGAATCTGTCCATTAACCAGATTAAGAGTCTTAAGAAAGCCTCCTCGTAAGAGATTGGCTTTGGCTGCTTAAGGGACATTGCCAAACCGGCCTCTGATCCAGGGTTAGCACTTTGCACATCAGTGCTAAAAATAAAGAAAGGTTTCAAAAGAAACCAAAACCAAAAATCCCAAACCAATTTTCAAATATCACTTGACAAAGCTCATTCTGTCTTATATAAAAGTTTCATGCTCAATTTTATCCCATCTAATTTTTTTTAAACCAACCATAGAAATTGAATTGTATTCCTAAGTGAAGAATGCAATAAAAGAGAAATAAGGGTACAAATAATTTCTTCAGTTTTGTACATTCAGTTTTTCAGCCATGCAATGCTTTTCTGCTGCAAAATACCATATCGCTTATTTTAATTCTATATTGGTACAAATCTAGAGAGGAAAAAAAGGAAAAACACAAACACCCCACACATTTGTGTTCCCTCATAAGCATTTTCTTTTTCCTGCTGCTGTCCTCATTCTGTTCTAAAACATTCACCTGCTTAAAACATTTTATCAAAAAAATAAATTGTTAGTGGAAGAAGGGAAGTGTGACTGGGAGCAAAAAGATAAGAGGCAAAGACAGTCAGGAACGAACAGTAGATTAAATGTGACAGACAAGTTCAGGGAGATAATTCCCATTTCATTTCTGATCTAGGGAAACGTCACTGAAGAAAGAGCAAGAACAAGAACTCTTCCAAACCAACCGCTACCACACAGTAATAATAACTTGCCTTCATCAGGGCAGAAAAGATAGAAACTATATACTTTTCCTCTTTTAGAAGATTTTTTTTTTAATTCCTGAATGTTCACATCATTTTTTTTTCTCCCTTTTCTTAAGCCATGCCTCTTCCCTCCGTCTCAACCCTGCCAGTTTCACCAAAAAAAAAAAAAAAAAAAAAGCGAAGGAATTATTATGTATGAACTGGAACAGATTTTGCTATCCTCTGATACAAATCTCCATTTCTAACTTTCCTCCTCACTGCCCATTTTGACTGCAGGTCGAGTTCCTCAGCAATAGGACGACGTTGCCAAGCAGCAGGGCTCTTTGGGTAACTACGGCTCTGTGACAACCGAAAATAATATCAAGCCTTTATACACAAAGAAGTCTTCTATGAAGTTTTCCTTAACAGACTAAAAGAAAAAGAACACAGAAACGAAACAAAAAGAACCCCAAAAGCCAAAGATAATTAAAAGTTTGGTTTAAGTTTTGAAGTGTAAAAAAGCTTGCCTTGCCCCACGTATACATGAACTCTGTGCTAAGGCAGCAGCTGTGGCAATACTTTCAACTCAGAAAGATAAAAAAGGAAATCTAAGATACCTCTAAATAAATATGCAGCAATATAAAGCTCTACAGGATATTTTGTAAAACCCTAGTCAACACCTCCTCAACGGGAGCTGCAAAGCTAAAGGAATAGCAGCAGCAGCAGTGTGTGTGAGGCTCCCTGCCATGTCTTCCTTCCGCCCCAGGGCACAAAGCTGCACCAAGAGAGACTCCTCGGTATCTCAGCTGTGCCCGCCGAGAGGCAGCGTACTCCAAACATCCAAAAATGCACCAATCTGTACAGAGCCAGAGATCACTTCCAGCAGCCAGTATCACTTGTTGAAAAGCGCTACTGCCGCCAACAAAGCAACCCTGCCACGAGTCCGCCAGCTTGTAAAAACTGCACTTGCTGCTCGGGTTTAACGCTGGGAAAGCACAGCATCTACAACCAAAGAACTGCAAACCCTTCCCCCAAATGCAGCATCAGCTCAGTCAACCTTAAACTGAGCAAGTTTTCACACCAGATTCAACGAAGGGGGAAGGGGAACTGTTCTAAACCACCTCCTTCTTACCCACAGGACAGAAAGAGTATCCAGTCTTGAATCCAACTAGAAACAAATGTCCCAAGATCGGCATAAGAAGCGTGTTGATTAGTGAATGCACTTTGCAGAATAGCCATTCTAAAAGGGAAAACAGTCCCTGTGTAGCACTTTGATAACTGTAAAACCAGAGAACATAACTCACTTGGATCATGAGGAGTCTATTCAACTATAATAGTCCCCATCTGGCTTTTACTGGACAGCCTGATTTTTTCTTTTTTGGATCTGAGCACACTATCATTCGTGAGTGTTCACAATTCCAACAGGCAGCTTTCCTGCTGACAACTAAAATGCAAAGAAATGGTTCCAATGAATCCTGACCATGCTAGCATCTTTTAAAAAGCATTAATTTATGTTGAATATTGCATATATTTCTTTTGCAAATATATGTTGCAGACTAATACATGCAGTTGAAATCCAAGACACCACACTTGGGGTTTGCTAACAGAAGAGTATCTGCAACTTATCTTTTATAATTCATTTTACAATGAGACTGCATATTATTATTTTTATTAAACATGTAAGCAATGTTACTTTTTGGAGATTTTATCTGAAACACTTTGTACCCAAACTTGTGTTTCACTAGGAAAATGGATAGAAGTATCAGATAGGATAGCACTTATTCTATCAAAGATGACTCTGCATAAAAGAATATTAAACATTTTCTCCTCCCAGAGGCTTTTCCCTCTCTGTAAGTATTTGCTTGCAATCGTCAAATTCTAGATTTCTAGAATTTTTTTGTTCACTACAAAAAAATGCAAAAGCTTTTGTGACATTCTAGAGGAAACAGTTTTGACTTTGTATTGAACGTAGTATCGAAAGAAAGAGAGAGCAGATCTCCATGAACATTCAGTAATATACTACATACTCATATTTTCATTACCCATTTGAAATTCACTGCATTTAAAATATAAGAGTGAAAACATGGAGGTTTTATTGAATTCATACATAAAAATCCACTTGAATACAATCTAACTAAAGAATTCAGTCATGTCTGTTAAAAAAAAAATCACATCATGAACTATCCACTTCTATAATCACAGCATTTTGTTCAATAGATTGTTATAGTATTATTCAAGTTATTTTTAGGTCGCACATGTTACGTACAAATCAAGACCTCTGCTAACACACCTAAGAGTAACCTATTACCAAAATCATTATAGTTTAAAGCAACTCTAACAGGTTTGTTCTAAATGAAGAACTGCTGAATGCAGAAGCAAAGGGAATACTGTTAACAGTGAGATCATGTGTGGCTCAAGCAGTCAACAAGCAAAGCTTATGCTGCAGTAATAGTTGTACAATTCATATCTCATAAAATGGTAATGTTTTCACTCTTTAATTTATTGTATTTATTAATACAGCAATCACAGTAATAACAGCTAAGCATTTAGTATCAATCTTTCAAAAACTCAGAGAAACGTCTTATGCAAGTCCTTCCATGATAAATAGCAAGTGAAAAAGCAAGGGGAAGCTACTACAGAAACTTATTAAAACATTAAGAGTCACAGAAAAAAAAAAAAAAAAAAAAAAAAAAAAGTTTTGCAATGTGGCCAATGAGGTATTAACCTCATAGATTCAGATTCTCCCTGAAAAGCATGGCAATGAAAGGACTGTAAGCGGAAAGAGTCCTGCCATTCAATCAGAGAGTCCAAGCAACAGCCGTGACAAATGCTGCAAGAAACAACTGGTGAGAGAGGTCACCAGCAAAAAGAAGTCAGACTTAATGTAAGGAACATAAGAAATGTGTTCACAGTAGTTTACAATAAACCACTGGAAAATTTTAGCTTCTGTGAAGACTTTAACAGTGGGTTTCAATTAGAATAACGTGATGCACTTTAGTCCAGAGGTAGAAAACACTTGAGGGATTTTGAGCTGTCCCATAATTAGTTCTTGATTATTCATAAATGCAAATCAGCACCATTTCCACATTAAATGGTTGTCTAACCTGTGAAACCCATACTTCTGAGATCATATGACTGGCTAAAAACATTTGAATCAAGCTTTGTGCGATTTTACAAAAGCAGTTAAGTTTGTGGTCAATCAGACT